>NC_132861.1:26594000-26918250 GCF_048164855.1 Canis lupus baileyi
ACTGATATTGTGCTATGCAGTATAAAATGGTTGTATCATCAAATCTTCAGAACCCTATGATGAAATTTCCTTTTACAACTCAAGGAAACAGGAAATCAGCAAGGTGAGGTGAACTTGATCACACAGTTTGAAGCAGGTAGAACATATTTTTAAGCCCTGACTTGTCGGACTCAAAACCTAGTCCTTTTTGGAACCAATATGCACTGTTGGTGGGAATGCTGTGTAGGGAAACAATTTGAAGGGTTCAGCAATCTCTCTTCTGGATATATATGCAAAGGAAATTAAATCAGTATCTTAGAGAGACACTTGCACTCCCATGTTCATTGCAGCATTACTCACAATAGCCAAGATATGGAAACAACATATAAATAGCATATATAGATATGACATATATACATATGGAGAATATTATTATATTATATATTATTTATATTATTATATATTACTGCTATATATTATTATATCTTATATTATTACACATAATTTATTGTTATAAATTATTATATATAGAGAATATCACTATATTATATATTACTCATATTATTATATACTATTGTTATATACTGCATATGAGTTATTATTATATATTATTTTATAATACATAATATATACATTAGAGAAATTGAAATATAAGACAGTGGTCTCTAAATAGGAAAATGAGCATTTTGCTCCTTAAAAGGGTTTTCAAGAATTGATTTAGGGTGTCTTATGACAATCATAGCTTTTATCATTTAGGCCAAACTTCTCCAATGAGTATCAGTTATTCAAGGGGCAGAGTCATATTTTACTCATTTTTGTTCTCAGAACATAACAGAAAATATTGGTGTCTATTCAAGTTTGGTTGAATTAATGAACAACTAAGATATTCTTTCTTGGCATCCCAACTTGGTCAAAAACCCCCTCTTCCAAACATCTGTGTTAGAGTGGATCCCTGACTTCAGCACATTGACCACAAGCTGACTGTAGTGGGGGAGTCCTGATGTAACCAGGAGTGCCTGGAAGAGGCAGATGTTGATAGTACATTGACTTCCAGAAAACTTACCACCAAGGTCAGCATCCTCCAGTTAAACACTCTTGTAGTAAGTTTTGAAAATGAAGTAATGGTTTCAGTATCCTTCCTTTCCTATCATGAGAAAGCACGTGCTCAAAATATGTCTCAAGTAAAAAAAAATTTTTTTAAAGATGATTTGTGGGGCACCTGGGTGGCTCAGTGGTTGAGCATCTGCCTTTGGCTCTGGTCATGATCCCGGGGTCCTGGGATTGAGTCCTGCATCAGGATCCCTGCTGGAAGCCTGCTTCTTCCTCTGCCTATATCTCTCTGCCTCTCTCTACCTGTGTCTCTCATGAATAAGTAAAAACAAACAAACAAACAAACAAAAGATGATTTGTGGCAATGCCTGGAATTTTGAGCCCTTTTGTCTGATGAGTACAACAGTTTTTAAAAAAAGATTTCTAAGGAAATTCAATACCTTAAAAAATTTATTTAGCAAAGGTTTATTGAACAATCAGGAAAATAATAATCTCTTGTCCATATTCAAACCATCTTCTGGAGGTTGCAGAAATATATGTTTTAAAATATTGGCATTATTTTTGAAATATTTCTTGATGTCCAGGGTTCTTAGCATACAAGTGCTTAATGAGTTTTAGTTATCATCATCATTATTACTGATATTAACATCTTTTATGACCTTCATTGTTCACCCTTTCCAATTTCCATGGTCCCATTCAATTCCATTTCTTCTTTCTTGATCTAACCCAATCTTCTCTAGCTTGACTAAAGCCTGGCTTATGGATTCATCTGTTTTACTTCCCTAAGTCCAGCAAGAGTCATAGGATTGAAGTTTCTTGCCAGAAACCACACCTTAAATCTCCTGTTATCTCTTCCTTGACTTCTTCAAAATCCAGCAGCTAACAAGAAGCATCAAAACTGTCTCTGCAGCTACTTCTGTGCATGCTTTACCTCCAGTGAGGTTAAGGACAGCTATTTTGGAAACATGGAAGAGATTACTGAAGTGTATAAGAGAGAACGGGGGAAGACAAAGGGAGTATAAGAAGAAAGGAGTATCAAAGGCATACCAAACTTCCTGTTTGGTTGCAGACCACCTCAATAAAGTGAATAGCACAATAAAATGAGTCCAATGAAGTTTTTGGTTTCCCAGTGCATATAAAATATATGTTTACAGTATAATAGTCTATTGAGTGTACAATACATCTAAAAAACAGTGTACATATCTTCATTAAAAAACAGTCTATTACTAAAAATTTCTAACTATCATCTGAGCTTTCAGTGAGTCATAATCTTTTGCTGGCGGAGGGTCTTGCCTTGACACTGATGGCTGCTGACTGATCAGGGTGCTTGTTGCTGAAGGTTGGGGTGGCCGTGGCAGTTTCTTCACATAAGACAACGAAGTCCGCCTCATCAATTGACACTACCTTTCAAGAATGATTTCTCACTAGTGTGTGATGCTGTTTGATAGCATTTTGCCCACAGAACTTCTTTCAGAATTGGACTTAATTTTCTCAAACCTGCCACTGCTTTATCAATTACATTTGTGTAACATTCTAAATTGTTTGTTGTCATTTTGACCATCTTCACATCATCTTAACCAGGAATAGATTTGATTTTAAGAAACCACTTTCTTTGCTCATCTGTAAGAAAAAACTCCTCACTCATTCAAGTTTTATCATGAAATTGCAGCAATTCATACTCAATTTCAGGCTCTGCTTCTATTTCAAACTCTTGCTATTTCCACCACATCTCCATTTACTGCCTCCATTGAATTCTTGAACCCCTCACAGTCAACTTTGAGGGTTGGAGTCAACTTCGAGGGTTGGAGTCTTCTTCCAAACTCCTCTTCACGTTGGTATTTTGACGTCTTCTCATGAATCACAAATGTTCTTAATGGCATCTGGAAGGGTGAGTTCTTTCCAGAAGGTTTTCAATTTGCTTTGTCCAGACCCATCAGAAGAAACACTATGTATGGCAGCTAGAGCCTTACACAATGTATTTCTTAAATAATAAGACCTGAAAGTCAAAATTACTCCTTGATCCATGGACTGCAGAACGGATGTTGTGCCAGCAAGCATGGAAACAACATGCCACCTACTATACACCTCCATCAGACCTCTTGGGTGACCAGGTGCACTGTCAGTGGGCAGTCACATTTTGAAAGGGATCTTTTTTTTCTGAGCAGTGGGCTTAAAATATTCAGTAAGTCATGTTGTAAACAGATGTGCTGTCAACCAGGCTTTGTTGTTCCATTTGCAGAGCACAAGCAGAGTAGATTTAGCATAGTTCTTAAGGGCCCTACATTTTCAGAGTGGTCAATGAGTGTTAGCTTCAACTGAAAGTCACCAGCTACATTAGCCCCTACCAAGAGAGTCAGTCTGAGCTTTGAAGCTTTCAAGCTAGGGATTGACTTCTATCTATGAAAGTCCTAGATGGCATCTTCTTCCAATAGAAGGCAGTTTTGTCTACATTCAAAATTTATTGTTTAGTGTAGCCGTCTTCATTAATGATCTGAGTCTGATCTTCTGGAAAGCTCGCTGAAGCTTTTGCATCAGCACTCTTCTGTTATGGAGATGGCTTCTTTCTTCTTTCCTAAACCTCATGAACCAAACCTTGCAACTTCAAACTTTTCTCCTGCAGCTTTCTTGCCTCTCAGCCTTCATAGGACAGAAATAATTTGGAGCCTTGTTCTGGATTAAGCTTTGGCTTATGGGAATGCTGTGCCTGGTTTGATCTTCTATCTAGACCACTCAAACTTTCTCCATATCAGCAATAAGGCTGTTTCACCTTCTTAAACATTTGTGTGTTCAGTGGAGTAGCACTTTTAGTTTCCTTCAAGAACCTTTCCTTTGCTTTCACAGCCTGGCTAACTATTTGACAGGAGAGGCACATTTGATAACTATTTGGCTATCTTGGCTTTTGACATATCTTTCTCACTAAAATCATTTCTAGCTTTTCATTTCAAGTGTGAGATGTATGACTCTTCCTTTCACTTGAGCACTTAGGGTTTGTTGTACAATAACGTTGTAGGGTTACTAATTAGCCTAATTTCAATGCTATGTGTTTCAAGAAATAGGAAGTCTGAGGAGGAGAGAGACAGTGGTATGGCTGATGAGGAGAGCACTCAGAACACATACATTTATTGATTAAGTTTGCTTATACTCTTAAAAAAATTTAACATGTTTCAGTTTATCTTTTAGCAGTATCATCAAGGCACAATTCTTCTCTTATGAAACCTGGCCCCGGTTTCTGTGACACCACAAGAAAATGATTCAAGAGGAGCAAATGAACATTCACACAGACACACACACACACTCAATTGCTGGCATTTCTCTGATCAGGTGTCATTCCTTGAAGAATAAGATAAGGATCATACTAGAGATAGCGGAGCTCCTATTTCTCAACCTTGATGCAATCAGAACCTCATGACTAGTTTTGGTCGATGGTTGTGGGTGGAAATGACATGTAATGTTTGTTACCTTAGCGCAATAGCCTCTTCTACCTAATACAGATTTTGCACAAGATACATCCAAACACACTTTACTTTTTCCAATATCAGCAATTTTATTTTCCTATTGTGAGAGCAATCTAGGAAGGTATATGGTGACAGTTAAGGGGTCCCCTGGTCCTGCATCAAATTTCTAGCTTGGGAAGAAGAGGGGGACCCATTTTCTAGCTGGGATAGTCTGTAATTTTTCAGATGACAGATAGATCAAAGTGATTGTCCTATCTTAAGAGGATTGGTGACTTCTTAGAATTTTAGAGTGCTAATAGATGCCTTTTCCCTTAGGGGACAAACAGGTCTACCCAGGACATTCATCATCTTTGCATAATTTACGCATATTTTTAACTTCCAATTCAAATGTTTAAACATTTAATGTTAAACATTTAAACATTTGAATCCTGTTAATCACACAGTGTAAGTAGCAGAGTCAACACTAAGAGTCATTACATTATCTCAAAAGAAAACACACCTTAAAATCAATTAAGCTCATCTATTTGAATATTCAACTGGTGATAATACAACATTTAAATATCCTCCTACAAACCAATTTTTGACAATAATCAGAGTACTAAAATTATCTTTCAAGAAAGCAATCCTAGAGGAACAAAACCTAGAGAAACAGCAGAACAAACAAACAAAAAAAAACTATGTCTCACATTTGCCCCAGTACAACCAGTACCTCTCTTTCTACCTGATATTCTGAGATTGTAGCCTCTAAAACATGCAATAAGTAAGAATAGAGTTGTTCCAATTTTAGGGATAGAGTTGGTCCAATTTTCCAATTTTATTGCTACAAACAATACATTTTACAGTCCCCATCAGATGTCCCCCCTACCATCTGAAGTTCCAATTGGAATCAAAGCAACAAGTGAAGATCTAGTACTTGTAAGTATCCCATTGATTTTACAACTTTTGACTCCCTCCAAAACTTAATTACCAATAGCCTACTGTTGACAAGAAGCCTTACTGATAATGAAAACAGTTAACGCATATTTTATATGTTATATGCAATCTTAGAATAAAGAAAACTGGAGAAAAGAAAATGTTATAAACATCATAAAGAAGAGAAAATACACTTATTTCTTGAAAAAAAAATCCACATATACGTGGACTTGTATAGTTCAAACTCGTGTTGTCCAAGGTTAATTATAAAGTTAAAGATTAGGCATATCTGTGTCAGAAACAGAAATCTAATTCCTGGGAACCATAGCTAAAGAAAAGGCAACAATTTTGTGTTTTTCTTAACCAGATATGTACACCAATCAAGACTTGTATATTTGATCTGTCAAATTTGAAACTGTATGCAATTTTTGCATACTTTATATATATAATGCTTCTGGGTTTAAACACTTCTGAAGAGGGGATCCCTTGTGGCTCAGTGGTTTAGTGCCTGCCTTCGGTCCAGGGCTTGGTCCTGAAGTCGCGGGATCGAGTCCGGCATTAGTCTCCCTGCATGGAGCCTGCTTCTCCCTCTACCTGTGTCTCTGCCATTCTCTCTCTCTCTCTGTGTCTCTCATGAATACATAAATAAAATATTTAAATAAATAAATAAATAAGTAAACACTTCTGAAGAGATAGACTTTCTCCATTTCCTTGGTGATTTCCACCACCTATTCCTTCCCTCTTTCCACAAGTGTCAAATCTTTTGTATGTGTCCAATACTATGTGAGGTAGCGGAGACGGCAGTAAATAAAACCAAACATTGACTCATGTCAGCATGGTGCTTGGGATAGCATGGAGACAGGGATTAAACACATAATCACCTAAATAATATTTAATATAATCTCCTAAAGCATATTTGTGATAAGGACAGTAAATTGTTGGTATTTGGATTCGTATCATCATGTAGCCGAGGGGTATGATCTAGTTTGGAGATTAGGCAGATTTTCTTTTTTTTTTTTTTTTTCTATTTTAGTCATAGTTTTATTAAAAAAAAACTTGTAAATTTCAAACAGTACAGTGCAAAAATATATAAACAATTATTTTATGTCAGATAATGTTGGCTCTAACAAATCAGCAGGGTTTTTTGTTATTATTATACAAACACGGCAACAAAATGTGAAAATAAAACACCTGCACTTGGGAAAGCATGAAATATAACATTACAACCATGGGTTTTCTATACATGATTCCACCTATTGGTGAAAGTTTATTTTTGTCATTCCCACCTAAGATTTACTGACACACTGTACATCCTGGGGTTCAGCACTGTCTTTTATAACAGGTGCTTTATGTATCAATATCTAAATTACAGAGTAAAGCACAGTTTCGTATCTATTCCTCCTTTCTCATTGGTAGCCCAATATATTCTTCCTCCTTGTGCTATATCTACTGGAGAAGTAAGTGAAGGCTGGTGGTTAGCCGCTCCTCACTGGCTAGAGCAGACAGTTTGCCTGCACCAATGCATATCATCAGCCCTGCCGACTATGCAATTTTACTATTGCCCCTGAACAAATGTCACGTGAACCCCTATTTTCTTACAAGGGGTAAATATCAGTGTAATTCCAAAGGATAGAGTATATACACAATTTTATTCAATATTTTATATTATGCTACAAATATGTATAATTTCAGTAATAAATTAAGAATAAATGAACAAAATCAGTACCAGGGTAGTTCATAGACACCACGTTACTCAATGCCATTTTTCTGCCTTCATTTCTAAGAGTTCACCCAATCCAAGATTCAGGATCATCCTCTTGTTAGAAAAATTTGTTTGTGCAGCCTATGTGAACTGCATAGAGTTTCACCTCCTTTAAGCCATGAGAGATGTTTGTTAATAGCAGAAATGCTGGAAAGGATGATTTACAATCAAGAACAGTTGATAAACATTTGTACACTATGTATAAAACTCTGCAAAAATTCTTTAATACTTTTTTCCTCCAGTTCCTCACATTCTTTGCATCCTGTTTCAGTTATATTCCCTTTTGAAGATAAATCACTGTTTGTGAGGATGATAAAATTCTCTGCTGTTTCCTTAATGGGATTATTGTTGGACTCAAACGAAATAACACCTAACTCCAGGAGAAAGCACTTCATTGCTGTTACTTAGCAACTGGGATGCACATCACTTTCAGTAGATAAGAACAGTATCAATATGTATAGATTGAATAAGATTGTCAATTCTTTCCAAATCAAGTATAACCTCCTGCCAGTTTGCATCTGTTTTAGGAATGCCTGCACTGATACAGCCCAAAATGAAGACATGAATGCCAGCCTCAGTCAGAAAATATTCAGAAGTTAACACAAATAGCACTGGATGGAAATAGTTCTCAAAAGTGGTTTCGAAATTCTTATTACTCAATGCCAGGGTAAATCCTTAAGTATTGAAGAAGAGCGGGCTATGGCAATGGTTCCCATCCATCCAGGATACTTCCTCCAATGAGTCTAGGCTTCAGGGCAGAGGGTGGCAACCAGCGCAGCCACCCGGCTCCCTTCCCTGGCGACGGGCTTCAACTGCCACGATCGAATCAGCTGGGGTTCCCCCTGGGTGCCCTGAACCCAGAGAGTCCCAACCCCCAATGAAAAGAAAAGTGAAAGAGCAATTAGGCAGATTTTCCTTGAGGAAGTGAAAATAGAGATGAAATCTGAGTAACAACTTTTAGCAACGAAATGGGAGAGGAAGAGTATTCTAGGAAGAGGTAACAGAACATGTTAAGGGTTTATATTCAGAAGATACTCAGACATCCCATTTTTCACTTCTAGTGGTTTGAATCTTTTAAAAATATATTCATGTCTCTACATGCTCAATGCTTCTTGAGCATGTGGCATATAATTATACCAGCTATGTGATGCTCTTGTCCACTAGAATCCACACTATTTCTGGGTCTGTTTCTATTGATTGATTTTTCCCCTCATCATGGGGATATTTTTCTGCTCTTTCGTATGTCTGGTAAGTCTTGGTTTTATGCAGAGAATGTAAATTTTAGATTTTGGTGGTGGTAGATATTTTTGTATTGTTAGGTGCTAGATATTTTTACATTTCTATATATTCTTGAATTTCATTGTAGGAGGCTACTAAATTACTTGTAAAGAGTATATAGCTTTACTGTCATTTCACGTTTTGTTAGGTGGAATCAAAATAGTTTTTAGGGCTAATTAGCAAGGCTGTAATGTTTTGAATTAGCAAGGCTGTAATGTTTTGAATATTCAATTCAATGGCTCTCCTATGATGAGACTTTCTGTTCTCACGGTGAGCACAAAAGCTATTTCCAGCTTTGGGTGAGCCCTAGGGCTTGCCTTCTGAGTATTTCTTTCTTTAGTTATTGATAGTTTCTTCACATACAAGTGCTGATCAGAACTCAGCCGAAGACTCAAGGATGATCCTCTGTAGATTTCTGAAGCTCTCTCTGTGTGTAAAGTCATTCCTCTCCAGTACTCTTTCCTGTGAACTACAGGACCCCAGGATCATGACCTGAGCAGAAGGCAACCACTTAACTAACTGAGCCACCCAAGTGCCCCTCTTTTCTTTTTTTAATAGATCTACATGTACTGTGAGTAAATGTGCAACCACACTGAAAGGTTAGGAATATCTGGCTTAACAGAGATTGCCATTCCTTTGGCTTAATGGAAAGCCAATTAAATTGTCCAAGAGCACACTTGGGAGGGACAGAATCATATTGGTGACTTGTGTTTCAAAAGTTTACTTCTACAAAGGTGACTGAGTGGAAGCTTAGAGGCCTTTCAAAGACTTTTATGGTAACAACTGCAAAAACTAATTGGACAGACTCAGATTTCAAAAAAAAAATAAGATTTTAAGCATAATTCTAGTAGTATATTGATATCTAAAGATTTTACCACTATTTCAAGGTTCCTAGATGATTATACTACTAAGAAAAAAATGCTAGAAGAAAGACAAATCTCATTTTTCATAAATGTTAAGCCACTTTGATACCAAACCACTATTTAAAAAATTCCTCATCTCTTCTCAGTGACTGAAAAACCTATTTAATGAAATTTTTAAAATTATAAGAATTTTTTTTTCTTTTTCAAGTTTTTATTGAAGTTCCAGTTAGTTAACATACAGTGTGATATTAGTTTCAGGTGTAGAATTTAGTGATTCATCACTTTAATAAATATTTTTAACACATGTAACAGAATACATTGTCTAAGGCCAATAGGCCTTAGGAATAAGGAAGTAAAAATGGATCTACACCAAAGAGTGCCTAGGTGGTACATTAGGTTAAATGGCCAACTCTTGGTTTCTACTCAGGTCCTGATCTCAGGGTCATGACATCGAGCCCCCAAGTGGGGTTCCACACTCAATGCACAGTCTGCTTGAGACTCTCTCTCCCTCTGCCCCTCCCACCTGTGCTCACTCTAAAATAAATAAATAAATAAATAAATAAATCTTTAAAAAAATAGCTACATTAAAAAAATCACTTTTTAAAAAGATTTTATTTATTTATTCATGAGAGACAGAGAGAGAGAGAGAGAGAGAGAGAGAGAAGCAGAGACATGGGCAGAGGGAGAAGCAGGCTCCATTCAGGGAGCCTGATGTGGGACTAAATCCTGGGACTCCACGATCATGCCCTGAGCCAAAGGTAGACGGTCAACCGCTGAGCCACTCAGGCATCCCCAAAAATCACTCATTTAAAAAATAATAATTCCATACCAAGAGATATATCACCATTCTATCTCAGACCTGCAGTTCCACCCTTATGTCAAGAATGCCCAACTGTCCAATCCCTTTGTTAACAGCTGAAACAATTTGTGAAATTCTTTGGATTCACCTTTTCGGGATGGTTGATAACTTTCATTAATTAGGAGGTTTGGTCCTTGAATTAATTAGTGGTTCCTTGACTTGGTTAATTTTTCCTAGTCCATCCTTAGCTGGCTCTATCGTGCAGATCTTACTTTTGCAAAAGGCCGACATAAAATTTTCTTGTAATTTTACCTTTTGTTACCAGTAATCATTTTTTCATGTATTCAATGCAGACAGAAAATTGAAGTTTTTACATTTTTGAAGTGTTTTTCCATCTTTAAAAACCAAAACTTGGTTTCTGCTTAAATCTGTCATCTCATATGTTAATTTAAGTGGATTTAAATTTCTTATTACATAGACAATATGTGATTATTGTGACAAGATTGAAAGGTACAGATTAGGAAAAGTTAAAAGAAAAGTCACTTGTGTTACAAAGCAAAGGATAGCCACTATTCTCTTCACCTGTTACATATCTTTTGACTTTATATTCTTGCTATTTTTAAATATAAAAAGAGATACATATATATGTTGCTTTGAAATCTACTTCTTTCCCTTAACAATATGCTGTGAATATATTTCCATACTAGTATATATTATTTTCAAACATAATTTTAAATGGATGCCTAATATTCCATTGTACGAATGTGCCATACTCTTTTTCAAATGTTGCAAACACAGTTGCTACAGTTTTACAAACATGGTCACAATCACAGCTAAATGTTTGCACATATTGTGAACTATTTCCTTCAGACTAATTGGAAAATTTGTAGTAGACTCAGATGGCTTAACAGAATTGGCTCATTGCCATTTTCCTGATCATGAGAAAAAGTAAACTACTTTAGTTACTTTCCCACCTCCAGCATAGAAACAATATGACAAAATAATACTACAGTGAAACATCAGAGAGAGCCATTATGCATCTGCAAACTCTCAGCTATATTAATTAGGTTTGCATGCCCTGTGTGGCCTGTTGCACCATGCAGTCAGTTCAGAAAATATGGACTTTAATGACAAAATGACTCATGGAAACATAATATGCTTGAGTCCTTTAGAAAAAAAAAAAGAAAGAAAGACCTTCACTTACATAATTTTATTGGAAGAAGAGGTTATCATTTATAGAACATCTCATAGGAAAATAACAGCTTGAATTCTCCTGTGTGTTTCAGTGTTTTTTTTTTTTTAAGATTTTATTTTTTTTATTCGTGAGAGACACACAGAGAGAGGCAGAGAACATAGGCAGAGGAAGAGGCAGGTTCCCTGCGGGGAGTCTGATGAGGGATTCTATCCTGACCCTGGGATCACAACCTGAGCAGAAGGTAGATGCTCAATCACTGAGCCACCCAGGTGCCCCTGTTTCAGTGCTTCGTGATGAATTTTCCTGGCTAGGTCCTGACCAGAACAACCAACAAGTATGCAATAATCAGCTTACTCCTAGAGATCTCTCAGTAAAATATAGGGCAGATAAGCTAATTACTGAAATTATGGAGAAGAACCATGTGGAGACCAGGGTTACATAGTCCCTGTTAAGAGAGATAAGAGAAAGATTGGAAGGATTGGCTCAGAATTGGAAGTGTTCAGGCAGAGAACTCCTGGTTATTTCATTTTTTTTGAAGCATGTGTCCTTGACTCTTGGAAGATCAGTGGGAGCAAACAATTTAGAAAGTAAGCCACTAAGTGGTGAGCTTTAGGCAATGCATTTTGAACCCATCAGATAGTATAACTGGTTTGGTAGTAATTATAAGCACACAGTGGAAAGCTAAGACTCACGTGTCCAGACTCGTCTCTGATTACAAGTTTGAGAGAGAAAATGAACAATATAATTTAAAGGCAAGGAGGGTTTCATTTCCATCTTTCATTGCCAGAAAGCTTCTCTGGATTAAAAATGTAGCAATGATACTTAAAACAGCATGTTGACATTTTAGATTTTCACTTATTTAAAAGATAAATTATGAAAATAATATGTAAATAGGTATATATATTTTATATATATATCAACATATATAATGTAGAGAAAATTAATAATATGAAATAAAACATACCAAATGGTATAGAACATGATACAATGAATACTCATATCTAGATCATCCAACTTGGGAAACAATATATTATCAATACTGCTAATGTGGTTTGTGTTTGCTCCCCACTTGTATTGTGACATATGTAAGCATCCCTAAAAATAAGTAACAATTTCAGGCATCTTTAAATTTTATTTAAATGAAATTGTACTGCATTTTATCTGTAACATGATATTGTGTTTCCAAGAAGTAACCATATGGATAACTGAAGTACTAGACCATTTGCTTTATTCTTGAATAGTCTCATACACCAAAATAAAATATATTAATTCATTCCATTGTTAGACATTTAGCTCATTTCAAATTCCTTGCTAATATATCCACTGCTGGTATCAGCTGTCCTCTATGTGTACGGTTTTGAGGGGGCCTGTGGGAGACATTTCCTGGGTGGAATTCCTGAGTTATAAGGTGCATGAATTTCCAACCCAACTAGATTTTGGCAGATTGGACTTAAAATGTTTTTTTTTCCCCAGGTAAACTCCAATCAGCAGTGGGTAAGAGCTCTATAATTCCACATTTTTGGTAACACTTGGCATTGTCAGGGTTTTCAACAATTGCCATTCTGATTAGTATGAAATGATGTAGTGGTTGTAATTTGTGCCTTTATTTCTAGGTAGTATATGTATAGATATATATTTTTAAAACTGGTTTTTAGAGGGGACTTGGGTGGCTCAGAGACCGATTTCAGCTGAGGTCATGATGCCATAGGTCTGAGATTGAGCCCTGTGGGGGCCTCTGTGCTCAGCAGGGAATCTTGAGATTTGCTCCTTCCGCCCCTCCCCCCCATTCACATGCAAGCTCACATGCTCTCTCTCTCTCAAATAAATAAATATATCTTTTTAAAAAAAGACTATTTTTAGAGCAGTTTTAGGTTCCCAAAAATTTGTGCAGAAGTTACAGAGATTTCTCATATGTCCTCTACCCACACATATGTATAGGTTCCCCTATTGTTAATATCATCTCCCAGAGAGGTACATTTTTTATGACTGATGAACCTACACTAATAAATCGTAATCACCCAAAGTCCATAGTTTACATTAGATTTACTCCTGATATCACACATTCTATGGGTTTGGACAAATGTATAATGACATGAACCATCATTATAGTATCATGCAGAGTATTTCCACTGCCCTAAAAATTCTTTGCCTATTCAGACACTCACTTTGCCTATTCAGACAACTCCTGGCAACTACTGATCCTTTTACTACCTCTCCACTGATTTGCATTTTCTAGACTGCCATGTAGTTGGAATCATATAGTACGAGGCCTTTTCAGATTGCCTTTTTTCACTTAGTGATATGCCTCTAAGGTTCTTTCATGTTGTTTCATGGTTTGATAGCTCGTCTTTGTAATGCTCAATAATATTCAATTGTTATGTGTACCACAGTTTATTTATTCATTCACTTACTGAAGGGCATCTTGGTTGCTTCCAAATTTTAGCAACTATGAATAAATCTGTTATCAACATCTGCTGCAGGTTTTTATGTGGACACAAATTTACAACTTCTTTGGGTAAATATCAGAAAGCGTGATTGTTAAATAGTACACCAAGAGTATACTTACTTGAATATATTTTTTCCTATGTTTATTGGTCATTTGGGTTCAGGTTTCTAGTTTGTGACTTGCATACAAAAACCCTTTGTATATTTTTCCATTAAATTATTTCTTTTCACTTATTAACTTCTTTATATTTTAGCATACTAAACTTCTACTGTTCATAAACATCTTCCCCAGCCTTTGGCTTTTCTTTTAATTTTGTAATGGGTTAATTTTGGCAATGAACTTTTTTTAATGTATCATTTTTAATTGATTGTTTTCTTTGTTTAAGGAATTCTTGTTGATGTGGAGATTTCAAAGATAACCTATGTTTTCTTCAAAAAGTCTCTAAGATTTGCTTTTCATGTGAATATTATATATCTTCATATGACATTTTACTCTCCAAAAGCATTTTATCTTAGTATCTGTTTTGTTTAACATTAATATAACTTTAGGGTTTTTTTAGTTAATACATCTTTTTCTATGTGTGTCATACATACTTTTTTCCTATGCTTTTGCTTTTTAAAAAACGTATAGCTGTGTATCTTTTTCTATGCTTTACATTTTATTTTTCTGATTCATTTTGTTTATATGCATCTTTTAAAGATTTTATTTATTTGAGAGAGAGACAGAATGAGTAGGAGGAAAGGCAGAAGCAGATTCCCTGCTGAGCAGGGAGCCCAAAACAGGACTGGATCCCAGGACCCTGTAAGCATGACCTGAGCCAAAGGCAGACGCTTAAATTACTGAGCCACCCAGATGCCCCTACATGTATCTTTTAGAAACAGTATGTAGTTGGCTTTCAAAAAAGTTCCAGTATGAAAATCTTTGTCCTCTGACAGATTTAGTCCATTGATTTTTATTATGGTGATGCACATATATTGAATTTTTTGAAATGTGTATTTTAAGAATATGCCTTTTTGAAATTTCTTTTTAAGATTATTATTTATTTATTTGATGTAGAGCAAATGCATGAGCTGAGGGGAGGGGCAAAGGGAAAGGGAGGAGCAAACACCCTGCTGAGCAGAGAGCCCTGCCTCTGGCTTGATTCCAGGACCCTAAGATCAGGCCCCCCCAGAAGATGCCTTTTTTCTTTTTTCCTTACTGCTCATACAATAGTGAGCTTTTTAAGTTCAATTTCCCTGGTTAAAAGATGCATACTTTATTTTAGCTCTTTGATGATTACCTTTAAAATTTCAACACAGAGGGATGTCCAGGTGACTAGGTCAGTTAAGTGTTTGCCTTGAGCTCAGGTCATGACCCCAGGGTCCTGGGATCATCAGGTTCAGTGGGAGCCTACTTCTCCCTCTACCTGCAGATCCTCCTGCTTGTGCTCTCTCTCTCTAATGAATAAATAAATAAAATCTTGAAAAAAAAATTTCAACACAGATAGTTGACCTAACACAAAGTTAATCCTAAACAAAACAAGAAATTTGGAACACTAAGGATCACCAGCTCAAGTCAGTTATATTCTAGTTTCCTCTTTCCTTCTAGTTTTTGGTTGCTGGTGATTTACTTTTTTCATAGTTTATCTTTGTATTGTAAAGAATATTTGTTAATATTTTTTTCTGCATTTCTAGGTATTTTTAGCATCCATCTTCTTCTTCTTTTTTTTTTTTTTTTTCCTCTCTCCTGGGTAGGTTAAGTACAGTATACCAGAGACAAAGTCAAGTTTGAATTTCAGGTCCCTGATGCCCAACAATGGGCATCCTTTTCATAAGGACTGACAGCTCTGTGGGGCTGGAGAAGAACATGAAGCAGTAAGCTTCAGAGGCATAGGGGTTGCCCACAGGGATGAGAGAAGCCCAGAGAGATTCTGGGACAGTGCTGACGGTACTTCTACTTCACAGTTCTACCTAAGCCTGACCTCGCCCACAGTTTTATCAAGTGCTATCTATTTCTCCTAAGAAGCAAACCCACTAACTGACTTAGAAAATAATGGGTTATTTTTTTCCTTTGGAGTTCAGAGTTTTCCCTAGGGAGAGTGAGGGAGGAAAAGTTTATCTTCTGTGACTGCTGGAAAGCTCTATGTCCCTTCATAGTAAGGAAAGGTTTTTTTGATACTTCAAAAGTAGAGCCCTTGGGGCCCTGCTGGGGACCAGCATGGTAGTTGCTATGAGAGTGAAATTACAATAGATGCCTTGTTCAGAAAATCTAGCAAGTTGAATCTCCTGGAGCTAAGTCTTTATCCTTTATGTGTTTCAGCTCAGGGAATGATTGCAATGGGAGCCTTATTAGAACTTCATAAAGGTTTGCCTACCTTGAGATGAAGTAGATCTGCCAAGCCCACTCCCTGCTTGCATAAGATGCAATTTGAGGTAACAGTTGCTGGCTGGTGGTATTTCTTTCTTTTTTTTTTTTAAAGATGTTATTTATTTATTCATGAGAGACACAGAGAGAGAAGCAGAGACACAGGCAGAGGGAGTTTGAAACAGGCTCCTCACAGGGACCCCAATGTGGGACTTGATTCCCAGACCCCGGGATCATTCCCTGAGCCGAAAGCAGATGCTCAACCACTGAGCCACCCAGGCATCCCTGGTGGTATTTCTTTATTTGGTGTCTTAACACCTGCTCTGTCTTCTGTCCCCTAAGTGTATTATTTTGGTGCTTAGGATAGATATGGGAAGTGTGTGCTAGCTAAGTAATTAGTTTAGAATCCGTCCTGGGTCCCCTGGGGTCTTTCCCAGCTGAGTCTTCCTTCTTTGACGACTTTGGGAACTCATTAGAGATTCATAGGGAGTAGGAGACACTGAGGAAAAGAATTCATAGAGCACTGGAGAAATCCTGAGGATATAGGGTTTGGGACTGGTGGGACCAGAAAAGGACAGGAGAAACAGAAATATTTGGAGCAGTCACCTCAATTCATATTGGCATGACCAAAAGAAGGAGCTCCTGCCTTCTACATAGATTTTGAGCAACTTGGAAGAGTGGAATGATCCATACTTGCATCTGCAGTGAGTAGGTGTCTGACCAACTAAGTGTTCAATCAGACCTAAATTGGAAGAAACATTTACAGCTCACCCTTCAGAAGGTCAAAGAATAAACAGAAATTAGATAGCTTTTACTTTCATTTTTTCCACTTGTGACAGCCACTGGTGAAAAAAGAAAACAAATAAAATAGGAACCTGTACTTTAATAGTCTTTTTGAGATTGCTGTTTTGCATTCTATGTAGAAGTTTTTTACACTGGAAATATATTTACAAATGATTCAGGAACTTGTAAGTGATAATACTTTAACTTTAACATTGCTATATCTCTACTTGCTTGCTTCTTTTGTCTCCCACACACTGTATATGATTAAGATTTATGAAAGCAGTGACTTTTTTTGGGAGGAGAGATTGGTTAGAGCCAGGAAATGACTCTCAGGATGATTCTTCAGAAGCTGTGCTCCAAAAGAGCTACATGTTTAATCATCCTAGCACATCACCAGACTCCAAAGGGAGAGTGGGATTTAGCCACCAAATCTCAGGACACAGGAGTGACTTCTTGATTTTACTGTCTATCACTCCAGAAAATAAGTATCTGGACCTCATCCAAGTGGTTATGCATACTCAAAACACAGAAGGGTTTAGAATGATATGGAATTGCTGAAACACAAATTAGAGATATTTGCGTTATATCACAGAGAATAATTCCAAATATTTTACCAAATGTTCCTGTTTTTGAATGGCCTTGGAACTAGGAATTGTTTTTATATTTTAAAATGGTTAAAAATTTTTAAAAGAAAAAGATTTCATGACAGATGAAATTTATTTAAAAGTCTAGTTTGGGGTTTAAATAAAGTTTTATTGGAACAATGCCACATTCACTTACTATCTATGGTTGCTTTCACACCACATCAGAGTTCAGGTTCTGGTAGAGATGATAGGGCCTGCAAAGCCTAGAATACTTACTTTCTGGCTCTTTAGAAGAAAAAATTGATGTTCCCTGCTTTATGCCTTTGACAAAGAGAATCCTGTTCCAGGGATCACCATAAATCAGAGACAGGAGTGCTAACTTTTGTTCTTTATTTGTATATCAATGCATATAAGATGGTCTTCCCTCTGATCTCTGTACAGCCAGGAGCATAGCTGGAGTAACCATCTATAACATTTTCTGATATTTTAGATGAGAAGTCACAGGAAGATCCCAAATGTGTCCAATCCGTATGTATATGAACACCTATACATAGAAGATGGACCGAAGAACGAAGAAGCCCGTTTCCTGCAGGGCACTGTATCTGGCCCAACAGAGTCATCATAAAATTCTAACCTGAATGTTGTATGTACAGGATATTAGCGCTGTGGCCTTCTATTTGGTCTCCTTTTTTTTTTTTTTTTTTTTTTTTTTTTTTAACACCTTTATGTTCTTTAAATAGCCAGGCCATAGTTTGGAATGTTCATAAGGCATGTAAATAATAGGTTTCCCCCACACACACACACAATTGAGGATGGAATTTGCATGTCTTTAAGATTATTTAAAGGGTTTCACTAGGTTACTGGGACATTCAAATTAAAAAAAAAAAAAAAAACTTCTGGCACCGTGACATGTCCTGATCCTCTGGAGTTACATTCCAGGGGTCTGAAATTTTACCTTCCTATTCTCTGCGCTCTGTGAAACCAAGAGTGCTTGCTTCTGCTTCACAGCAGCAGAGACAATGATTAATAATCTGTGATTAACATTCCACTGGTCTGAGAGTAAGGGGGACAGAGTTGAATCCCATTTCTGCCTGCAGCTAATTTTGCAGCTTTAAGATCCTCATTTAAATTTTATTGGCTCCAGTTTTAAAAAATTACAAACCAGTGTAGTTTGACTAGATGACCTTGATGCCTCCAAAGCATGATGCTATTCTTTTAACTTATTGAGAATTGCCTCTTCCTTGAGTGAATTGACTCCAAATACCTAGATTTTTTTCTATAAGTTATATACCTGCTGCCTATCTGGAGTTGGGTGAATTTGTTTTGCTATTAACATAATTAAAGTATTGAATAGCGTGATTAAAGTATGGTAGCAATATATTGTCCACTATATTTAAAAAAGAACTCGGGCAATCCCAGGGGTGCAGCGGTTTAGCGCTGCCTGCAGCCCGGGATGTGATCCTGAAGACCTGGGATTGAGTCTGACCTTGGGCACCCTGCATGGAGCCTGCTTCTCCCTCTGCCCCCCACCCCCCGTGTCTCTATGAATAAGTAAATTTAAAAAATCTTTAAAAAAGAAGTCATCAGTCTTAGTGCCAGTTAATAATGCTATGGAACACAAAAGCAATAATAATAAACTAAGCCATATAAAAAATAAATAGGCCATATATGATAAATAGCTCTGTATACAGAAAGTAAGAACATTCTGATGGTGAAGATGTGGAGAAGTGGGAAAAAAAAATCTCTAGGCATTTTATTAAAAATCCAGCCAAATCCAATCTTCTTTCTCCCAGCAAAACAAACAACTTCTCAAACTTCCATCTTCTTCCATGTCACCATGTTTCAGGGTCAGAGCAGTAGTATTTGCTGACTATTAAAAGCACACCATTTGTCATTTCAACCCTCTCCAGACTTTGTCTGTAATGAAAAAGGCAGTAGGATGAAAAGAGAAGAGCCAGAAGCAACCAATAGAGAAGAGAAGAGATCAAAGAAGATGACAGGGAAAGAAAGGAGAAAACTACGTTTAAATTTCAAGTTAATGATAGCATTCTAAGTCCACTGCACATTTTTGTTTTGTCTTTGAAAAAGAATCTTTGACTTCATGAGACACTTTCTGAAAGTGTTTGGTTCTTCATGACCCAACTGAAGACCATTGACTTCAAGATTGACTACAAATACCCAAAAATAAGAAAGTTTTATTTGATGTTTACTATGACAGACACATTTCATCTCAAAGATATTTATTTTTTAATGGTAAGCTTGGACAGCCTGTTGTCTTTTCACATAGTTCACTGGTGAGCAGCCAGATAGTTGAGGATAATTTCTGCTTTTCTACAGATGATTGAATCAGAAAAAGGAGCATATAGTTTAGTTTCGAAAGGAAACATTTTTAAAACCAAATCATCTGGAGGATGATTCATTATCTTTACCCAAATTATATATCATTTCTTTTTATTCCTTTTTTTATATAAATACTTACTCTAGAGAAGTGACACTTAGCCATCTCACAGTCATAAGATCGCCTCTGTCAAAATCCCCAAACAGGGGCTCCATTTTGATGAATTCGTTGTGGTTTTTATTAGTATTCATTAGGAGACTTTGATAATTTGCTGGCAGGATATGAAATATTGTTACTTTGTTCTCACTTGCCAATCAAGGCAAGTTTGAATGCCTAGAATCAGCATTTTGTTTTGGAAAGAAGACTGATTCAAGATCTAATGCAAGACTCACCAACAATGAATAGAATGAGTCACCAATCTGTGCCTTAGTACTCTCCTCTAAAATGAGAGCAGTGGACACAACTTAGCATTTCCGTCTTCAAAATTTTATGATTAGGGTAAAATCCGGAGAGAAGTGAGATAGTGCTTGAGTTGAATTATTAAAACGAAATCCTCCTGTTTAGAATCTCAAATACTGTGAGGATAGAGCTATCCATGACTGTCAGCTGATAGCGCATTATTGCCATGCGAGGTAAGCAAAATACTACCAACTTATTTAACTTCTTGGAACAAGGGTTTGCAGTAGTTGTCAAAGACTAAAAGTTAAGTAAATCATGGTCCCTGTCTGTGAGCAAGTATGGAGATGTTTGCAGGTGAATATGTAAAGTGAATTCAACTATTATGTAGTAGTAAATAAAGAGTAGGTAGTCGAACAAATGGATTCAGAGATTTAAACTATTTGCTGATTGTGCTAGTTTCTTATTGCTGTTGTAACGAATTGCCACAAACATAGTGGTTTAACACATTGCCGATTTATCTTATCATTCCAAAGATTGGAGTTAAAATGGGTTTCGATTGGGCTAAAATCAAAGGTTTGGTAGGACTGTGTTCCTCTTCTGGAGGCTTTAGGAGATACTTCATTTTCTTGCTCTTTCCATCTGCATTCCTTGTCTTCTGGCCCTCTTCCACCTTCAAAGCCAGCAATAGCCAGTGGAGTTTATCTCGTATCATATCATTCCAATACTCACTATTTTGACTCCCTCATCCATTCATAAGGTCAGCCTAGAAAATATGGAATAGTCTTCCATGTCATAGTCAACCTACTAGCCATCTTAATTGGATCTTTAAGTTTAATTCCCCATTGCCAGGTAAATAACATATTACAGAATCTGGGAATTAGCATATAGACATCTTTGGATTAGTAGATGGACATTATTCAGCCTATCTGATGGAATGATAAGTATTGACCTTCTATCTAGCTCTGATGAGTAATTCCAGTTAATCTTACTCATGCTACACTTAAGAACATGCATTCTCTTCCATAACTCATATCTTCACAAGTCTGATATGAGTCTTTGAGAATTCATTCAGGACACAGAGGACTGGGTTAGAACATCTCTGGCACTGTTCCTATGGGAGCTGTGAACATGTACCCCCCTTGCCCATGCTTAATTCTGGTTAATTCTGACCATGTGTTGTTTCAGTTTGTACATCTCCAAGGAAATAGTGTTTTATTAGTACCATCTGTTTCTTATAGACCATGAATCATCAATTGGCTCCCAGGACCCTAAGGCCTTAGATACTTTAGTACTAATTCACAGATCTTTGATGGTATCATTATGAAAAAAATTCCAAAATGTCTTTTTTTTTTTTTTTGGATCAAGACAGAGCTATAGTTAAAACTCATTAATGCCCTTCAATATTAAATATAATTCTTGCTTCTAAATAGAATGATGCTAAGAGAAGATGACAATTTGTCTATATTGCTGTAGGAAGGTGACTCCTTATCAGAAAATTTCTAAATTATTCTTCTAGATTCTTACTTCCAAAATCAAGCTCAATATTTTAGAACTAATAGGAACTGAAGTTAAAGAATACAATCATAGTAGGCATATAGGCCTTACCACATCATCCTAAAGAATGAAAACAAAATCGAATTGTTAGGGTGCTATATATGAGATTACTCAGTTCTTTTCAAATAAGAAAAGAACATGGTCTCCCAATGTTTCCTTTAGCCTATAAATGCTGGAACCAGAGCCAAGATTGCTGATTCCTTGATTCTTTTATATCTTTAAGGTAGATCAGCAGAGTAGCTTCTACCCTAAAGCCTTATTAGGAATGAAGACACATAGTAGAAACTCATTTAGATGATTCTTCTGAAAATAACATTTGATACCTTTTTGACTATAAAGGGAATACTTGTTAAATTGTAAACATATAAAAATGATTATAGAATTTAAACAAATAATCTATAACTTCCTTGCCAATTTAAAGTTACAGTTTTTGTTACAGTTTTTGTTATATTTCTATTTGGTAATGATCTCTTCTTAGATTATATGAAAAGAATCAGCATTTCTTAGCAGGCTGGTTTTTTTCATTCTTCATAATTCGACCGGCCTTATTTTACCAATTTACTTACATGCCTTATGTGTAGTTCTGCAGAGTCTGAAAAAAAAATAAGCCAAGTAAACCAATAATAAACTGAAAAAAATAATAACTTAGGAACTTAGGAGAGCTCATTTTGGTCTAGTAAAAAGGCACTTGAGAATGTTCTTGTGAAGGAGGTAAGATTTGAGTTGTTCCTTCAGAGAAAATGAGGGCTTGGTCATTCACCTTCCCTCCTTCATTTAATAAATATTTATTGGTTACTTGTTGGAAATATTGCAGAGCATGTAGTTTAGTCTATATTTGAAGACTGGTGAGAATGACTGGTTAGACATACTTTAGATTGGTTTTGCTTCATGTTGCTACCACATCAGCAGACAAGCAGGGTAAAGGTTGGCGTGAGACCACAAATGGAAGCAAGTGGTTGAGGCTTTCTTCTATCTTCTCAGTTCCTCCACAGAGACGCCTCTCATATTCAGCATTCTGAGGGTGGAGGGAGGAGGGAAAAATCCAAGGCAGATGAGCACTTTTTTGCAATGTTATGGGTCACATGAAGCTACATCAGCATCCAGGGTTTATCCCAATACAGCATAAGGAAATAAGCTCTATGACACAGCTATATTTTTCCCTTTCTGCTTTAGGTCCACCCCTTCTGCTTCAAGGAAAAGAGACTGGCCATTATTCAACACACTATTAATGCTGAAAACTGTGTAAGGGGGCACGAGACAGATAAGGTCTTTGCCCTCATGGAATATACTTCTGAAGGAGGTTAAATAAAATAGAAGGAAGGAACATGGAGAAGAAAGTTTGATATATACGATAATGTGGAGGTGGTTTGTCCATGAGATAAGGAGTACCCAATGAGTAACTTTAGAACAGAGAATAAACATACAGGAATGATAGGGGATAGGTTGTGTCAATTAGTATTGACACATGAAGAATCTTTTATTCTAGGGAAAGACATTTGAATGCTATACTAAAAGTCATGAGAAACTATTAAAGTCTATTGGAAAGATGGAGATGATTTTTTTGAGAAGATTAAATGAGCTACAGTGTGCAGTGGATTTGGAGGATCAGGGACCAACAGAGGAAATATGACTATGGTAGGTAATTTTGTGTGTTTTTACTTGTGTGTTTTAGTGTTTTTACTATTTTTTTACTAGACCACAGGATGCTCAGACATTTGGTCAAACATTATTTTGGTGTGTCTGTGAGGATGTTTCTGGATGAAATTAACGTTTGAATTGGCAGATGGACTAAAGAAGATGCTTTCCCTAGTGTGAGTGGGCCTCATCTAATCAGTTGAATGTCTAAATATGGGGGAAAAAAAGCTGACCCTCTAAAAGGGAATTTCCTTCCTGATTGCTCTCAGTTGGGACATTGGTTTTTCCTGCCATTATACTCCAACTGAAATATCTACTACTCCTGGGTCTTGAGCCTGCTAGCTTTCAGATCGGAACTACATATCCTATTGGTTCTGTTTCTCTGGAGAACTCTGACTGATTCAGCCAGTTAAGAGACTTTTTGTTGAATTCCAAGTGAAAAGTGGTAAGAACAGGAGTAAGAGATTGACTCTAAAGAGATAAGGAAGGAATAAATGTGAATGATATTAGATGAAAGGAACTGGAATTTAGTGAGTGAATAACTGACTGGGTAGGGAAAGGGATGGAGGCTTACTGGGTACCTGACCCAGTCTGGTTTTCTTAGAAAGTAGAGGCACGAAGCAAAATTTTATTTGGGTATGAATTTTTAGAGAAGGAAAAATGAGTGAAAATAGAAAGAAAGATAAGGAGGGCGGGAAAACCACAGCTTTATAAGAAACACACATGGTCAGTCACATGTGACTCTTCTCGAAAGGCTGTATGGAATCCTTTTAACTTGCAACTATCTGATAGAGGAAAGCAGAAATGAAGTCATTTTTATCTGCCAGTCATATGTTCTCTTTCATCTCTTATTGGTCCAAGTTCATTCCACATGGCATTAATTGCATTTGAGAAAACTTCAGGAAAGCCAGGTCTCAGGACAGCTGAGATGGCCTAGGGCTCAGGGTGAGCCAGCCAGCTGGTGTTAGAGAGTTGCCTCCCTGCCTGCTTGCCTGCCTCAGGGCCTGGCTGGGTGAGCCAGTGCAGATGTTGTACTTCATGCAGTCCTGGATCTTCTCATGCTTCAACAGCAAAAAGAGAGGCCAGGTGGGAGGCTGATGGCATGCAAGAAGAGGCATCAGGCAAGGTATATCAGGAGTATCTCTCAGGCGACTGGAGAATGGGAGTAACTGGCCCAACAGAAGGTGCTCTAAGGACTGGCCTCTGCTATGAAGGAAATATGGCCCAATGACTCTCTAGGGAAGACCAGAGTCTCCTTTATGGTTACAAAACATGCTGCTGTTAGCTGCTCATCCTGGAGGACATCAGAAAACTTGGGGCGGTGAATCTGGAGCAGAGCAAAACTGGGTCTGGAAGTGTCAATTCCTGAGAGAATGGTGGTACAATTGACCAGGACAAGGAAATCTTAAGGAGAAACTGACACTTCTAGGAAAATGGATCATTTGACTTTATTCAGTTGACTGTGTTCCTGAGGTGATGTCTTGTGGCAGGTATCAAAGAATCATGAATCAATGAAAAGCTAATGTTTGAAGGGAGTTTAGAAGTCACTGTGTTAGCATTTCTTATTTGAGAGATACTGGAAGATAAGATTCAGAGAAGTTTAATGATTTTACAAGTGTTACAATGTGTTAGTTATAAAGGTAGGGTGAGAAAATGAATACCTTTCACTCAGCCTATTACTTTTGATCAGTCACATGAGAAGCACTAGAAATCCTCAGTTCTCATCTTTGATTTCCTGGTGACAGTAGGTTTTGCCTTTTTGCCTGTCAGATGGGAATGCTGGACAAGGTAACCTCCAACGTCCCTTCCAGCTCTGATAGTCTAGTGTTCTCTGATGCATGCAGGAAAGTAATGTGGCAAAAAATAGATCTATAAGCTTTGATGACATTCAAGATCCCTAAGATTAACACTTCCTCTCTATGTTTATAAAACATGCAGATGCCAGGTATTCATCATAAAGGGACACCAGGGCAGCCCCAGTGGCTCAGCAGATTAGTGCTGCCTTCAGCCCAGGGTGTGATCCTGGAGGTCCGGGATTGAGTTCCGAGTCACACTCCCTCATGGAGCCTGCTTCTCCCTTTGACTATGTCTCTGCCTCTCTCTTTCTGTGTCTCTCATGAATAAATAAATAAAATATTTTAAAAAAATAAAGGGATACCAGAAAACTATGGGCTGATAAATCTGGGAAAATACAAAACTGGATTTGGAAGAGTCAGTTCCAGAACAATAGTACCATTGAGCAAAACAAGAAAATGCCAGGAAGGAACTTACATAGAAGGAAAATTGACAAAGAACAAGGCATCAGTGATTAAGCTTCATGCTACATCTTGATTTATGGTGTGGGAGGAAGAGGAGAAAATGATGAAGGAAACCCACAGAGAAGAAGTGGGTAGTGAAGTAGGATAACAGGAAACTCCCAAGGGCTGAAGAAAGAGGAAGGGCTGAAAAAGACTGATTAAAAATGGCAAATGCCACAAAGATCAAGATGGTGATAAAAAAATGACCACATGATGTGGCAGTAAAATCTTTACTTTGCGTCACTTAAAGTACTGTGGACCGAAAACTGAGGAGTTAATTATGTATAAGAAAATGGATACAAGAAAGGAGAAAATATTTTTTTTGTAAATTTATTTTTTATTGGTGTTCAATTTACCAACATATAGCATAACACCCAGTGCTCATCCCGTCAAGTGCCCCCCTCAGTGCCTGTCACCCAGTCACCACCCCCCCCCCCCGCCCACCTCGCCTTCCCCCACCCCTAGTTCGTTTCCCATAGTTAGGAGTCTCTCATGTTCTGTCTCCCTTTCTGATATTTCCCACTCATTTTTGAAAGGAGAAAATATTGAGTGTAGGCAGTTCAAAGACATATTAGAACAAGAAGTAAGGTTTTGTAGGCTTGGGGCAGCGGAAGTATGTTGTAGCAGAGAAGAGGAAGAACTCGAAGATTTGGAAAAGAGAATTTATCAGAAGGAATGACATTCCAGAAGAGGTGGGAGATGTGAAAAGCCCTAATGCAGATGGAGAGAATGGTTTCTTCAAGGAGAAAGGCACCTCCTCCTCTGGAAAAGGAATGAAGAAAGAATAGGTACCTGAAAATACTGAGAAATTTAGAGGTGGAGGTTGATAGACATAGAGATGGCTTGAGGTAGATGAGAATGTAGAAGAGGGATTTTGTGACAAAGGATTTATCTTCCCAGTCAATGCAGAAGCAAGAGCCACACTGGGTGTGTGGACTGATAGGATGAAGACTGAGGAAAATGATTCCAGTAGGTGCTGGAAAGAGAGTCAGTGGAGAGTCAATTAAAGCATTGTGGGGTGTGCTGGGTGGTGCAGTCAGTTAGGTGTAGATTCTTGATTTGTGCTCAGGTCATGGTCTCAGGATCATGAGATGGAACCCTCCCTGGGGCTCTGTGCTGAGCACAGAGTCTGCTGGGATTCCCTCTCTCCCTCTCCCCATGCCCCTGCCCCCGCTCGCTCATTCTCCCTCCCTCTCTCTCCTCTCTCTCTCTCTCTTTCTCTCGATCTCAAAATAAATAAATAACATCTTTCAAAAAAAGGATTGTGAGCTGCTGTGGTGTGCAAGTAAATAAAATGCGTATGTTTTGGTAGTTCTCACACTCATGATTTTATGCCTTTTATTTTAATGTTGAAGGACTAAGAGTAGAATTGTACAAAGTAGATTTCCCAGGGCTGGGGATAGGCAGAACTGAAAATTAAAGGATACAAGTTGCCTGGGACTCTAATTAAGGCAGCTTAAAGTAGCTGATCAGAGTTTCAGGCTGAATGGTTAGGCAGCGAAGTCATAAAAGTGCCCATGATCTAGATACAGCAGAGGGATTTAGGGACTAGCAAACTTGCTGGGGAAAGAACAAGATCAGCGATATGAGAAAGTGGGAAATTCTAGGTCAGAAAGCCATGGTTAGACAGGGAAATCCTGTCTGCAAGTGAAAAGCAGAAGCAGAGAGGACACTTATGTGGATAACAAATCCCTGTCCTTAAAGAGCTCCCATACTCTGGGGGAGGCCATCAATTAAGTCATAACTGTAGTGAATTAGTACATAACTCGGTATGATGATAAAAGAAAGGAAGAGAGCAGGGCGGAGGAGACTGGGACTGCAAGGCAAAGGGGAGGATGGGAGATAATTTTCACAGTGGGGTGATGATGGTTCTCTTTGAGATGGTAGAGTTGCATAAAAGATTGATAGAGGTGAAAGAATGAGCCATAGAGAGATCCACAGGGAGAATGTTATGGAAAGAGGAGACTGCTTAAAGCAAAGGTGGGAGCATGAGGTGCGTGGGGAATAACAGGGGGGATGCCCACTGCTTTTTGCTGTATTATCTCTTCTGAGCAGTGGAGGTGTGAAGCCTAGTTTTTGTGTCATGGCCAGAGACAGAAATAATATACACTCTGCTTCAAATTCCTTCCCTCTATGTAGGAGCAGTACCCACTTTATCATTTTGGTGCATTACCTTTAAAATACGGAGGTTTGTATTGCAGGCATTAACTGTGCAAATTTCTGACTGGAAAAATTAGTTCTGACCCAATCTGATCCTCAGCTAGAGGAATGAACTTAGAAATGGAGCAAATGAAACTTTACCTCATCACATTGGGATTTAAAGATTTAGGAGGATGTATTCCTATCTATATAAGATGCTTCACTAGGATTTTAAGTCTTTGTTGGTTAGTCAACGTGGCACATAGGGACTTATGATTAATAGAGTCATCCAAAAGAACTCAGTAACACAATGTGTTCTTAGCAGCTGATATGAAAATTCTTCTAAGGAAGAAATCCAGATTTCTTGCTAACATGCCTGGCTGGATAAGCCTTTGAGAATTCATAGATTTTAACTAAGACTTTAGGCTGTGAGGCTATGACATGGATGGTTTGAGTCAAGATTCTTTATTTTTTGGGTCAGGGTGACCCTAACTGGGAACTTGGCTATATGGGAATATGCATGGAGTTAGAGGTGTAAAGGATATTGTTAACACTGGCTTCTTATTAGTTATGAGATTGCACACATTCTATTAAGCATTGTGACATATTCAAACCTGGGATGGAATTATTCCTAAAATACAAGCTCTCTTGCTGTTTCCTGAGTATCTTTAATAATGGAACAAAATGACTTACAAAGGTCACAACAAGTTGTTAATCAACAATTTTCATCCTAGGTACAAACTGTAAAATTGCATTCGTTACAGGAAAGATCCGTTTACTTTATCATTCTAACAAATAAATAATTTGAAATTGTTTGAGGAAATTTATAATAAGAGATAAGAATAAAGCTCAGATGCCAGGGGTGGAGTGACAATGTCATTTGATAAAGCTCTGTGGTATTTTGGTAGTTGTTTACATCTTTGTTTATTGGCGCTCCACTGAGAACGCTGAATTTATCAAAACAAGGTTATCTTTCCAAAATGCTCTTTCTTTTGTTATTTTTTTTTTAGATTTTTGTTTTTAAATTCATGAGAGACACACACAGACACAGAGGCAGAGACATAGGAAGAGAGAGAAGCAGGCTCCATGCAGGACCCTGATGTGGGACTCAATCCTGGGACTCCAGGATCATGCCCTGGGGCAATGGCTGATGCTCAACCACTGAGCCACTCAGGTGTCCCTCCAAGATGTTTTTTAAACAACATGAAGACCACGCTGTCTTAGATGAGCTCCTGCTCAAACATAATTAGGAAGTAACACTATAATTTTCCAAGCCATATTGCTAGTGCAGTTAGAATCTGATAATTTCTACTAACAGGTGACTATGCCAAGAGTTTATAGAGAATGGTCAGCATGATGAGGTAATATGAGTGCTCTCAACTCCCGCAGGAAAGTCTGTAATTCTCACTCATCCACTGTATCAGTTAGGATGACAGCTTAAAAGTCTGATGTGTCTCTTGCTTCCCTATGAATTAGAAGAGAAATAGAAGAGGAGAGGCACCTGTGTGGCTTAGTCAGTTAAGCATCTGGCTCTTGGTTTTGGCTCAGGTCATGATCTCAGGGTCCTGAGATGGAGCCCCTGACAGGCTTTGTGCTCAGCATGGAGTCTGCTTGAGATTCTCTCTCTCCTCTTCTGCATCATGTGCACACTCTCTCTCACTCTCTCAAATAAATAAATAAATAAATAAATAAATAAAATTGGTAAAGAGGGGGAAAGAAGAGAAGTAAGGGGAGAGAAAAGGGGGGAAAAACCTTATTAGAAGCACAAAACAAAAACCAAACCAAGTGACTCCTTGGACACTGGATATTCAAGAGAGAAAACATGCCAGCATGCACAAAATAAATGAACAGACATCACCAACCATTAAATTAGGATAGAAGATATTCACTTATAACTTCACCTCTGTCTAAAAATTGGATTGTGTGGTGGTGCTGATGAGCAGATGGACAGTAGAGAGGATGGGACAGCATTAGTTCATTCATATATCTAGAGGATTTCAGGGAACAAATGGGAAATATTCTATATAAGTGAACTTAAACTTCCAAGGAGGCACAAGGCACATGTCTAGAGTGCTTTGATTAGAAATAGGTCTGATGTTAAGAATGAATTTCCTAGTGAAATACCATCTTTAAATCATCTGGTCAGTTAGTCATATGAAGCTACACCCAAGCAGCAGCTCTGGGCCACCACACTGGTTAAAGAGTTGTGCAATCATATGTCTGCCTTAAGTGAATATTGAAGACAGAGGCAGTGAATCCTCCAAATTTTCAAGTGTTTTCACCCATACAATAATTCTGGGTTATGGGAGTGACTTTAGTCATACCACACAGTAAGGAAGAAAATGTGCATCAGGAAAATACTTTTGGGGAGAATTCACTGACCTCAATGCTGTAAGTTAATTGGAAATTGGCTATTTGTATATTACACAACTAAAATGGTTAGGGTGATGGGTCATGTAATAACAGGCAAGATTTTCTTTAGTATAGTTTTTTTCTATGGACAGAAATAGCTCTTGTTTTATTCTATGACATAAAGATATTGAAAAATGTGGTTGTGGCTATCTAATATCGTGATGCTGGATGTGAAAGCTGTAGGTGCCTATCCTGCCCAGGCACCTTGTATGTCAGGACCTTTCTGTCATTCATCCTTTTGATGGCAAGCAGACACAGTGTGTGGTAGAAACAAAAATGATTTATTTGTTTTCTCTCTCTTTTCTCTGCTTCTTATTTTTCTTTTTTTCCCCAAGGAGTAACTTTGACAATCACAGACCTTCTTGGGCCTCTTTCCCTTTCAATTCTTAAATGAATATTTGTAACAATGATATCACACACACACAAAATAATTGTCTATTGCAAACAATTTTTCTGGGAGTCATCAGACAGACATCATGCTCAGCCCCTGGGGCTGCTGTGTTTTTGAGGTCTAGCTGGTCAGCTTGGAGAAAGCTACTCCCTCTATGAGGCTTTATAGAAGAACCACAGCATCAAGATTTCGATCCTGAGAGAAAATGGAAAATAAGCAGAAGTAAATTGTATCTGGGTGCCTAACAGAATTTTGGATTCCAGGTACAAGGAAATTTGGAATGGTACCAACTACTCTAAAATTGATTTTTTCCTATATTCAAAGATTTCCCAAAAGTTATGCATTCCTTTTTACTTTAAGTTATATATAGAGATCCTTATCTTGCTTTAACCTGAGTTTTTCCTATTACAAATAATACAAGATGAAATATTAGATAAATATCTATTTCCATTGTGCCCGACTAGAGTAGTGGCACAGTCTTTTTTTGTGACTTAATTTCTACTGTCGTTTCTCTTTGGTTTTTTTTTTTTTGTGTGTGTGTGTGTGTAGCAGAAAAAAAACCTATTTTTAAAAGTTTTAGGGATGCCTGGGTGGCTCAGTGGTTGAGCGTCTGCCTTCTGCTCAGGGTGTGATCCTGGGATCCTGGGATCAAGTCCTGCATCAGGCTCCCCACAGGGAGTCTGCTCCTTCTTCTGTCTATGTCTCTGCCTCTCTCTCTCTCTCTCTCTCTGTGTCTCTCATGAATACATAAATAAAATCTTAAAAAAATAAAAGTAAAAGTTTTAAAATGTGTGTGTCATGTTATGCCACACCCCTGAATGATTCTAGGTGTCTGTTTTAAAATATTCTATTTTGCTTGACAGAACTGTTCTCAATTGAGTGTTATTATTTATTTAATCTACTTGTTTATTTGCTTAATGTCTGTTTCTTCTTCTATGAAACTTTTCCTTCATGACCTTACCGGTTTATCCATCCATTTTTTAAAATTCATGCAGCATGAATGAGATGAAAATGTTTTTTGACTTCCTGGGGCTTACAGTTTAATAAAGGGAAGAATCAAACAGGTTATAACTTAAAGTGTGATATTCAAGTTTAGAGAAAATAACACCATGGGAGTCCATTGCAGGATATTTAGCCAGTCTGAAGGATGGGATTATGTCAGAAAAAAAATGTCTGGTGAAAGTGATATATAAACTGAAACCCAAAAAGATGAACAGAACAGAAGCTAACTAGGCAATAAAGACAGTTAAGAATGTTTCTGGAAGGGGAGTAGAAGCTAAGAGAATTATACTATGAATCTATGAATGCTTGCAATATGGCTCAGCGTGGATGGTTCTTGGCATGGAAGGTGAGTGGCAAAAAAGAGTACTAGACAGAGAAGGATTGTATGAGTCATCTCTGAACTCAAAAACATAAAAAAGCCACAGAGGTGATATACACAAGGATTGAGTGGACCATGGTAACACAGTTAAGCTCTTGTGCTTCATTGTAGAGATCCAATTGGAGGAAGGGATGGAGGTAAGCAAGTTAGAGGACAGTTTCAATAACCCAGGTGAGTAACTAGGGTGACTTGGAATGGGACAACAATGAAGCTATTGGGAAAAGAGGAAAACCTGAGAAATTATCAGGCAGTAGATTAAACAAGATTTGATTTTTTGACCAAATGTGGAAATGAAAGAAAGGAAAGAGTCAGGGGAAACACTGATTCTGGATTTGGCAGTGGAAAATACCTAGAGAGTAGCTAGTTGAAGGAGAGATGAAGGTGATGCATTCAGTTTTGGCTATACTGAGCCAAAGATGTCCAGAAGCCATCAAAGTAGCAGTGTCCAATAAGTAGGTGAACACACAAGTCTGAAGCTTCACAGAGAAATCTAGCACAAAGATTTCAGATTTAGAACCATGGAAGTTGATAAAAACCACCAGTGGTGCATATGTAGAGCAAGAAGGGAAGGTGGCCTAGCATTAAACTTTGAGGATATAGGGCAGCCCAGGTGGATCAGTGGTTTAGCACCGCGTTCAGCCCAGGGCCTGATCCTGGAGACTTGGGATTGAGTCCCACGTCAGGCATCCTGCGTGGAGCCTGCTTCTCCCTCTGCCTGTGTCTCTGCTTCTTTCTCTCCCTGTGTCTCTCATGAATAAATAAATAAAATCTAAAAAAAAACCCTTGAGAATATAGTTCATATTTAAAGGGCTAATAGCAGAAGAGGACCTTTACAAAATATCTGAGAGGACAAAGGAGAGGATAAAGGATTAGAATGATAGAAGTCAATGGAGGAAAATGTTTTAAGGGAGGAGTGGCCAACAAGTACTGAAAAGTCTTTAGTAGATCTATAAAGAGAAATTTATCAGTTATCTTAACAGTAAAGATAGTAACAGTAGCACAGCAACAGTAGCACCTGGTAAATCCAGAAAACTGGATCACGGTGGGATATAGGAAATCAGAATTAAAATAGGTGACATGTACAAGTGCTTAAAGAGGAAGAGATGTAGAAGGATACCTGGAAGTGTATGTGCAGTTAGTGAAATTTTTTTAATATAGCTGACGCTCAACCATGCCACATACTTTTGTAAAACCAGCAATAGAAATTGAGCAATTGAAGCCACCAAAGTAATTGAAGAAAATGTTGAAATCTTTATGTTCCAGAACTACGTGTGATTTTCTAATATGTAGGTGAAATCAAATATCAGAAAATTATATTAACTATACTACTAAAAATTTTAAAGTATTCTATTTCCATGCAATTTCCATTGGTCTGTCAAACACTGTGAAAAATTTGTTCAGCACAGAGTTTATTTTGACTCATCATTTCCCTAATATAAACTTCGTTTGGATATTATTACTTACAAGATGTTTTAAGTTGGACTTTTTGGAGCATATCCATCCATTTGTTACACATTTCATGTTAAAAGTCTTCAAACTTTCTGAGTTACAGTATTGAGCAGTATGGTAAACAGCCACAGGGTACAAAGCAATTCAAATGTCTTGTTCAGTGTAAAGTAAGAAAGTTTGTTGTATAAACTAGTCAGATATGTTACACTAATGAGAACAAAATTAGTCTTGACACATTTCTGGCAAGTCTAGAAAAGACGAGATATGTCCTCTACCACACACGAAGAGCTGCATCAGAGCAACAAAGGATATCATTGTTGAGCCTACAAAAGGCCAGGAATATGCTGTACTTGGACAGACCCTGCCTTCCTCCCAGGGGGACCAGAATAGAAACCTCAATAACTGTCCAGGTTGAACCAATTCAGAGATTTTGAAACTCTCTAGAAGTTCAGACTGGAAAGTTGGGGGCCACCATTGAAGAACCCAAGAGGTGACAAATTCCACAAGGATGTGCATTTGGTGAAGACTTCCCATGTGAGTAAACACTAATCAGCTCCCATACAAGGTAAAGGAAAACTGCAGAGCACTCAGAAAGATTATTAGAAAGAAAAGAGAGTTGGATGTTAGCTTTATTTGATTCACACTTTCTTTGTTCTTTCTATGGATATAGTTGTGGGAATCATTCCAGAAAATAACATGGAAAGTGCACATGTTTGTTGTTAGTCCAATGACAGAAACTATTCTGACTTAAGTTTTTGTGGAGGATTTGAAATGGAAAGAGAGTTCAAGGCAGATAGGGTAAACTATAGCCTGCGGGCCAAATCAAACCACCAACTGTTTTTGTTAATAAAGTTTTATTAGAACACAGCTTCACTCATTTGTTTATGTCTCATCTATGGCTGAGGCAGAGTTTAGTTATTGTGACAGACACCTTAGAGATCATAAAGCTGCAAATATTTACTATTTGGTCCTAAGGAAACCTCGATTCGTAAAGGCAAATGCACTTCCAAAGAAAATATTTCCAGTTTTAATATCATTTCAACATCTTGTCAGATAACACACAGACTCAATTTTAAAGGGCTAGAAACCAAAATAATATGGTTTCATTCTTCTTTATTTTCTTGTCCTTATCAAGTGTTCATTTCTTTCTAAGGAGGGAAACAAAAGGGAAAGAAAATGTGGTCTCTATTGGAATGGCTTTTTTCTACTTGGTAGTAGTGAAATTAAATCGAAACTCTTCAAATAAATAGAATGTTATTCTTATGATTACTCTGTCAAATTGAGGCTTCATTAGCCCACTTCTCAAAAACTTTTTCTGTGGCAGGTTATTACAGAATTTGATAAGCGAGGTTTGAAAATTTCTATTATCTGTTCTTGGGCAAAAATCTATATCAAATGCTTAAAAAATATATATACCCTTTGACCAAGAAATTTCTTTATTTCAAAATCATTCTAAATTCATTAAGGGTATAGCCAAATATTTCGTTACAGAATGTACAACACAAAATTCTTTATAATAGACAATATGAAACATTTCTAAATGACCAATAATACAGGATTTGGTTAAACAAATTATGGTGTATACATTGAATGGTCTACTTGGAATCATTTGAGTGATACTTGAGGTAAATATTTCTTAATGAAAAATGTTCATAATCTGATCTATGTGAAGGAAACAAGATACAACATGGTATGTGAATTTTGGTCCAATTTTTATTTAAAGCTATACTTTTATACCTATATTTTAGTTCTTAATCTTAAAGTTTATCAGTTTTATGTGGTTTAATTTAGAAATATACCCATCAAGTTTTTAATTGTAATGATTTTAACAATGGAATTATAGATATTTTAAATGTTAAAAACTATATATTCTCATTTTTTCCAAACAAATGCTTCCTTTTTTATATAACAATATTATTTTATATTTTATTAAAGGCTATTATCTAAATAATTAAATGTAGAAGTAAAATTATAGTAGAGTTTTAGTCATTATTTATATTTTCATTTAAATATTTATGGAGTTACTTTGAAAAGTTTCTGAAGTGAAAGTGATACTGTATTTGATTTAGATTTACTTGAGTAAAAAACTGTGAAACAGACTTCTCTTGATCTTAACAGTTCTGACTGAGAAATGACCAAGGCCATTGAACTAGATGAACTTTGAAGTTTTTTCTAGTTTCATAATTTATTAAAAGTACCCAAAGATGTGGACTTCAGGTCCTAATTTACTTCACATTGGAGACTCTGCTTTTAGAAGTCTGTAGATTGTGGTATGAGTGAAATATGGTGGTTAAAAAATTCAATCTTACAAATCAAGAATCAAGTTTAGAGGTGATCATTAGTCAAAATATAGGTTAGATTAGCTTTTTCTTTTTTTATAAAGATTTATTTATTTATTTTAGAGAGAGAGAGAGCATGAGCAGGAGGGTCAGAGGAAAAGGGAGAGAGAGTCTCAAGCAGACTCTGTGCTCAGCAGAATCCAATGTGGGGCTTGATCCCAGGATGCTGAGCCCAAACCAAGAGCTGGGCTCTTAACTGGCTGTACCACCAAGATGCCCTCATATTAGCTTAATAAAGGCTGTCCCCTGTTTCTTTAGTTTGCAGTGTTTTAGTAAAATAGATAAGGTTGCACATCATGCCATAGATGGGGTTATGGTGATGAATCTAGGGCTTCCCTTTGGAAGGATCAAATCCATGTTTATGTAACTATGAGTTTTCTTTCCTATCTGATCATTATTTGTTAGGATTAATAGCCAATATTTAAATTTTAATGTGCCTGTAATGAACAACTTGTAAAGCAACTTGAATTTGTTTTCTAATCGGATAGCCTAATTATGTAGTCCTTCTGATTGACAGGACATTGGATGAGAAGGATACGGGCTTCACTACTTTTGGTGCACATTAGGGATGTAGTTCTTATAAAATGTGGAGGGAAACATCTCATTCTCACCCTTTCCACTGAAACCTAAACTTAAAAATGTTTTATTTTCCTTAAAATCACATACAACAATTTGCTTTGGAAATTTTTGTAATGAAATATTTTAATTATTCTGGGAATATAATTGCTTGCAATAAGTACTTGCAATTATTAAGAAATTAGTATTTGCCAAAAGATAGTGGTACCTCTAGCCACCATCTGAGTCTTGTGTACCTTGGAACATGTTTTCATGCTACTACTTCTGATAGAACTGGTCTGACTCAGAATATAATGTCAATAAAAAGAACATTGGCTTATATGTATTTAATTTTACATATTCTCATATATAGAGTGAACTTTACTTTTTTAACAAAACACGAGTCAAATGTCTAACTTGCTAGTTACATTTTAAAAACTTGGGAAGAAGAAATAAAACAAGTAAAATAATTGTAATGTAAAAGAAAGCATGAAGGGAAAACTGATAGAACTGAAAAAAAATAGACGAATCCACAATTATAGTTTGAGACTTCAGTATTCTTGACCCAGTAACTGAAAGAGCAGGTAGATAGAAAATCAGGAAGGATACAGAAATCTTGAAAAACGTAATCAAACAACCTAACCTAATTGACATTTGTAGATAATTTGCCCACACACAGCAGAATATACCATCTTCTCCAATGTACATGAAATGATCACCAACATCCATCATAAACACTAACAAATTTTTAAAAATTGAAATCATGGTCTTAAATCAGTGATCTTTATTTTACCCTAAGAAAATATGAAAAGAAGAACTAATTAAATTTATGCCTAAAACTAATATAACACTGTATGTTAATTATATCAGAATTAAATTTTTAAAAATTTAAATTAAAAATCCATAAAACAAATATTCTAAAAGACCCCACAAAAGAATTAATTAAACTCAAAGCAAGCTGAAGAAAGGAAATAATAAAGACAAAAGATGATAGAAAAAACAATGACACTAAAAGTAGAAAAACAACAGAAAATAATAATCGAAACCCAAACCGGTTCTTTGCAAAGGTCAACACAAATGAGACACCAAGGACATCGTTACAGACACTATATGTATTTAAAAAAATAATACTCACTCAAAAATAAAGAGATAACCTAAGCTGTTCTTTTTCTATTTAAGGAATAGAGTTTGAGGTTAAAACTTTTCAACCAAAAAAAAATTTCAAAGCACAGCTAGCTTTACTGGTAAATTCTACTCAATATTTAAGAAAGAATAATACTAATTCAACCCAAGCTTTTATAGAAAATAGAAAAAAAGACTTTATATAACTCATTTGATCAGGCTAGTATTATTACCTTGATACCAAAACCAGACAAAATCATTACAAGAAAAGAAAACCACATATCAAAATCCTATATAAACTTAGACACTACTATCCTCCAACAAATAGCAGATCAAATCCATTAATATGTGAAAAAGATATGACTATGACTAAATTCAGTTTATTCCATGAATACAAGTTTGTTATAAAATTTGAAAATGAATTGATGTAGTTCATCATATTACATAATGAAAAAAGATCATATGATTATCTCAGTTGATGTAGCAAAAGCATTTGGTGAAATTACATATGCATTCATTATATGAACTCTCAATTCACTAAGTATAGGCAGGAACTTCCTCATTCTGATTAAGGGCATCTTTTTTAATTAATTAATTTATTTTTTATTGGAGTTCAATTTGCCAACATATAGCATAACACCCAGTGCTCATCCCATCAAGTGCCCCCCTCAGTGCCCGTCACCCAGTCACCCCCACCCCACGCCCACCTCCCTTTCTACCACCCCTTGTTCATTTCCTAGAGTTAGGAGTCTCTCATGTTCTGTCTCCCTTTCTGATATTTCCCACTCATTTTTTCTCTTTTCCCCTTTATTCCCTTTCACTACTTTTTATATTCTGATTAAGGGCATATTTGAACAACATTAAGTTACCATCACACTTAATGGGAAAAGAACTTTCCCCGAAGATTAGAAGCAAGATGAAGATGTCTGCTATCAACTTTCCTATTCATCATTGTTCTAATTAGTGTAATGAGGAAGGAAGGAAAATCAAATAAAAAGCATCCAGACCTGAAAAGAACTATCATCATAGATTATATGATTGTCTATGTAGAAAATTCTAAAATATCTATCAAAAACAGGGAGTAAAACTAAGTAAGTTTAGCAAGTACACAGGATATGAAGTTAATACACAAAAGTCAACTATTTTTTAAAATCAACTATTTTTATATACCAGCAGTGAAGAATTAGAAAGTGAAGTAAAATATGTGAGCAATCTGCATTAAGAAGCAAAGTCACCACTGATAAAACATATCAAAGAAGACCTAAATAAATGGAGATATATGTTGTGTTCTTATATTAGAATATTCAAAATCAAGATGTCAATTCTCCCAAAACTGATTGATGATTCTATGTGATTTTAATAAAAATTCCAGCAGATTTTTCTAGTAGAAATTTACAAACTGAATTTAAAATTTATATGGAAAGGCAAAAAAGCTAGAATTGCAAAAACAATTTTGAAAAAAACAACAAACTTTGAGAACTCACACTACCTGATTTCAGGACTTATTATAAAGCCATGGTAATCAAGTCAGAGTTATATTAGCAAAATGATAAATGTACAGATCAATGGCATGGAATAGAGATTCCAGAAATATACCCACCCCTTTATGATCAATTAATTACTTATAGTCAATTAATTTTTGATAAAGATACAAACCTAATTGAAGAAAGGAAAGCTATCCTTTTATTAAATGATACTGGAAAAATTGGACAACCCTATGAAAAAAGAATATTGCTTCATACCTCATACCATACAGAAAAATTAACTAAAATGGTACTTTAACTTCAAAGAATTCTTTTTTTTTTAATTTTTATTTACTTATGATAGTCACACACAGATAGAGAGAGGCAGAGACACAGGCAGAGGGAGAAGCAGGCTCCATGCACCAGGAGCCCGACGTGGGATTCCATCCCGGGTCTCCAGGATCGCGCCCTGGGCCAAAGGCAGGCGCCAAACCGCTGCGCCACCCAGGGATCCCGGTACTTTAACTTCAATGTAAAATTAAAAACTATGCAATTTGTAGAAGAAAACGAAAAAAAAATCTTTCAGAGCTTGGGTTAAACAAAGATTTCTTGGCAATAACATAAAAAGTATGGAGTATAAGAAAAAATAAAAAACAAATTGGACTTCACCAAAATGGCACTTTCACTCTCATTTAATAAAAGACAAAGATTTTCAAAACATACATATCATAAAAGATTTTTACTCAGAATATAGTAAGTACTCCTAAGACTCAATAACAAGAAAGCAATCCATCCAAAATATAGGCAAAATATCTGAATAGATATTTCATTAAAGAAAACATATGGATGGCAAATAAGTACATGAAAAGATATTCAACAGTAGTTGTCATCAGTGAAATTTATATTAAAGCTACAACGACATATCATTACGTACCTGATAGAATGACTACATTGTAAAAAGTGAAGCAAACAAAAACCTGAGCATACCCAGTGCTGGTGGGGGTGTAGAGCAACTGAATCTCCTCCTTTATTGCTGGTGAAATGCAGAATGGTAGAGATGCTTTGGAAAATGTTTAAAAAATTAAACATGTGCTTACCATATACACCCCAGTAATCCCACTCTAGGTATTTACCCAATTGAAATGAAAACCTATGCTCACAGAAACATCTTTATGATATGGTTACTTTATGAGTTGGTTACTCATAATAGGTAAGAACTGGAAATAACTCCAGTTGGTAAACAGAGGAGCTGAGGTAAATCCATGCTATGAAATAATACTCAGCAACAAAAAGGAACAGACCACTGATACATACTATAGGATGGATGAATTCCAAATTAATCCTGCTAAGTGAAAGAGGCCAATCTCAAAAGGCTACATATTAAATGATTCCATTTACATGACATTCTGAAGAGGCAAAACTAGAAGAATAAAAAATGGATCATGGATTGCCTGGTTTGGTGGGATCAAGAGTGGTTAATTACACAGTGGCATAAAGGATATTTTTGGGGTCATGAAACTGTTCTGCCCATCCCTTAATTGCAGAGGTGGTTTATGCAACTTTAGTATTTATCAGAACTCCTATAATTTTGCACCAAAGAATGTGAATATTATTATAGTTTAGCTTTGTTGCAATTTAAATATATAAAAAATCAATAGAAGTAAGAAAATGTTTGAAGAAATAACTATTCTGAATAGTTTCTTCAGAATAAAAGAAAGATATAAGACCTGAGGTCATAAGAGTTCATAGATTGTAGCACAAACTAAATAAGAAGAAAAAAAAGTGAAGAACAAAACCCCCTACACATTGACATATAATAGTGAAATTTAAGAACATCAAAGAAAAGGAGAAAATTCTAGAATCTTAGGGGAGAAAGAGATGATAATTTACAATGGAGGGAGAATGAAAGTGATATCACGGCAGCAAATCTAGACTAAAAAAAGACCATGGTATTTTCCATGTTTGAGATAAAACAACTTCAAATCTAATCCTGTATAGCCAAATAAACTAGCAGTTACATATGAGATTGATACAGATATCCCCCAGCCTAATATTAGGTTTAAAATAATTATTTTTATGCTTTTCAAAGAATTATTAAAGCAAGAAGAGAAACACATTTATCAGTAAACAAACACATACACATACATATAAGGGTGAAAGAATAACTTGGTAAAGTTCACTGTTTTTACAAAAGGAAGAAATGAAAACAAAACAATCTGTGATAACCAGAACTCAAATACTAGGTGACCTCAATAGGGCAAATGGGGTAGGGGTGAGATGTATGTAACGGCAGAATCAGAAGGAGGCGAGAGCCTGGTTATTCTTATTTTGGGAGTGCATATAGGCAGTGAGAAATGTCAAGCATTTGTGTGGAAAAAATAAACAAAAATATGGTTCTTAATAAATTAAAAGTAATAACTGGAGAATAGAAATAAAATGCTTTCCTTTCAAGCTAGCAGAAAAATATGGTTTATTTAATGAAAAAAATGGAAAGGGCAAAAAGAATTTTAAAAATGGTGGTATGGTAAGTAGAAAATATAAGATAAGAGAGGATATATAAAAACCAAAATATATACAAATTGGTTAAACTACTCAATAAAAAAGGACAAGGTAACATTTGAGATCAAGCACATGTTGGGAGCAAAGGGGGATGCTAACTCTTAGTAATAAGAATAAATTAAGAAAGTGAAATAATCACAAATATTATGAACTTGTTTGCAGATATTAAAAAATATATAAAATAGTAGCTGGCAAAATTACTAGGAAATGTTTTTTTTTTGTAATTATATTTGAATATCCCACATAACAAAATGAAGAGCAAATATTCTTAATGGAGGTTTACTTTTCAGATCAGGAAAAAAAAAAAAAAACAAGGCTGCTTGTCATCACTACTTCTATTTGACATAATACTGAATATCTTGCCCAATGCAAAAAGATCAGAAAAATAAATGTCTTGTAAATATAAGAAGAGAAGAGCCAGACAATGGCTAATACCATGATGATTGCATAGTAAATCTGTAAATTCAGCTCTAGGAATCCAAAGCCACAGTGGAGTTGTGTAGTCTGTAATGGGTTGCTGATAGAAAGTTACATTGAACATGTGCTGAAAGTTAGATGAGTGCAGATGTGATTTTTAATTTTATTATTGAAAAGAATTCTTTACATAAAAATAACAAAAACAAAGACTTGAACATATGAAGTGAAGAGATTTTGCAAAAATTTCAAAAAACAAAAATTAGGAAAATATTTGACAAGAAACTGTTAGGTTGTTTTTTAATTAATTCTTTTCCAAGATATTGTAATTTTTAAATTACTGCACTCTGTCTACTAAGATTTTGTTAACTTAGCTCTGCTATTTTCATGCCATTTTCAAAGGCATGAAAACAATTCATGAACTTTAGCCACTAGTGTTATTTCTCTTCCACTTGAGAGTTGTGGTGAGCACTAGATGATATCTGTAAGTGATGAATCGCTAATTCTATACCTGAAAACTATTTTACAATATATATTAACAAACTAGTATTTACATAGAAAATTGAAATAAAAATGTTGCTAACTCAAAACAAAATAATATTTGATTTGCGTATTTTCTGTGTACTTTAAGCCATATTTGAGTTAATGTACTTAAGCATGATAAAATATCATAAAAGAATGCAGCAAGATTGAGACAAAAGTGAAATTATATCATAAATCACAACCTGTAAACTCTATAACCTATTAATTAGGATTATCCTGATCCGAGAAAACAAGAAGCTACAGATTTTGGGTAGGAAAAGTTACTATATTGTCACTGTCCAGATGGGTATCACAGACTCATTTAAGAACATGTAAAAATCTCTAATACTCATTGTTTTATCAGTTATCACCTTTTTGCCAAAATCTGTGAGTGAATTTAATTAATCAAAACATTGTTTTTGACTGGAGAAGACAAAACGGCCAAATTCTGGCATGTCATGTTTAACCAGAGCCTATATTTCTTTCTTTTTCTTCTAAACATAGCAGTGTCCAGACATGTTTTAAAATCTCACTTCTTCGAGAATCATTACTCAGTTTACATATTACAGACATCTGTCCTTTATAATGTACTGTTCTCTGCCTTTTGCCTCTGATTCTTTTCTCCTTTTTTCTATCCTGGACAGTGTTGTCTTGGCATAGTGTGCAGATTTGATATAATCTTTTTTGAGTTGGTTTCCTTCTTTGAGGGAGAAAAACCATGCTAATAGTTGTACACTATATTCTTATATTCCTGTACTATATTTGATGTTAAATTTGCAAACAAGGGTTGCCTTACTTTATGACTTAAACTTATTGGGGGACCATTAAGATATCTTAATGATTACCAAAATTTTATTTTATTTAATTTTTTTTTAATTTATTTATGATAGTCACAGAGAGAGAGAGAGAGAGGCAGAGACACAGGCAGAGGGAGAAGCAGGCTCCATGCACCGGGAGCCCGACATGGGACTCGATCCTGGATCTCCAAGATCACGCCCCAGGCCAAAGGCAGGCGCCAAACCGCTGCGCCACCCAGGGATCCCGATTACCAAAATTTTAAATGTATGACTCAGGGAGCCTGGGTGGCTCAGTTGGTTAAGCATCTGACTCTTGATTTCAGCTCAGGTCATGATCTCAGGGTTGTGAGATTAAGTCCTGCATGGGGCTCTGTGCTGAGTGTGGAGACTGCTGAAGATTTTCTCTCTCCCTCTCTCTCTGTGCCAGCAACCAACCCCCACACCCTCTCCCCGCTCCTCCCACCGTGCTCTTATGCTCTCTCTTTAAAATAAATAATCTATAAATAAATAAATAAATAAATAAATAAATAAATAAATAAACTCTCCCTTTTATTTTTTATTTTATTTTTAAGATTTTTTAAAAAAGTAATTTCTACACCCAGTCCTCATTGGCTGGCACTTACAACCCCAAGATCAAGGGTTACATGCTCCATTGCTTGAGACAGCTAGGTACCCCTCAACTATCCCATTTCAATTCTAAATCCAGAAGCCCCTGGGTGACTCAGTTGGTTAAGCATCTGGGGTCCTGGGATCCAGCCCTGAATTGGGCTCCCTATTCAGTTGGGCTCCATAGTTCAGGGAGTCTGCTTCTCCCTCTCCATCTGCCCCTCACCCCCCAGTCTTGCTCTCTCTCTCTCTCAAATAAATAAATAAAATCTCAAAAAAAAAATCCAAATTCACATTTCCCTATTTCTACTAATTTTGTAATTGTAAGTCCTAGTGGCACTTCACACTCAATGCATGGCTATTTATTATCTTTCTTTCTATATATTGGCTCTTTATATTCTTTTTCTCAATCTGGTTAATGGAACCATCATCAGTGTTAAAATAATCAAAGAGAGCAATTTAGTTGACCTAAACAAATATTATTTCACACTTCACAACGTGGGCAGTCTCTACTCTCAAGAATATAGAGAACTACAAAGTAAGGAAAAGGGGCTACAACCTGTTATATTTTTAAAAATTTTAAATTACTTTATTATTTATTTGTTTGTGAGACAGTGCGTGCACCAGTGGGTTAGGGAGGCGGTTGGTGGGGGAGAGGGTGTGGGAGAGGCAGACTGCCCACTGAGCAGGGGGTCCAACCCAGGGCTCTATCCCAGGACCCCGAGATCATGACCTCAGCTTGACACTTAAGGGACTGAGCCACCCAGGTGCCCCATTGCAAGCTGTTATAGAAAAAACGCAAGCAGGAAATAAGGAAGAAATATGTTTCTTAAGCTGACTGGCTGGGATTGCATATCTGATCTTATTTAGAATGATGAAGGAATGAGAAAGTAAGTGTTGTCTTGGCTTTCCGGGATTGCCTGGATGGAGCATGTGCTGGTCAAGGGAATTATTTATAGGAGTGAGAATGATCTAGGTTTTGGTTTGCTGGCAGAGTACTCTGATCAGGAACCAGTTCCATCTGGGACCTAGAAATGTCTTTAGTACCAAGATGCTCAAATTAGAAAAGCAGACATTTCTTCAGAAACTAGTGTAATACAGCATGATGTGGGGGCGATGGGCCCTGGGGTGTGAGACAGACGTGGGTAGAATTCTTACAATCCAGCTTTCTCAATGGGTGCCTTAACCTATCTTACAAATCTGAAAATCACAGGAATAAAACTTACTTTATGAATTTGTTGTGAGATTTATATGAGTGAATGTGTGTAGAATGTTTTGTAAATAGCAGTAATTTTCAAAATTATTTTTCATCTCTCCTTTAACAACAACATATTCTTAGTTACAGTATTTGTACTTTCTTAACTCTCTCTCAAATCTTTTTCTTTGTCTCTTCCTGATACTTCCTTGGCTAATCACCTAGATCCTATCACTCAGCACTCTGCCTCCCAGACTGCACCGCGCCGCACCTTTGTACCTCAATCCATCCTCTACACTGAGTGAACAGTGATCATAAAAACTTGCCATCCTAATTTTATTGCCTGGCTCTCTAAAGTCCCTCAACTGTTTCCAAAGACAGAAGAGAACACCCTGTGTTAGTAAGCATGCCAGCAAATAGCATCTCATAGTCACTAATGGGAATGAAAATTGGTACTTCTCCAGAAAGCAATTTGCCTTTGTACCAAACACCTTTCAATAGTACGTTCTGGCCCAGCAGTGCCCCATACATATACTTACTCTGAGCTAAAACAAGAAAACATGCTCTGGATTTTTGGCAAAGCTTCTTTTATGACAGAACTTCTTCAAGCCTTCTCAACGACTGATCAATGTGTTTGAAGAAAAACAAGAATAGGAAATATTAATAATGAAAAAGAAAACTGCCTTTATTAGTGCCAAGGGTAGAATAATATATCACAAAATCAAAGAAATGTGTGCCAAGTCCAGGGAAAATTTAGTCAGCTCGAAGGAATCAAGATTGATTGAAGAATTTCTGGTTGTAGAAAATAAGTGGATAAAATTCTGGTGAGAAAGGAGATGTGTAAGTTGATCTCAGGAGAATTGGGGACAGTCATTTGCTGCCTGTTGCCTCAGGTCAGTAACACTGCAAACCTACTAGAAACAGGACTGTAGCACAGAACTTGTGGTCAAGTAACATGATTATTTGCTGATAGGATTTAAAGTGGGTCTAATTTTCTTCTCTATGTTCCCCCCCATTTAAAAATTTCCATTGATGCATAGGAATTAATTTAATTAACAGCAACAACAAAAATCAGTAATTTTTCAGTGGCTTCTGAACACCTTCACTATAATGAACAGATTTTTGTCTTCTCCCTGTTTTCTTTCTTTTTTTTTTTTTAAAGATTTTATTTATTCATAGAGACACACAGAGAGAGAGAGAGAGGCAGAGACACAGGCAGAGGGAGAAGCAGGCTCCACGCAGAGCCCAACGTGGGACTCGACCCAGGGTCTCCAGGATCACTCCCTGGGCTGCAGGCGGCGCCAAACCACTGCGCCACCGGGGCTGCCCTTCTCCCTGTTTTCTGTGGTAGCTCTGCTGAAATATTTAGTTCTTCAAAATATGATATGCTCTTTCTCTCTTCTACGTCTTTGCAAATGTTTTCCCATGCTACTGTCCAGGGAGGTCCTTGTAATCATTTGCTACTTAGGTAAAATTGACGTCCTTCATGAAATATTCTGTGGCATTTCTAGGCATAATATGTATTTCCACTTTTGTGATCCCATTGTACTGTCAACACCTCTGTTGTGGTACTTACACACTGGCTTGTGTACATATCTGCACCATGAGAGCTCTAGGATCGCAGGCATTGTGTCACTTCAGACTTTATGTGAAATTTAATAAATGTTAGATCAACACAGGAAGTGGGGTATTAATATTTCACGTTTTGCAGTCCCTTCATTGAGCTGAGTGGACAAATTTGTCACCATATTGCCTGGAGGACATTTTTGAGGAAAGAAGTCTTTTTCTCCATATTGTTTGTTATTGTTGTTTTTAAAAAATTTACCTTTATTTATTCATTACAAAGTGGTATTGACCTGCTTTTTCAATCATTCCACATTTATTTATATTCCATTTATTCTTTAGAGCAAGGAGATCAAGTTTTTGTGTTTGACTTGCTTCATACACACGGTAAGTTGTATGCAGATGGATTCGCTAACATTCTTTCACAATGCAATGACCCTGCTTTCATTCCATCACAAATAAAAACTATTACAATTACCAAGTGTATTTATTTCTCAGACATGAACGCTAAGGGCTTTGCAACACACAGGGCAGAGGTGGCACACTGTGAGTCACAAAGGCATAAGCAAACAAACTGATTGCTTTCAGTTTTCTCTCTGGGCTCACCTGCCAAGAAACATTCTGAGCTGAATTTTAGACTTCAGTAGATTAGATTTATGGAAATTAGAAATATGTTCCTATGCAGAATGTTTTGTTAAAAGATTTTATGCTCCTATTTAGTGAATTTTAAGCTTATTTAAAGTAAACCACTATGTTCTTTCCAGGACCTTGACTAAGCCCAATCTTTGGAGAAAGAAATATGAAAAACAAATGTTTCATTTTAAGAAAGAGGTTAATTTCAAAAATAAATGATTACAGATTTTATTATGGGAATTATTATTACTTTCACAAAACCATTAAATCGGCTCTTTCCATAATTTAGAAATACGCTTTTCATGGTCCTCTATCTTTTTCGACAAATAAGAAGGGTTTAGATTTTTTATAAAGTCCATGAGCTCTGTCAAAACCCTTCTAGGTTTGCATTTTTTTTTCTGGGTAAGAGTAACAATACCCATAAATCACACTTAAATTCAGGTTCTTATCTGAAATTGCCTTGAAATAAGTGGAAATATGGCAAAAGTTTTTCTCAAGGTATGCAACATTTTACTCTCAAAGTTTGGCTGAAATCTGAAAACACTGTGAGCCTTGACAGAAATGAAAGAGGAGAGGGGAAAAGAAGGGGAAGTAGAAGAGGAGGGAGGGGAGATGAATAAAAAATGTACATTAAGTAGAGGCCAAAGGCACTTCGCTAAAATGTGATTTTGCATTTTATTAAATCATATTTTATCAAAATCCACCTTCTTGGTTTTTACTGTGATTCCCGATGCTCTCTGTGAATCACTGGAATAACCACCTGAACACATAGTAAGATTATGATACCAATAACACAAATTGCATTTCCAGCTTTTGGAATGACTGGGTTGGCAGTTGGCCAGCTTTTCCAGGCTAGGAGTGAGGGGGAAACAAATTTCTATGGAAGCATTGTTTCTTTCAAAAACATGATCCAGGCTTGCATAAACCATTGGATTTGCCATTCACACTACTTAAGAAATGCAACTTCGTTGTATAAAATTGTGCACCCGTGCTAAAATGACTGGTGTATCGAGAGTGTGTTTTTCCTTATGTGTGTCCTGAAGTCATGGGTTAAATACTATGATATGCTGTGGGCATGTCACAAGCTGACTCAATGAGTCATATGTTGGCAGTGGCCAAGTAAATAGAGCTACTGTGTCTGAAGGTAATGGGTAGCTAGCTGCCTTCTTGACAATTCAATACGAAAATTAACTTTAAAGAGTTTCAAAACAAAGAATATTTGTGAATATTTGATTTCTGGATCTTTGAATTTTATTATAAAGTGTTTTTTTTTTTTTTTTTTTTTTTAACTAAAATAGAATAAAAACCTAAACTTCAAAATCAAGATATGCAGTATAAGGGAGTTCTATTCACCTTCCCAGTCCATCCTTTTAATTATTCCAAGTTAATTATTTTGATCTGTTTCTGGATTTCCTATATTGTATATTCCTCTAGGATATTGAAAGTATATTTTAAAAATATTTTGTTGGGGGCACGTGGGCAACTTACTCGGTTTAAGGGTCTGACTCTTGATTTCAGCTCAGGTCATGATTTCAGGGTTGTGAGATCCCATGTCAGGCTCTGCCCTGAGCATGGATTCTACTTGAGATTCTCTTTCTCTGTCTCCCTCTGCCCCTTCCTCTCCTTCTCAGAAAAATAAATAAATATTATTTTTTCAATAGAAGGTCATATTTTGTTTTTAAGATTGTATTTATTTATTTGACAGAGTGATAGAGAGCAAGCACAAGCAGGGGGAGTGGCAGAGGGAAAGGGAGAAATAGGTTCCCCACTGAGCAGGGAGCCCAATGTGGGGCTCAATCCCAGGACCCTGGGATCATGACCTGAGCCAAAAGCAGATACGTAACCAACTGAGCCATGTGGGCACCCCAACAGAGGGCCATCTTATTGCTAGAATATATTGCAACATAAGATAATGGAGCTGAATACTAAGCAGACTACCTTCACTATTCCAAGAATTCAGTCTAGAAAAATTTATTTAACAATTGATGATTATGAATAATTTCTCTTGAGGAATTTGGAAAAATAAAAGTCATCAGAGTCGTTACTTGTATTAAAAATCCCACATACTACCATGAGCATACTGGAAAGCAAACTGACTTTCCTAAAGTCACACAATACAAAATCAACATACTTAAATCTGTTGCATTTCTGTATACCAATAATGAAGCAGCATAAAGAGAAATCAAGGAATCAATCCCATGTAAAATTGCACCAAGTGCCATAAGATACCAGGGTACCTGAGTGGCTCAGTTGTTTAAGCGGTCCAACTGTTGATCTCAGTTCAGGTCTTGACCTCAGGGTTGTGAGTTCAAGCACTTTGTTGGGTTCCATGCTGGACATGGAGCCTACTTAAAAAAAGAAAAAAAATAACAACACCGTAAGATACCTAGGAATAAACCTAACCAAAGAGATAGAAGATTTGTAATCTGAAACTATAAAACATTGATGAAACAAATCGAAGGTGACACAAAAAATGGAAAGATTTTCCACATGCATGAAGACTAAATATGTTTTTTTTAATAAATTTATTTTTTTATTGGTGTTCAGTTTACCAACATACAGAATAACACCCAATGCTCATCCCGTCAAGTGCCCCCCTCAGTGCCCGTCACCCATTCACCCCCACCCCCCACCCTCCTCCCCTTCCATCACCCCTAGTTTGTTTCCCAGAGTTAGGAGTCTTTATGTTCTGTCTCCCTTTCTGATATGTTTTTTAAAGATTTATTTGTTTATTTTAGAGAACACTGGGAGGGAGTGGCTGAGGGAGAAAGAATCCCAAGCAGACTCTTTCTGCTTGAGAAAGATTTGGCAGGTGCCAAATCCAAACAGAAAAGAGAACCTCCAAACAGAAAAGAGAACAAATAAAACCACACAAAATTCATATCTTTAGCATGACTAGAAAACAGACAATATTAAAAGCTGCAAGTTTACATATGACATATACAAATACTGTGGGCATGCAGGTTGTAGTTCTATTCAAAAGAAAGATGTTGCCTTTTGTGTCTTAGTTTGCTATAGGACAGGGAACATGAAAATAGTTCAGGGGATTGGATGGCAGAGCCACAGTAACCATGAAGGTATTAACACTAGGAAAATTCTCAGAAACCTTGTGGAGAGCAGATGATTTCCCATAGACCATGGGATACTGTGCTTGTATCAATATTGTCTGATGCATAAAATAAACATGTGAGGAATATATGCATGACATTTTAAATAGGATGGCTACCAGGAAAGCTCACATTGATAGAATGTAAATTTTGATTTAAAAAAAGGAAAATGTGAGGTGGTTAGCTATTCATAAATCTGAGAGGGAATGTCAAGGAAAAAAGCCTGGGTTGGGAGTACACCTGATAAATTAGAGGGAAGCTAAATAGGCCAGTAGGCTTTAAGCAGAAAGAATGAGAAAGAAGTATTAAGACATGAAATCAGAAAGGTAATGGGGACTAGGTCATGCAGGGCTGGTACTAGCAATGGCTTAAGCTTATATTCTGCAAAGAAGGGAAGCTTTGGGTAGATTATGAACAGAAGAATGATATGATTTGATTTATCTGTATCAGAATCATTCTAGTTGCTCTTATGAGACTAATGTATGTTTTGGGAGCAGGGGTGGGAAGGGGGTAAGGTTGGCCAAATGAAGGACAATGGAGACCTTTGGGAGGTTATTGCAGTAATTCAGAAGAGATTACAGTGGTCTGGACCACTGTGGTAGCCCTGTGGGTGGTCAGGTTCTAGAAATACATTGAAGTGAACAGGATTCACAAGTGGGATGCAGTAGAAAGAAAGGAATAAAAGATGACTTTAAGAGTTTTGACAGAGCAGATGAAGAGATGAATTCCTTTACTGAGATAGAAGAGACTGTATGAGAATCTAGTTTGGTAGGGATTATCAGTAACTTAGATTTGGACATGCTGGGTTTGCTGAACACTTTTTTTTAAGGATTTTACTTATTTTATTTGTTTTAGAGAGACACAGAGAGAGCAAAGAGCAAAGGAGGAGGGAGAGGAAAGAATCTTAAACAGACTCCATGCTTAGCATGGAGCCCAATGCAGGGCTCAATCTCAGGACCCTGAGATCATGACCTGAGCAGAAACCAAGAGTCAGATGCTTAACTGACTGAGCCAGCCAAGCATCCTGCCTGCTGGACATTCTAAAAGAAATATCAGTAGGATATTAGGTTTGGGTTTGGCTATAAGGGTTTGCAATTCAGCATATAGAAGGTATTTAAAGGCAGTGAACCTAATAGATAACGTTGAGCTAAAATAAACAAAAGCATTTATTTAAGGTCTCGTAATTGCAATTTGGGAAGCACAGATCTGTGCAGTAAACCGAACTATGTCCCCCTAGGGAACAAAAGTCAGGGGTTTTTAAAGACAAAAGGGAATGCTTGTGTACATTGTTTACAGAGAATTTTGATTGGTATCTATGGCAGAAAACTAATCTTGGCTAAGCATAATTGGTTGCTAAGGCCATCACTAAGCAAAAGTCAGTTACTATAGCAAGTTGCAGATGTTTGTGCAGAGTCCTTAGAATATTTGCTGTTTGGTGAATTTAAAAACTACACAGTTCCAGCTGCTGAGGACATGCACCTCTTAATGGCCTCCTAGCTCCATTGTAAAATGCCTTGACATAACTGAGTCCGTTTTATTTCACCTTTCACAACAGAAAAGGGAAAAGAACTAAACAGAGCTGCAACACACTCTGAAGGTTGAGGAGACGAGAAGGAACAAAAATGGAATCATGGTATGCTGAAAGTCAGGAGAAATTTGTTTTGGCTGACTTTAGTTGCACAATTTCGTGGGGATAAAGTAGGATTCATAATGAGAACTGGCTTTTTCTTTCAGGGTGACCCCTTCAGATTAGGATGCAGCAATGTTTTCAAGCAAGGGAGGAACATCGTTATAACACAAGGGTCTAAAGTCTGATTCCATAGTCAAGGGAGCTTTGTGGGTGTTTGGAGTTTTGGGGTACACACAAACTTCAAATCTTCCCATATATCTTCATTTCAATTCTCTAGCATTCATTTAATTTTGACCAATACGCTGTTTATTTATTATGCATGGTTAAGAATACAGGTTGTGAAATCAGGCAGATTGTTTTAATCCTGGCTCTGCTATTACCAGCAATTTGATATTTGCTGATTTATTTAGGCTCTCTGTGCCTTGGTTTCCTAATCTGTGAAAAAGAGGAGAAATAATACTTACTCAAAAGGATTCTTCTGAATATTAAATATAATACAAATATAGCACTTAAAACAGTGCCTTGAGCATAGCACTTTCTAAGTGTTGGCAATGGCTATTATTATGAGACTTGATAAGGCTGAGAATTCAGCTGATGTTACAATTTGACAAAAGAATAAATCTCTGGCCACTTGAGCCCTGCAGCTGCCTGGGCTAAGGAATCATTTTAAGTGGTTTTAGAAAGTCCCTGGGTTTCTAAATGTCTTTGAGGTGAGCCAATAATCTGGGCTTTTAAACTTTTTAATGAGTTAATTTTTTTTTGTTTAAATTCTATTTCTTTTTTTTTTTTTAACATTTTAGTTTTGTATTTATTCGTGAGAGACACAGAGAGAGGCAGAGACATAGGCAGAGGGAGAAGCAGCGTCCTCGCAGGAAGCCTGATGTGGATCTCGATCCCGGGACCAGGGATCACGCCAAAGGCAGACGCTCAACTGCTGAGTCACCTAGGCATTACTTTTTAAATTCTATTTCATAATGAAATAAAGTCATGATTTTTTTCATCACACAAGTAATACAGTTTATCGTAAAAATATTACCATCACAGATACATATAAGTAAAGAAGTTAAAATAAACTGAAAACTCTTTACCATGAGGTAACATTAACATTTTTTGTGCATATTCTTTTGTGCATTTTATATACATCCATGAAATTCTCTGAGCCTGCCTCTCTTCAGGAGTCCCAAGAACTCTATACTCCAGGACTCTCAACTTTAAGTCTCAAAGTTTCCTCTAGCATAAGAGGAGCTAAGCCTTTGGCTAATTTTCTCCATCCAGATCTTCAAAGAACAGAGGCTATTCAGGAACCCATGGCTCCTGAATCTGCTCTGCCTAGAATAGGAAAATGGTAGTTGATTTGGATTTGAGAGAGAGAGCTGAATACTCACATTCATATCTTTCTCTTTTAGGATCCCTATTCTCTTTCATACAGTGTCTAGTGACAATAGATGAACGCTTCTCACACAATCTTTGTGTTCTTCATGTTTTCATGCATTCTATGAGCTGGGCATAATGACTCTCCCAGGTCTTATCCTAGAAGATACTTCATCCTAGGAGACCATTGGCAATACAAATTTTCCTCCTTATAAATTCTATTTATTCATGAAATTTGGTCATGCTATCTCTTGAAAAGTTTACCTTTTTGTGAATGACTTCTTTTTTTAGTATAACTATCTTTCCCCTTAATGTACTAAAGATACATACTATAAGAAATGATGTTTCCACATTACGTTTTCAGGCAAAGATACTCATCAATAGACTTTACATAATAGTTTACGTCTGAGAATGTTATACAGAATAATGTTTGGTTGAATTAGAAATTGTTCTTTGTGTACACAAGTCAAGTGAAAGGGGATGACTTGTGTGTTTCGTACATGCACCGTTTTTGTATTTTAAAATACACTCATCTACAAAATTTTTTTGTACTGAACATGGTTTCTATGTTATAGTATTATTTGTTAAGTGTAGTCTGAGGTTGAAAATTGGTGAATAAAAAATGGTACTCCCAAAAAGTGTACCCTCCAAAGAATGTCTTGTATTTTTCCTCCACTAACTGCCATCTGCGTTTCAGTCTCCTTCTGTTTTTGGTGAAGACATCAAATCTTCATTGCACTAAATTTTATAAACAATTTTTTTCTATTGTTATTAATTACATAAACGTTTCCATTGTTCAATTGTTATGTTTTACATTGTTCCATTGGGTATCTTGGTTTAGAATGAAATAAATCATAATTTATTGCATTAAAATTAATGGAATTTAAAGATACATTATAATGGCTTTTCATCTATATCAACATTTTCAGGGATGAATTAAAATTACCTAGAAAGGTATAGGTGTATTTATTAGTTATTTCACCACTATCACCCATGTGATGCTAGATTTCCATCATGAATATTCAGGAGACTGCCTATCTATAGTCTCTAAACCAGATAATAAGTCCTCACTCCCCATATTTTCATTTCTCACAAACTTCTTCCTATTATTATCTGTATTAGTCAGGAATTTTGCTCACAAGAAGAGAAACCAAATCTTGTGGTAATAGCAAAATTGTGATTTTTCTGGACTGATATAAGAGGTTCAGAGAATTGAATAGAGCCCAGAAGCAGGAATCAAAGATGCAGGGTCAGCCTGTCCTAGAATTATAGCCTAAAGTGTCTGGGCACTATTGCCACCACTTGATCATTGACAGGGTCATTAATCATAATCACCGCTTAGTCATTGTCTCATTTGGCCCAAATTAAAAATACTTGGTAAGGGGTACCTGGGTGGCTCCATCAGTTAATTGTCTGACTCTTGATTTCCACTCAAGTCATGATCTCAGGGTTGTGAGATGGAGCCTCATGTTGGGCTCTGCACTGGGCATAGAACCTGCTTGGGATTCTCTCTCTCCCTCTGACCCTCCCACTCCCTTTCTCTCTCTTAAAAAAAAAAAAGTAGTTAGTAAGAGAGTCCAATTGGCTGAACTTGGATCTTGTGCCTGTGCCCTGACTACCAATATTTGAAGAGAAATATTTCCTTCTTCTGGATTCCAAAGGGAGAGGTTGGTCACCACATTTCTTCAGTATAGTACCTGTGGGGGATTCTTCTGAAAGAAAAAGGGAAAAGTCATGTTGGAATGCCAAAAGCAAACACATAGCTTGTATAGGTGTCTTTATCTTAGAAATCATGATAAATCTAGTTATAAGAAAGTGAAACTCAGAGGAGATAATTTTCAATGAGAAAAGAGAACTGTAAAGCAGCACCATATAATAAATGAAAAAAGGCAGCTTCATAAGAGATGTTTTGTGCAGGGATATCTGGGAAGCTTCTTTAGCGGGGATCCTACTGCATAAACAGTTATTTTAATTGTCAAAGTCTAGTAAGAAAACAAAAGAAGGGACTTGATATTCAAATAGTGTAATCATCATGCCATCTGAAAGCCAGATGACATGATGATTCTCTGTGTGAAAAAAATTTGGTATATCAATATAATATTCATATTGGCTGTGGTGATTTTGCTTCAGGAAAATGATCTCATCTGCCATATTAAATCAATTAATTTAAATTTTTAATTAATGTTAATACAATTTTAATTAATTTTAACGTTAATACAACTTCAATTAATATTAAATTAATGTTGTTGATGCAATTTTTTTGGTTTTTTTGTTTATAAGAAGTTTCTTTTGGTGTCATAGTTATATAAGAGCTGTAGGAATATAGGTTTTATATCTGTTTTTATGTTTGTGCATATCTGAGGGGCAATACATTATCCATTTTAGAGAATACTACTCTTTTTTAGCTTTGATTGATGTACACACACACTTATCTTTATTCCAAATGCTAGTAATTGACACACTGGAATACTTTTTTGATTTCCTCTTATCCTTATTATTATGAAAATAGAAAAAAAAATCCTGTTGTTTTGTATTATACTTTTAACAAACTCTCATGTGTAAGGCAGTTCAGTTAAATAGTTAATAATACAAGCTTTAGATTCAGACAACTTTATGATTTTGGGAAATAAACTGGGCCTTCGGTTTCATTTAGAATATTAGGCTAGTAAATAATACATCACTAGTTTGCATAGCAACTCAACAAATAAAACCTTGTACCTAATTGGTATTTGATCAATAGGAGATAGTACTGTGAACTTTGGAATTATATATTGCAAAAGCTTTGGTATTATTTGAGGAGATATTTTCTGGGATGCTCATAGTTGTTTAATACTTATTTGGAGAAAATAGTGTTTAAAGTCTTAGAAATTAGGATAGCCATTCAAAAGAAACAGCTGACATTTAGGGAGGATTAGTAAAGGAAAAGACATTCAAGTGACAAGCTTCAGTGTTCAGTCAAAATCACTTTAGAGTCACCTAATGATCTACAGCCAGGGAAACCTCGCTCATGAATATTAATTCTCTGCACCAACTAGTTTCTCTTCCATTTCTGTCTCACCTTATTTTCTCTTTCTCTCTCGCTCCCTCCCTGAAACACTACAACCACTGTTATCAGACCAAAGTGGGTCTTTTCCTTGGTGAGTTACAGAAAGAGACTACACCAAGGGGAGTTGCCTTACAAGGTCATCTTTATTTGTACAAATAAGGAGATCACTGGGAATACTTTCCAAAGGTGTACCTCCCCAAATACGAGAAAGCAGGCAGGCTCCTTTTCTTAGGGCTTTGGATGAATATTCAGAGAGGGATTTTAACATTACAATGAGGCTGAGGCACTTTCTGATGCATCCGTGCAAGTATCTTCCTCAAGTGTTTCAGTGTTCTGTTCCAGCAGTTTGCTAGTTAGTTTCTAAAAGGTGAGATTGATAGGCAGAAGATTCTAGGGATTTCCTGAGTTCAGGTCAGCTCTGAGGTCAGAGGTCAGTCACGAGTTCAGGGGTTCAAGCAGGTGACAGCCCCCCTCTCTACATACTTCTATTTCTTCTCAAATTTCATATCATTGTTTTTAATAATGAATTTAGATCTGTTAAAATTTGGGGCACCTGGGTGGCTGAGTAGGTTAAGGGTCTGCCTTTGGCTCAGGTCATGATCTCATAGTCCTGGGATCAAGCCCTGTGCACCCTGCTCAGGGGGCGTCATCTTCTCCCTCTCCTACCCCTCCCCTTGCTTGAGCTTTCTCTCTCTCTCAAATAAATAAATAAAATCTTAAAATAAAATAAAATAAAAGTCTTTGCCATTTACCCTTACTGCCCACACACATATCTGACATATTTGCTTTGGCTGCTGTGTGTGTAAGAAGAGACTCAAAAGCCTTTAAGCACATGGATTCATAGCTCAGTCCTCTATTAGAAAACACAGAGTCCACATCCCTCAAACTCTATGATGGGAGCATGCTGGGTCAGCCCTCCAAATCCTTTCGAACAGAAGCTCATGACTTGGGCTGCACATGAGAATAAGCTGAGTTTAAAAAAAAAAAAAAAGAAGGAAAGAAAGAAAGAAAAGAGAAGAAAAGGATAGAAAAGAAAAGAAAAACTAATACCTGGCTTTTAATCTGCTGAGATTTTGATTTGATTTGTTTGGATTGGGACTGGGCTTGTATGTCTTTAGAATTCCTCCAGGTGTTCTTAAAGTTCAGCTTTGGAAACCTCTGTCAAACTGGTATCTATTGCCCAGTACAGTATGTAATTAAGTCATTGTGGAACACTTCTACTAGAGAGCTGATCGCTATTTCACTGGACATGCGTAGTCCTTGTTAGATGATTACCATTTATTTCACCTTAGACACGCAGCCCACAGAATGTACGCTGCCAGCAAACAGCTAGCACAACTAGTAGAGCAGTGGTGACACCTAAAGCAATACCTCACAGATAGCTGAGAAAAAGGAAAATATACTTATTGGACAGTTATGTGACATAGAGGATTCCTGGAGAAGGGTGGTGATACCTGAAGGAAGCCTCTGATGGTTAGAGCTTCTTCAGTTCTATGACCCTGTGATTCTAAGTGTCTGAGGTCTGAACGAACCACGGTGGGGTTAGAGAAAAGACTCGAACCACAAAGAAAGTTTTGAAATTAGAAGGGTGGGTTCTTACTTCTCCCTTGTGTTTTATTGGGGGCCTTTGGCAAGTAGAATTGATTTCTCCTGCAATTCTCTCTTCCCTTTCCTGGCAGACAAACCCTAGGTGAAAATATCTAAATGGATTTCCCCCATTCTTAACTTACTAATATTTTACTAAGACTATGGTACAAACAGATCTCAATGGGTTCGACTTTTCCAAAACACGACTTGCCGTAATGAAGGGGCACCATCCACATCTACTTAACTTGTCTCTGGTCATTGTGGAGAAAATTGAGAGAGGCAAGCTAGTAGGCTTCTACTTCTGAAGAGGTTCAGCCCTCTTTATACCTAAATATCTCCTTCTCTGACATAGCATTTGGAAATTTGCTTAAATTCCAATTCATATTTACATTAGCAACTATTTTTTCCAGCTTCTAACTGCCCATCTCCATCTGGAAATCCCACAGTAGAAACCTTGCACATTAGGTCCCACTGCATTTTCTCTACTTTCTCTGGACCCAAAGCTGGAAAGCTATGTGGTGTCTATACTTTATTTTTTGCAAACCATTGACATGAAGCCCATCATCCTGTATCTCCTAAGTGTCCTATGATCACTTCTCTCTGTCTCTATATGGAAGCCTTTCTATATGCCACAAATGTGTCTCCTCTGAATTACTGTGACAGCTTCCTTACTGATCTCCTTGCCCTTAGCTTGGCTCTCTGCATTTTTAATGGAGACATTTTTCAGGCTGTGGTCAGAAAATTTAAAAACACAAACCTGATAATACCACTACTTGCATGCTAACCTTTCCATATTTCCCCATTTGTCTAGATAAAGTTAAACTTCTTTATGGAGGACCTTGAAACCCTTCTTAATTTGCTGCCTGATATTTCTCTGCAGCTTCATCTCTAGCCGGCATCCCTTCTCACATTCTGCATCTCAGCCATATTGAACTGATTTTACTTCTCCAATCATTCAGTCTCAATTCTGGGTCTCTGTATGCATAGTATCATTGTCTCCATTTTAAATATACTCTTCCTTTGCCCAATGTCTATCATCTTTCCATCTTTGTTGGCACTTCCTCCTAGAAGACACCAGTCCTAACATTTGTTATCGGGTAACTGCCTCTTTGTCAGCATTTCCCATGTGACTGGAAATTGCTTGGAAATGTGGTTCATAAATTGCTTGTACAGCACTGTATTTTCCATATACAGCAGTGTGTAACACACAGTACAGCTTGTATTTGTCACAAAGGAGTGACGAATACAAGGGGTATTAGGGGTTACAAATATAAGGGGTAATAGGGGTGCTATTAAGCACTCTTGATCTTGGGGTTGTGAGTTTAAGCCCCACAGTGGGCACTGAGTTTGCTTAAAAAAAAAAAAAAAGGACTCTGGAGAAATAAATTAGAATAGTGGTAAATTCTGGTTCCTTCTTTCTCCGGATTGAATGTATTTACTGTATTTACCTCAATCATGCAACTTGTAAGGAAAGGAAACCTTAAATGGATATATTGTATTTAAATCCTTTTGCAAATGACTTCCCTCTATCTTTCTTTAGCTCATACGCTGATATTCAAGTTTGAAATATCTATGGTATTTTTCCAGTGTAACATCTTTTGATCCAAGAGATCCACAATACAAAGTAAAAACAGTATCTATTACTATATTTATTAGCATGAAGTCAATTTTATAATTTAAATAATTACATGTGTTCAACGAACTTTTTCAATGACCTTTATCAGAAACTGAAACTTAAGAGATGAAAAACTATTTTCACAAGCGGACACATTTAATTATTATTTTAGATATATCTATTTTGAAATAGGTGATTTTTAGGGGTGGGGGAGGGGCAGAGGGAAAGAGAGAATCTTAAGCAGGCTCCACATCCAGTGCAGAGCCCAATGTGGGCCTCAATCAAATGACTCTGAGTCAAAATCAAGAGTCAGACATGACCAACTGAGCCACCCAGGTGCCCCTGAATCTATGATATTCTTGAATTTATTTCACCAGTATGACCAAGTATGGCAACACAGTCAAAGGATTATATTAACACATTGAAATAATAATAACAATACTGCACATTTGGTGTTCTCTTACACATTTCCATCAGCATTTCTTTGGTATCAAGTACTCACCAGACATTAGAAATAAAAAAATCTCTGTGGGACATTAGGAATGCAAAGTAGATTGCTTTGGGACAAATTCAGCAGAGTGTGGTCTGCTCTTTTAATGAGGTAAATCTAGAGTTAGGTATTGTTGAGTATCGGTAAAAATCATGCAAGTAACACTCCTACAGGCAGCTACATTAGCACGGGACTTTGGTGGCCATTTTAGTGGGGAGATGGTGTGGCTATAGCAGAACCACTACCGTCAGCAATGATAAGGCAGTTGGTAGGCTTCAGAGACTTCTCCATTACAAGGCTGGAGCCAAAGTCAGTGGAGAAAGGTAGGTTTCATACAGCAGTTGAGATGGCTTTCATATGAGGACATAGGGGACACAGCTTGAGACTTTAAGTAATAACCAGTATGATGTCCTACTAATTTTTCCAGTGAATGTTAGAATCAGACCAAACATATTTGTACCAGAATTGTTACTTCACAATTATTTCTAGGTTGTAACTTTCTAAATTCAAGTTATTATTACTCCATTTTTCTAGTTTTTTTTTTCCCTGAAGTTAAATGCTTTTGATATTATATGCTATAGATACTATCTCACTTCTTCTTGCCATACTCTGAAGAGATTGGATTTGGCCAGAAATACTCATTTTTACTTCACAGATAGAGAGATTGATGCAGACAAAGTCTCTGTGCAGTCGTATAATACCCTTACCAGTCATCAATGGGAATAAAGCCAGACTTCTCCAACTTCTGACCATACTATCTCTTGACTACGACTATACAGTCTGAGGATGGGGGTGGTAGACAGATCAATCAAGATCTGAAATCTTGGATACTGGGGGGCTCAGTGGTTGAGTGTCTGCCTTCAGCTCAGGGTGTGGTCCCAGGGTCCTGGGATCAAGTCCTACATTGGGCTCCCTTCAGGGAGCCTGCTTCTCCCTCTGCCTATGTCTCTGCCTCTCTATGTCTCTCATGAATAAATAAATAAAATCTTTAAGAAAAATCCAAAATCTTGATTGTTTGTGATTTTTTAGACCCTGGTAGCTGATAGAAGCATACAAGACTGTGAGTTAGCAAGAAAGTTCAATTTCCATTGGTGGCCTTGCTACTCTGTAGTGACCTTTGTTCCACAGCTACCCTGGGTTCCATTTCTTCCTTTGTGGATAAGGTGCTTGGGCCAAATCAGAGACAGTTTATCTGATGTCCATGGCCCCCTGCCCTTCATACCCCAATAGTCACATTACCCATGTAGGTTTCAGGGAGTTGACAAATCTAAACTGCTGCACAGCATGGGAAAGAAATAGAGTTTTCTAAATAAAAAATCTAGAGATCATATCAGATTTTCAATAGGCTGTGATCAAAAAACCCTGGCAACAGATTCACAAAATCAGAATATATAATTTGAAAGGCCCTAATTGACTTAAATACCCATGATTCCATGTACTGGAGGGTTAAATGTGATATAAAATAAGGAAAGCCCTTTCCCAGGGCAACTTCTAAGTACTAATGGTTATAGAATTTCAAAACAAATAGCCCCAAGCCAATCTGTAGATGGATGTGAATAAATATGAGAGAGCAGTCCAAGATATTATTATGTCTGCATGTGTCTGGAGTTCTAGTACTTTTCAGCCTCTTCATTTGCTCTTATTTAAGGTTATGTGTCTACATTTCTTTTGTGAGAATGCCTGAAGAATTGTTGAATCATCTGTTTTGCAGACATGTGGGTGCTCTAACTTCTCACAATATGTTAATGTTTTAAATTAAAAAAAAATGTTCCTAAGAAGACAAATTTGGTTGAGATCCCAACATGTAAAGTACGTGTTTATGGTGGCAAACTCAATAAGGTGCATCATGCTGAAATCATAAAACTATTCCAGAAGCTGTATATGGCTTTGGGGGAAAAATATTTTGGCAGCAAATAAGGGAGTTTCCTCAAAATTTCTGAATGCTTATATTATTCTCAGTGGGAGATTGCTAACAGGGCACTTGGACTTTGTCCTGTTTTCGGAAAGCTAGGGAATTCTTATCATTATGCACATGGGACAATATAGCGTTTTGTTAATAGGATACAGTAAAATAAATGGTAGTCCATCTGCTGGTCAGGGACAGCTTGAATGATTCCCAAGTTAATTTTTTTCTTTTCAGCCTTAGAACGTCTTTCATGCAAATTCCAGTGCAAATGCCTTCAAACCTCTCTTTCTAGGCAACAACAATAAAACCCATGATTGTACCAATGCCAAGACTGAAGCCAGCGCTCTAAAGTCATGATATCCTAGGCTGTCAATGGCAGCTCTGTCTCCTTTATTGCTATTCTTACTTTCTGCCCCACCTCTATGTTCAACTCATTCTTTGGGCAGATCTTTTCTGGATTTCTCCTTTTCTTTTCATTCCCACAATCCAGTCTTAATTCTATGTCATTTCTACTATGATTACCTCTTTAAATGCTCTGACATTTCTTTCCATAATCCTTTCTCCTGAGAGTTAACTTAAACTGAGTGGTAATAATTCTTTATCTCATTCATTCTTGATCTTAATATACATATTATCATTATGATATATAATATTTTATGTGCATATTTACTTATTTATTTCAGGATCCTTTAGAACTTATAAGCAAATACAAGCAATATACAAGCAAATCTTTTCTATTTTTTCACCCTATACATACTTTCTATTTCACGGTAAATTTGTCCATCGTGTATATTCTATGAGGTATTTGACATTAAAAAGAGGAAGATGATAGAAAAGAGCCTTTGACATTGAAGGGAATCACAATGTTGTAGATTAAGCAGATGGATAGATAATTATACCTTTCTTCTTAGCGCTTGCCAAAATGATAATTAATTGATTGGTTGTTTAGTTTTATCTCCCCCATCAGGGAATAGACCACGGTTGCTAGTTCAATGTTACTCCCAACGTCTAATTCAATTCTTGGCACACAATAAATGCAGATTTGTTGAATTAATTACTGAATTATAGCTAAGACAATATTCTGATAGTGACACATCCAAGCTTCAGTGGAGACAACTAGGATCTATTTACTTCTGCATAGAAAGATCAGAGGTTTCACAAAAAAGACCATGTCTGAGCTGGGACTTTAAACAATCAGAAGGAGTTGAGGAAAACAGGGTTAAGTTAGATACTGCTGCAGCAAAAGATAAATATAAGAGGTGTTAGGAGATAGAGCTGGAAAGAAATTTTATCTATAAGCCAGCATTTCTGAAAGTGTCTTCTGAGGATGCTCGTCCTGTCTGTTGTTCAGAGAAAATCATTTTCCGTGGGCGGTAGTATGAGGATAAATGTTTAACAACTGGATTTCCTGAAAAATTAAAAAAAGTCCTTATTTGTAACCCTTGTTAGGAGGAGATGCGGAGCAGTGTACCATTTTGCAGTATTTCTACTCTACAGATACAACAGATCTAAATAACTTCACTAACATAGATAGGAGTAGCATGTACTAACTGTAGGGGAGGAAAAATAAGTTTTCCTTCTCCTTTCTGAGTAATAAAACAGAAATAATAGAATTTACTATTTTTCATTACTTTCCTTCATTCTTTATTCCTTATAAAAGGAATGTATCCCCTGTGGAATGCCTACTCCAAATCATACTCTACCTTTTCAGATTTCTGCTTGAGCCACACATTCTTCCAAGATATTTTTATTTGTTTGTTTACAGATAATTATCAACTGGTTGCAGTTATGCCTATTGCCCTATTTTCTATTTCAGTCTTACCCTTCTAATTTCTAATTTATTTGTTTTTTTTCAGGTCACACCATTTCTAACAATGTAGTTAGAACATTGATTTGTGTTCATGCTTTTCTCACTCTGCTATAGATTGCAATCTCATAGAGTAGACCCTGTGTCTTCTATATTTTTACAGTTCTAATAATGCCTGTACAAAATTCCATGAAGAATGTTTGCCCATGAAAATATTGTATTTCTAACCTAAGAAACTGGTAATTATAGAAGAGGTAGCACACACTTTAGAATCCTCAGTTGTCATTTCCAGCTTACAAAAGCTTGTTATCCAGACCTAGAAACCAATATAATGGAAGATTTTGACAATTCCTTGGAAAATAATTCAGAATCTATATAAAGGTTAGTTAGAGCTAGAGCAGAGGGCTTTCTGTTACCTGCTAATTTATCATCTGAACCTAGGACTCTTGGGAAGTATGCCAAAAGAACAAATAAAAGAACTTTACTCTCCTGTTTGTTCTTTAATCTCCTCCTCCCGTCCCCTACTTTTTCTTCTCCTCCTCTTTTTTCTCTTCCTACTCTCTTCCTCTCCTTATCACCTCTACTCCCATTATCCTCCTCTTTCTCTTCACTAATTTCAATATTGCACTAGATAATCTTGTAATTCTAATCATACTATACAATTATAGAAATAGAACCATCAATTTTAGAAATGCAAAATGGAAAGGATTGCAAAATAAAGCTGAATTATCATATTGTTTGCCATGGCCACCAAATTTCTTACCATTGGATTTCTGGATTTATTTCCTTAGAAATTTGAGAAACATGGCTGGTAGTGCTACAACAGCTATTTTTACCTAAACTCTTAGAAATGCAGGCAATCTGTAATGCTACTGTGCTTCGTAATCGAGAAACAATCCAGCATGATCATGTTTTATGCTTCATGTTGAATTATGTCTATTATATATAGAATACCTTTAAGAAATTTTCCTCCCAATATTGTACTATAAAATAGAATATTTATTTTCCTGTTGAGTAACTTCATATGTCAACTCTAGAAGAAACCGAAGTTTCTCCATGAAACTGTATGCATGTTGTTTAGCTGCATCTACAATATTACAAAGAAGAAAACCTTAAATACACATAACTGGTCTGCTGGAGGTAAAAAGGAGAAAGCAGTTACATGCTCTCCTGAGAGCTATGATATTTTTTGGTGATATAATTTAGTGCTTTTATGGAATAGTCATCTGTATTTCCCAAGAGATTCCTATAATTTCTTTTTTTTCCCCTAAAGATTTTTATTCATGAGAGACACACAGACAGAGAGGCAGAGGCAGAGGCAGAGGGAGAAGCAGGCTCCCTCCAGAGAGCCTGATGCAGGACTCAATTCCAGGACCCTGGGATCATGCCCTGAGCCAAAGGCAGATGTTCAACCACTGAGCGGCCCAGGTGCCCCTGCTGTGATTTCTTTGCTTGGAGCCCTATTTCTTCATTTCACCCCAACTTCCCCTGGAGGAGAAGAAAACACACCCTGGCCCTGAGGGGCTTACACAAGATGAGAGGTTGAGGTGACCTCAGGGCTGAGTGAGGAAGGAAGGGAAGCTGGCATGTTCTGCAGAGATAAAAAAAAAAAAAACTCCTGAGGAAGTCACTTGAGAGTGAGATGTCTTCTCAGCCCTACATCCTGTCTCTGTCAGCTTTTCCTTCATGCCTGGTAGTCCTAAAGCCATTTGTCAGACCTCTTTTACGAGGAAGGGTTAAGGAATGTATTACTATTACTAGAGAATTGGCCATTTTAGAAGGTGGCACCTTAGCATTCCATTCTACTAGTGTCATGCAAGAGTGGAAGACTGGTCAAAAATAAGCATTTAAGTTGGCATTGCTCTTTCAAAATCCAAGGTATTTCAGTGAACTCTTGATGGTTAAGAAAGAAGGCTGAGTCCCATTCAAAATGCCTTTTTTTTTCTTTCTTTTTAAAGTAATCTGTTAATACAGGAGGCCCAGAGAATAACTGTAGCTAGATGATAGATTCTGACAACAGAAGAAATGTATATGGCAGCAAAGCCACGCAAAAAGGCCACAGGTGATAGAATGAGCACATCCAAAATACACCCCAGATGAAAGGAATTCTATTTTCCCTCATTGAGTGATAGGCCTTGATTTTGCCCTCCCGCTGGCAAAATTTATTAAACAACTGTTTTTACACGTTGGAAATAGGCAGCACGGGATACTGATGTTTGAGAAAGAAAGCTAATAAAGTGATCCCTGCAATCGTTTCTATCTTTTTGCCTTTCTGGTTTGCTTCAGTGAAAAAGGAATTCAAGCAGAGGCAGTCATTTCATGTATTCTGCTAAAGAGACAGACTTAGAATTCATATAGGTCGGAGGTCTTCAATTTATGTGGCAAGGCACTAGTGAGCAAACAGAAAAAGAGCTATGGAATCTTGTATACCAGCCCCCTTGAGTCTGGTGCTGAATCCTAAGCTGTAGCATAAATAGGATAAAACTCCATGAGACCAGGCAAAGAATCATCAGGGAGCTGATACATTTCTACAACTCACAGGGCTCTCAAGTTCCAAATATCTAAGGTAGAAAGCATTCATTAAAAAGATCAATAGTATTGAAAGAAGGCCAAATTGTTGATATCAAAAATAAAAGAGAAGTTATCACTGTAAATCCTATTATTTATTTATTTTTTATTTATTTATTTATTTATTTATTTATTTATTTATTTATTTATTTATGAGAGAGAGAGAGAGCAGGTGCACAGGGGTAGGGGCAGAAGGAAAGGGAGAGAGAGAATCTTGAGCAAACTTCAGTCCCAGTGCGGAACCTGATGTGGAGCTCGATCTCACAACTCTGAGATCATGACCTGAGACTAAATGGAGAGTCAGACGCTCAGCCAACTGAACCACCCAGACACCCCTAAATCCTACTAAGATTTAAAGAGTAATAATGGAATATGAACAATGTGATGCCAGTATATTTGGTAACTTTAAATGGACAAATTCCTTGAGTGACACAAACTACTGTCAACCAAGAAATAAGGTAAAGAAGAAAGGAACAAAGGCCTTTATTTGTGGTCTCAGAATTATAATTCAGAGAGCACAAATCCTAGCATAAACTAGAAAAGTGTTCTGCCTGCAGGGTGAAAGCAAGGGATTTTCATAAGAAAGTGGAAGATGGACAGTTATATTACTTGTATAAAAAAGAAAAAAAAATGGTCAGTTGGTACTGAGAGGCTGAACTGCTTTTGGTTATACACTAATTGACTTTTATTTTTTTTTAAATTTCTATTTATTTATTCATGAGAGACACAGAGAAAGACAGGAGGAGACACAGGCAGAGGGAGAAGCAGACTCCCTATGGGAAGCCTGATGCAGGACTCGATTCCAGGACCCAGGATCATCCCCTGAGCCAAAGGTAGATGCTCAAACACTGAGCTACCCAGATATCCCTAACTGACTTTATTCTATTGGTGTTAAATGAAACTATGCCTGGCATACATTAGTTAAGTATTCTGTCTTCAGGAAGTCCACAACCACCAGTCTTATGATTAGGATGCCTGCTATCCTGTTGACTTTTATAGACAATTGCTTATAAAACAATTGTCACTTTAGCCTAGCTAAAGATCTTTTTGCCCAGTTCAAGTTCACTAGCCATTTGCTTTAGAAAGGAAAGTGGAGCTTTTCTCAAAATAGAGTCTCTCAGGCCCAGAAGTTTTTATATAATTCCACATGATCAAAGCTGACACAAGATGAAGTAGAAAATCTGAATATCTGTGAAGCTACCTCATCTTGAGATGACACTTCAGGTGTTCTATTCTTCCTGGTTCAAGATGTTTTGACTAAAGTAGTAGGCTAGCTCTCTTTAACAAACCTCAATGTAAAGACCATAGCAATTTATGAAGAAGTATACAAAACAGAGTGTCTAGACATGAAGACACCAAGGTAGAGAATGTGGAAAGAGAATAATGCAAACAAAATCCCTTCAGAAATTCTTCAGTGAAGTCAAAATGATAAAGCCTGTGGGAGAGACTGAGGGAATAACATTCGAAGAGAATAAAATTAAGACAGTGTAGTAGGTTGGAATCAAGCCATTAGGAGGAATTCACTTCAAATTCAGGAGATGTTTCATAAAATAAGGATGGAGAAGAGACATATGAAAATGAAATTCTCAGGACAGGTAAAAGGGTTAGTTTTGAAAACAGGAGCAGGGTATTTCTTTGTAACAACATCGAAGTGGGTAGGAGGAAATAAGGTAAATTCTTGTGATAAGAAAAGAAGAAAGTCAATAAAATTTATTCTTAATGGCTTAAATCTTTTCAGTGAGAAATCTTTTCAGTGAAATAGCCTCTGGGTTTGAGTGTAGGGTGTAGGATTCCACTTGAAGAATGTGGAAATTATTTAAACTAACTTCTTGGGTAAATAGAAGAAAAAGGTTGATAATTAGCTCAAACCTAGTAGGATTTACTTAGCTATGCCCTTTGAATGAGTACAATCAGCAATAGGGGGCGTAAGAATAATGGAAACCATAGCATTAACTTAGGAGAGAGCATTTCCTTTGCCCATATTACAAAATGTTGGGGGAACAAAGGATTCTAAGTCGATCTATGGACATCACTGAAATGACTTAACATAAAATCTGGGATGGGACAATAAAAATAACACTGAAAAACAAAAGGACATAAGAGCTTGGAAAGGAAATTTTCTGAGATGTAATACCTTCTCTCTGTGAGATTTATCTTCATGTGCTATCATTTAATGTATGTTCCAACCATGTAATCTTATGGGGCTTTTTTTTTAACTGAAAATTAACATTTTTTACTTTAGAATATTCTATTGCCACACAAAAATATTTAATCATGCTTAAAACCTTCAAGAAAGGTAGCCAATTAAAATAAATAGCATCCCTCACTCTCAGAAAGATACTCCTTGTTGTAAATGTAAATTGTAAAGGTACTTTATATTAAAAGCTGAGTCTAATTTTTTTCTTTAATGTTCTCAAAGGATAATTTGTATAGGAAAGACCAATATTTCTCCTTAAATACATCTAGAACTTACTATGATAGATATTAGAGAAACATGTTATATGACAAAAAGGCCAACCCGGCAGCCTACATGGCTCAGCGGTTTAGCGGGGCCTTCAGCCCAGGGCCTGATCCTGGAGACCTGGAATCGAGTCCCACATCAGGCTCCCTGCATGGAACCTTCTTTTCCCTCTTCCTGTGTCTCTGCCTCTCTTTCTCTGTCTCTGTCTCTGTCTCTCTCTCTCCCTGTGTCTCTCATGAATAAATAAATAAAATCTTTGGAAAAAAAAAAAGGCCAACCAGTTGTTCAATAACTGTGCAGCTTCTTCTTACCAAGATTAATTATGTGGCTATAGGCACGTAATGTTTTTAATATTCCCCTAACAATCTATTAATTGAATCATATGAAACTGGCATTTTTATAGGTTGTAAAAGGTTATGTATTCATAGCTTCATCTGCTTAAACCTAATATTTCAAATATTATCTCTCTAACTTTGAAAATACTAGAATTAGATACAGAGTCTGAATATTCATGAGTGAAGAATTACAGTTTGCATATACCATAAACTGTTTTCAATATTAAACTTTTAGTAATAGCATAATACTAGCATTACTGGCTTTATTATTTTACTTTATTTTTTAAAATTTTATTTATTTGACAAAGGGAGAGGGTGCCAAAGAGCACAAGCAGAAGGAATGGCAGAGGGAGAAGGAGAAGCAAGCTCCTCACAGGGCAGGGAGCCTGCTGTGGGGCTCAATCCCCAGACCCTGGGATCATGACCTGAACCAAAGGCAGACACTTAACCAACCAAGCCACCCAGGTACCCCTCTCATTACTGACTTTAAGGAAGTAGCACAATTAACTTCTTAAGATGATAAATACACAGTATTTTTTTTGTATAAAAAAATTCCTCAGATCATCACAGTCATGCTCAGTCATAGCCTTTTTCCTGTCTTTTTTCTATTATGTTTTTTCCTCCTTAGGTCATGAATATGCATATTCTTTTTCCACTTTATTTCTTCCCTACCAACTTTAGTTTAATATTTGAAGTACCAAATCAGCTTACAAATTTAATGAAAATGTGTATTTCATCATACCTATAGAAGAAAAAATGTATAGCCTCAGAGGTAGGCCTCCATCTCTCAGGGCTCCCCCTGAACTTGACATGACAAGGACTCTCTGCTGCTCAGGTTTGTGAATTGACAAGATGCTTGAATGAATGGTTGACTCCCCTGGAATAGGAGGACCTCAACCAGCACAGTTCTTGAAGTCAACAGCCCAGTGTGGCATGGCTGGGTTCTCTTTTCAGAGTATCACAAGGCTGAAAGCAAGGTGTAGGCTGAGCTGAGTTGTCATCTGGAGGTTCTGGGGGGAAAATCTGCCTTCCATGTTCTTTCTTGTTGTTGGCAGAATTCAATTCCTTGTGGTTATAGGACTGAAGTCCCTTGCCAGTTGTCGGTCAAGGACTTCTCTGTGCCTTTAGAAGCTGCCTGCATTCCTTGACACAGGGATCCTCTATCTTCAAGTCAGAAATGGAATCCTTCTCATTATTCTAGTCTGTAACTTATTCTGTTCACAACCTTTTTCTTTGTATATATAAAATTTTTTGGTGAAAGCTAAAGTCCTATAATACATTCCAAAGTCCAGAGAAGGTAATTTGAAATTGTATGTGGCTCTGATTGCACTATTACTGTGAAAATTTTGCAGTTAAAGGGCAGCTATTCCAATGTAATGATGCCGAAGTATATAAGAAAACTCATCTAAATTGATATTTTCTAAAAAAAAAATGATGATATATGTTCTGTAGTTTGTGCATCAACTTTTAGATCAACTTTTCAAACCCTTTCAAAAATAATAATTTCTAAAATATGTATAAATAAAAATTTTCTTCCTTTTAATCATATAACATGTTTCTCTATTATTTTTCACAGTAAGTCCTAGATGTATTATAGAAGAAATATTCTCCTTTTCCACACAAGTTCTCTCTTATATTTTGACTGTGTACTTATAACTCATGCTTTCAGGCTTCATTTATGCCAACAAAGTTAAAGACCATTTGGATTTCTTTTTGCTTATTTGCTATCTAATATGGGTTTATGAATATGCAGTTAAATTTCCCTATTTTTGTTGTTAATTTTTTTTACCTGTGTTTTTCAGACCAAACTTTCTCATGTTGAATAAAAAGGCCAGGTTGAGCTTAACTCAATTTTACTGAAAACCTTCTGAGTACTTAGTAACTTATACTATCCCTTTCTGCAATAAAGATGTCAATTGAAAACATCAATTATAAAATAAAGTTTTACCAGTTTAACAACATTTTATACTACTTGCTTTTGCATAGCTCAATAAAACAAAAAAGAAGCTAATTTCCCACTTTTTTGGTAGATAATGGATGGGTTTCTCATTTTTCATTTAATATGTCCCATCATTAGATACCTTTAAGAATTTGATTTGTACAACTGATATTTGTCCCTTTGATTTGTCATGTATATAATTAAATCATCTGGATATTGTGCAAACATCTCCAAAACTTGGCAAGAAACCACTATTTTCCATAGCCAATATGTTAGCCAAGTCCCTGAATTAGTATTGTTTAGAAATATCTGTCTTCCTGAGACAATTCTGACTAAAATGAAACGTTTTTCTGGTGAACAATTTTCCAAGCTTTAAGGCATCAGTGCACCCTGTTTGGTTCATCACAAACAGTGACTCCAAGGATTTGACATTAGGGAAATGACTGTAAAACATCTAAATCATTCACTAAAACTTTTTTTCCCCAGGCAGCCACAGAAACGGCAGTATCTCTCTGCAAGTGAACATTTAGTTTATCCCACCTGCCAAATATATAAATGTTTACCTCTTTGAAAATGGAAGAATGTGTAGGTTAAATAAATTTAAAAATATTCTTTGTCTTGAAAGATCATTTGCACAGCACTGGGGGAGGATCTTCTCTTCTAGGTGAAAGATGTTCTTGGGTTGTCTCTCACTATTTTCCTTGCTAAGTGAAAAATCTCTCTCTGATATTTCCTGGATTTGCATCCTTCTGAGCCTCTACCTGGATGTTTGTATCATGTCTCAGTGTTAGGGATGTGGGATGCATGTGTGTGTTGGGGAGTAGGTAAAAATTCCAGCAGCAATCTTGTTTTGCAAATTGTATGCAATTATCAAGTGTATGAGGCTAAATATCTCTGAAATGTATGACAAGTTATAGGTTCCTAAGAAACAAAGTTATTTTATTCCACTAATTTTCTTAGGGAGAAGAGAAATCTCTATTGCTCAAGTTTTATATTATCATTCCGGGGAAAACTGGGATTCCATTTGCTGGTTGAAAAAAAGAAATACTCTGCTCCACTTAATTGAATCAGGTAATAATGCAAGAAGTGGAGATGTCCACCTTTAGTGAGGAATGGGGTAACCAGAAATTGAGCAAATAGAGAGCTAAAATGACTTTCCAGCTTTCTGACTCAGGTCTCTATGGTCTGCTTTTATTACTTTGTCTGAAATGCAAATTCTCAGAATGTCAGACACACCCATATTCCAATGAAAGTACAAAAACAAAATTAAAAGCCAACCCCAGTTGGGTTTTTCATTGTCTGTCACTTTGATCATATTCCTTTCCCCTTCCTTTCCACCCTAACCAACCTGAATAATCGAAAGTCTCTGTTTAATGGGAAAAATGCATGTATTAAGAGGGTAATTCACACAAAGAACTTATGTAAACAGATACTCAATTGATCATAAATATGCCCCCTCCTCTTGCTGATGGCTCTGAACACTACCAGATATTATTGATGTGCTGTTTCTTGGTGGTACAGCTGAACTTTACTGGGGAAAGTAATACAGAGAAGGACTTTCATATCCAGCCCCTATTGCTGTTGGGCCTGTTTTCTCTTCTCACACAAGATTAAGGGGTAGGCTTACTTGAGAGTCTATGTTCTGGCAAGCCTTGTTGCTGAACTTGGCAGGAGCATTAAAATATCTTTATTAGAAACCATGAATCAAGTTCCATCACAGAATTCATAACCTTCCAGATCTGGCTGCCTTCTTTTGTCAAACCTTACTGAAAGGTGTGGCTTAAAATAAAGTTTATTTTAGGGTGCAAAGATCCAATGATAATGGTAAATTTTTTTTCTAAAGCATATACAGGAAGTCTTCATTTAAAGTAAAACACACCAACCTGGGATTTAAAAATGTGCCATGGAGTTTTTACCATGGAGTTTCCAAATATAATCCAGAGAATTTCACCAATAAAGAGCTCAGCTATAAAGAAACAATGATGGATTTTGAAAAGCACCAGTATTTTCTTTGCGCTTGATGAAAATCCATTGGCTTTGGTTCTTTAAAGATGAATATTGAAATAATTTATAATAGGAAATTCTGTTTGTACTTTTTTAAAGCAAAGGTATGAAATTGTTCTCTTAAAATTGCTTCCAAGTTCTAGAAGTCGAGTTTGAAGAAGTCTAAACTTAGAAATCTATAAGACTTAACCTGCCAGTCAGGCATGGGCCCAATTATCAAGAAAAGCTATACACAATGAGAAGAGTTTTTAAATAGTGGTAAGGGAAAGTTTACCATATGTATAGGCTCTCATAAATCTGAGTCTTATTTTCATAGCATGAACTGCAGCCTGGAGGTCTGTCACCAGTAGCAGGTGACATACGATAGACAAATCTGCAGAACAGGCCACAGAGAATTTCAAGCACATCTTCAATCCTAGAAACGGTGGTGGGGGAAGGACAGAGAAGCAGCCAGTCTCTTTACCAAGGTGGGAAAAAGAATGTCCATTAGTCTATAGGGTTTAATAAAGGTAAGAGGGAATCTTCAAGAATTATTTTGGCATGCCTGAAACTAATAACATAGTATATGTTAACTAACTTAAACTTAAATTGGAAAAAAAAATAGAATTCCTTTGGTGTATACTACCATTCTGTATGAGTGACAGGGGGTAGGCTAGAATAAAAATTATTTGTTTCTAAGATTTATTTGTTTATTTGAGAGAGAGTGAGAGAGAGAGAGAGCATGAGTGGGAGGGTCAGAAAGCAAAGGAGAGGGAGAATCTCAAGCAGACCCCTGATGAGCATGGAGCCCAAGACAGGGCTTCATTCCACCACTCTGACCTCATGACCTGAGCTGAAACCAAGAGGTGGATGCTTAACTGACTGAGCCACCCAGGTGTCCCTAGAATAAAATTTCTAAGTCCACTGTGTGAATAATAGAATGAATAATAGGGGGATCGCCTAGGTGGCTCAGTGGTCGAGCATCTGCCTTTGGCTCAGGTTGTGATCCTGGGGTCCTGGGATCCAGTCCTGCATCAGGGCCCCTGTGGGGAGCCTGCTTCTCCTTCTGCCTATGTCTCTGCCTCTCTCTGTGTGTCACTCATGATAAATAAATAAAATCTAAAAAAAAAAAAAAAAAAAAGAGAGAGAGAGAATGCATAATAGAATTGTCCAGATAAAGGGCTTAATGGCAGTTTTAGGACTATTAAGTAGCCAAATCCTTGTCTATGTAAGCTACAGGTGTAGATGTGAATGCCCTCTTGATCTCGTGCTTTGGATAAACTAAAAGTATTCTGTTCTATTGTTTTTGAAAATGTTGGTGAGTTGGAGGCATTAGTTTTGTATCAAGATGCCGTGTTTTTAATATCATGTGGGATTATTTCATAGAGAATAATTCTTTTAGAATAGAGAAGGAATAGCACTTGCCATTGCAGCTCCTATTACTAATTCTTTGATACTTTGATAACTGAGCTGTAGATTTAGTGGGCTAAACGATTAATGTATATTCAGGCCTTTTAAGTGTCAGATTACTCAAGAATGCAGTGTGGGTTTTTTTTGTTTTTTTTGTTTTTTTTGTTTTTTTTTTGTAATCGCAGCTGACTCAAAACACCAAAGCTGGTTAGATCCTATTGTCCTCCCAGTGTCTATCTTACTGCTCTTAATTGTTCAGAGGCCCTATACCAGGGTGGAATTCTGTTATTTTGAGAGGTTAAATTAGGAAATGAGACACCTTAGCTCTATATGAGTGCACTTTATATGCCACCTGCTTGTCTCACAGACACCGCATGCTGTAAATACTCCTTGTTTGTGAAACCTTACAATACAAACTTGACAGAATGGCTGAGGAAAGAACACACCATTGTTTTCCCCCTCAGCTGCCATCTGTGAAGAACATTTTGGCTTGAAAGCTTATGCTTCACTTCCTATGTATGTGGAGGCTCTGTCAAAGATTAATTGGAGTTTGAGCAAATTTTCAAAGATATGGGAGGTGTTTGATGAAACTCTGGGTTTTGGTTTTTATTTATTTATTTATTTTTAGGTAATTGTTATGCCCTTCCTCTCTGGAACAGCTTGCCCTTCACAGAAATCCCCATAAATTAAACTTCTTTCCATGAGGTGGAGAGAGGAGGGAAGAACGCCTCTGTTTTAGTTTCCTCCATAGAATAATGCATATTTGCTTTATATCATGAGAAGCTGACAGGTTTAGAATCTGCTTCCAGATGTCCAGATGGTTTAATAAAGAAAAGAATAATAATACATGACATATTTTCTTTTTCTGATTTAGAAAGAAACAACTTCATGTCAAGTTAACTTGGAAGTTTTAGGTTGAAGGAAACTATTATGTAAATAAAGAAGACTGATAAAACAGAAGAAAACAGGGCAAGAGTAAAGACACCCTGCCCAGAAAAAAATCAAGAAGGCATATAATAAATATTACTTCTGTAAACAAAGACTGAAATGTTTAGATGATTTATCACAGCCTGAATTATACATAGGTCTAGCTCCTAAGGTAATCTCAAATCCAACATATCTGCAAACAACCGTGTCCTAGAGTCTTTCCTATACAATACCATAAAACCATATTTCAAGTTAAAACTAAAATAAAAAAGAAACTATGAAAAAGCAAGTTAAGACTATGAAGGCTTACCTAAGGCAAACATTCATCAATATCCAGACATGTGACTATTTGGAAGAAACTTGATTTATATGTATAAATATAAAATTCCACGACCCCTAAAAATTAAAACTTTTCTTTCCAAAAGAAGTTTAGTATTTTTTTTGAAGTTTAGTATTTTTAAGGCTTCTCAACTTTATCTTTTAACAGAAGTATGGATATGTAATTGAGAGACTTGCTTCTTGTTTTACAGTATTTATTTTAAACGAGGAAGATTGAAAGAGTCGTTAAAGATTTTGCAATTCCATCTCGACTGTATCAACAATTTAAAAATAACAAACCAGTATTTTGAGAGAAAAAAATGGAATGGAAAAATATTAGAGATATGGACTGTGGAAGGGAGGTCTAAGCTTAGTATCATACACTGTTCCTATGTGAAAGCATATTTAAAACTGTAATACTGAAAGAGAATCCATTTAACCTTTGGGAAAATGTCTATTTCTTTTATCATTATCTTCTGCATGCGGTCATTTAAACACATTCATAATACATTATTAGTGAAAATTCTTAATACTTGACAATTTTATACATGATGTATTTCACATTTTTCATTGTATATACATATATATTACATACACATATATACATACATAGCACATATATCCATACATATCATATCAATATATACTGATACATTCACATAAGTTTTAAATATCAGGGAATATTCTGAAAATTCAATTGAAATATTCATAAATGAGTTTTGCCAAGTTTATATATATTTAGATTAAGGAATGACCAGGCAATTCAAATATTTTCAGCTTTGAGTAAATGTGCTAAGGTGATGAAAGTAATTCTGCTAAATTTTCCTAATAATCTTTTGGGAGAGGTGGAATGGAGGTGGGACTGTACAGGCTGGCCTAGGGACCTGACAGGTGCTCATGGCTGGTTGATGTTTCTGAGCTCAACATTGGATCTGTTGGGATAATTGTTAATAGAGTACAGATAAAAATAAAATGCTACAAACTGAAAAATAAGAATAGAGTATTTATAAAACTCATACATTGTTCTATGTGCAATATAAATATAGTTATGAATAATATGCTGTGTCATACACATGTTTAAGTTCTCCTTAAAACTCACAGCAATCCTGTGAGATAAGTGCTATTTTATTGTCTCAATTTATTAATTTATTGTCCCAATTAAGAAGTACATAACTTATTGTAAATGGAAATCTATCTGTTTATTGCTATACAGATCTGGCTTCCTGACTGAGATTATGGTAAGGTTCTCTCACGTGGTAGGTTCAAAGGCCATGTAAACAAATGACTGGATCTAAATTTAAACCCAAAGGCAGCAGCTCAGATAGCTTCTTCCTTAGGTAATAATTGTGCTTTATAAAGCAAGGAACTGTTTTTAGAAATCAAAATTAGATCTATCAAAATTAGCTCTATCACAAAGCAACAGAGCTCATACCCAGAGGGAAAGTAATCTTAATTGGCATGACCTCTGCTGTTATTCAGAGGCCTTTGAGCTCTGTTATTAAGGTGGATACCTCATGAGTTGGCCAATGTGTAACCTAGCAGAATGAACTTTAGACATATGTGGGAAGCTTAGGCTCTAGTCTTAGCTCTACCAATGAGCCAAGTGGTTTTAAGTATGTCACGGGAACATTGGGTAATCTATTAACAGTAAAAAACAAAAACAATATGCTCAAATGCTTTAAAAGAAAGACATTTTAAATTCAAGATATTATTCCTTTTAACTACAATGAGAAAATAAAAACCATTGCTATATCCTAAGGTATTTCTTCTATAAATTTTTCCAATGTCAATGAATATTTTGGTCCATTTCTCTGAAAATTTGTGGGAGGGGTAGAGGAGAAAGAAGGAGGTAGATCCACAGGTCATTGAAGAACTGCTCTGATGCAAAGCAGGAAAATGAAAGATCATGTGTCAATTTCATTTCTCTTATACTTTATATTCAAAATCTAAAGCTTGCAGTCATCTATGCATATTATTCATAAAAGTCATTTAATTTTAGAAATTGTCTACTGATGTCTGGATAGCTAGAAAGATAGGAATAAAAAGCTATGATGGATCCTTTAATGTTGAAAATTTTGACATTAAAATATAAATATATTCAGTATTTTTTCTGTATAGAATTTGTGGTTTCTGTAATTTTATTTTGTTTTGTTTTTCCTCTTGGAAATAAGCCAGGATATTGAAGGTTTGGAGTCACACTGAGGAGTCTACTTTAAGATTTTAAGAAACACTATATTCTAAGGCTGTCAGTTATATAACCGTATCTTCGTCTTTGAGGCAGAGATTTTCAGAGGGACGTAAGAAATAAGGTTCTTTCTTATCACTATTTCACATATTTTCTAGACATTGGATTCAGATGCTTTGGTTATAAGAATGAGATACAATTATCGACTGGTTGTGGAGGCCATTTGAGAATGATGCGCAAATAAACTTTCTCAATTTTGATTTTTTGGCATCATACTCACAAATGCTTTATTAGAGATTTATAAACAAATTTAAATTGATCCTTCTTCTGAGTCTAGGATTCTCGGCTATACTCTATTTGATTTAGTAACTCCAATGTTTCTTTCTGGATTACATTACTAATTTCTAGGGTGGGACTGGGTGTGTGGGATGTAGAATAATGAGGAAAATTAAGATTTTGTAGATTCTGTGGCTTGATAAACTTTGATATTTTACCAGTCTTGTACTTCTGCCAGAACCCCTATGGAGGAGGACAGGCTGCTGGCAAATGAGTTGATGTGAAACCTAGAAGCCTAAACAGTGTAATTTTAAATATTTCCTGATTAAACAAAATAGAAGTAAAAGGTCAGAATCTCAAAAATAGCAGAATTTGACATCAATCTACTGGCAAATCAGTACCAGGGTTCCAATGAGGCTTGCATGGTATTCTTTTTTTCCTGAAAGCAAACCATAAACCAGGTATATAGAGCAGGAATTTTTCACTTTGAAAAAATTGTACACAGCATTGGTTTTTCTTAATGTTTTGAATTTTACACCCTAAAGAGTTTTCTTAATCATTCTTTATAAAATATTAGCTCACTCCCAAGTGGTCAAATGGTAGTTTTACACCTCGATACCTCTCTCTTTCTCTCTCTCTCTCTCTCTCTCTCTCTCTGTCTCTCCCTCAGTTAGAAAGAAATCAAAACATATTTTGAAGGGCTTTTTTTCTGTAGGAAGAACAAAATATTTTTTTCCAAGTGGTTTTACAAACACTTGCTTTCGAGCTACTCCATAAGTAATAAGAGACCTCCCTCAAATCAAACAATCTTCTATTTAATGTGTTAGGGGGGAAAATGGCACTTAAAGATGTAGTTGCTAGCAGAATGGAAGGAAGAGCTCCACTTTTTTTTTTTTTTTAAATGGAGTGTATGAAAGAAGAGCTGAATCACCTTCAGTTATGTGTGTTTGCAGTTCTAGGAGTTAATCACTGCTTTTTTTTCCAGTGAGACAAATAGAAGTTTTTCACAAAATTGGTTCCTTTCCAGGTTGGATGGAAAGTGGAGCGAAGTCATGCAAATATCTTCTAAGCACAGATTGCCAAAAAGTTATTGATTGGCAGGATCAGGGAGAGGGAAAGGGCTGAGGAAGGGAGTGGAAGGGCAAATTGTAAAGTTTGAAATGTGGCATCCGTTCAGTTCAGTTTGTGTATTGCAGGTTTCTGGCTTGAACCCACTTCTAGTTCTAGGACATGTTCTTACAACTTTGCCAATTGTTGGTGTCAGGGTTCATACTCATATAAATAAGTAGTCCAAACATTAAGATATAATTTATCAGTGTCCTCTACATAAACTGGCTCTGGAGGAAATTAAAATAAGTGAGGTTAGTTTTTAGAATAATTTTTTTTCATGTTACTACTCTTTCTTTACCCCATCTGTCCTTCCTCTGTAGGCAGAACTCTTTTCTTTCATGCCTTTCCTCCACCTAATAAAATGTGTATCCATTTCCTGAGGGTTCTTATTTCTGCTGGAGCTAATCTGATAAACTAATGCCTGATGAGTTGTTTAATAATAAAAGATTGCTCCTATCTTGCCCATCTAAGATTCTAATTTTGAATATTACTATCTTTCAAAGCCTTCTCTTGTAAGGATGACCAGTTTGGGGTATTTTCTATAATTAGTAGAGAAAAATTTGGTTAGTAGGGGAAAATTTTAGAACAAGCAAACTTCAAATGGCTTGTTCCTCTTCCTGGGCATATTTTTCTAATAGGACTGAACCAACTACTACATATACATTATTAAAAGAGTGCTTGGTCCTGATTAACTTTAAATTTTTTCCATCTGATATTCTTGAATCCAAGAATTGCCACAGTGTATGAGAATAAATAGTGATGAATTTAACCTTCACTATATTCTAGTATTCATTTTCTAGATAAATCCTCCTTCCCAGATGCCTTATATATTAGTTGAGATGTTTTTGGTTGTGAGTAACAGAATTCCAACTCAAATTAGCATAAATGATAAACCAGATTTATTGGCTTACGTACCTGAAAAGTCCAGGCATGTTTTGATTAAGGCAGCCTCTCAGTTTTCTATGATTCTCTTGGCTGTGCCCTTCTCTGTGTTCTGGCTACATCCTCAGATTGGCTTCCATCATAGTCACAAAATGGCTGCCAATAGCAACCAGGGCAACATGTTATTTGATTCATATCCAAAGGAGGGGAGACTGTCACATTTTAAAAATCATTTAAGAAAAGTCTTGAGATTTACTCTGGTTGAGCCATCACTGGGCCCAGGAGGAAACCAAATGCAGGTTCATCTGGGCTTTGGTGACAGCCCCTGCTGAAACAATCTTTGTTTTAATTGGGGTAAAATAATATAGATTGGAGGTGGGATGGATTCAATCCATCCGGAGTTATGGCTATAGTACGAGGAGGGAAGGACATTTCCAAAGAAAAATCTGCGTACAATTAGTAAAGGTGGAATAAATTCCAAGAATGTAACTAAATATTACCCATCAAGTTCCTTTAAGTGGAGTCTATTCTTTCAGCCTTTGAAAAATGTATAGAAAAACAGAGGAATAGACTTCATTGCCAAACAGAAAATTTGTATGTGATTCATATCTAGCTTGGCAGTTTTTCTTTTTACTCTATAGTAACCAAAACTTTACCCATTTCTTAGAACTGGATATACACACTTAGCCATGTAAGAGATTCTAAGTACTATATGAATATATAGAACTTCTAGCCCCCAGCCACATAGGAAAGTTCTGAGATGCCACATACAATTAATGAAGAGGAAAAGGATCAAGTTGATACTGAGCCAACATTATGAATTCCATGTGGTTTGATGTAAGGTTTACTATGCCCACCCTGAGACTGAGAGAAGGCAGGTATATGACTATCCAATTTTTAAAAAGAGAATTCTGAGGAAAAACAATCAATTCAGTACTTGGAGAGTTATCTAGGTATCAGTTTCCTGTAGTGTCATCTCTATTATTGATTGTATTACTACCCAATAATCAATAATTAAGAGTTTTAATTTGATGTTCTTGTATGTCTCCTGCTTCATTACTGTGATTTTATTTAGGTGTTTTCCATTTTTTCACTTTTGGATCATTATATTCAAATATTTAGAGGCAATCCAAGTGACAGAAAATAGCAAATAACTATTTCTTTGCTTGGTATTGACATATGGGTCTATAGCAGCCATGCTCCAACCTCCAATTTTATTGCTATCAGAGTCTCTCTATCTAAAAATATCTCTTACCTTCCTGTGGTGCCTAGAATTTTTAACTATAGGATCATATCCTATTTGCATATAGACATTGTTCTGGCAAATTACTTTTTAGAATGTTTAAAATGGCTTACATATATGAACATGCTGCTAATATGCAAATGAAATCATTGTGTGACGTTTAGAACGTAAAATAATTGGCCCTTGCCTTTCTGGCCCTGGCTGTGTGTCTTTTTTTACCTGCATACTGCAAAACTCCAGTTTTGAAAAAGGAGAATAGATAGGAAGCTCTACTTGCTGCCTCCAAAGGGCAGGCATGGGAGAGACATGAAGATGTGGATATGAGAGTATAAGAATGGCTCTTGGGGAGAAGTCCAGCAGGTAAGGAATTGAGAAGAGTGCTGCTATGAAACCTTTCCTTTTTAGAGCTGTGCGTGAAAATCTCTTTTGTTCATCAACTTAAAGCAGTATACATCTAATATCGTGAGTCTTAATACCCATGCATTAGAAATCTAGGGGATTGTCTGCCCAGCACACCTCATTCTCTTGGGTGCTATAGGATCTCCTCTATAATCCCTCTCCTGTATCACTGTCTGTTTGAGAGATAGATAACATATCTGAACTGGACCAACTGGAATCTTTACAGGAGTTTTAGACATGAGAACTAAGAAATGGAAATCAGTTTCTTTTAGTATGCTGGGTTTATATAAAGGTGGAAGGGAAGTATGGGAGCAATTGATAGCCACGTTTTCTGCTCTGTGGCCAGGAGAAGCCGGGTTGCACTCCCGAGTGTGATATTTGAATCAAATAAAGTTATAAAAAAGATGCAAGGTACAATAGCCGCTATTTAGATATAAAAGGAAACATAAAAAAAAAAAAAGAATACAAAATCTAATTAAGTGGTTAAAAAAAAGACAGATTGATGCCGGTCTGCATGTCTACTGCCTCAGAGCTTTCATTCTAGCCCCAGATCACAGGTCAATAGCAATTTTAATACACTGAAGTGGTGATACCAATTCTTCTTTGAATAAAAAATTGTCTACTTGAGGTTTAATATTAAATATAGAGAATGTGCAGTACATCAAATTAAAATTTTAGTATTAGGATAAGAATGATAGGTTCACATTTGGTGTTAAGTATTTATAATGTTTAATGTATATATTAGTTATCTATTGAGGTTAATTATCTATTGATATATTTATGTGTCAATTTGGATAGCCTATGGTGCCCAGTTGTTTGGTCAAATACCAGTCCAGTTGTTGCCATAAAGATAATTTTTAGATGTGATTACTATTTACCAACAGATTTGGAGTAAAGCAGATTACCTTCTCTAAACTAAATGGTCCCCATCCAAGCAATTGGAAGCCTTAAGAGAAGAGATTGAGGTCCCTCAAAAGGGAATGAGTTCTGCTTTCCTCCCCCCCCCTTCCAAGAATGCCTTTGGACTCAAGGTTGCAACATCAACTCTTGATGGAATTGACAGCCTGTCAACCTGCTCAGCAGATTTTTGGACTCACCAACTCCCACACCCTCTCCTTCTGTACACACACACATACACACACACACACAGTCACATACATTATTTTGTTTTCCCAGAGAATCTTGACTATGCATATTTATGACAAAGGCTCCAACAATTATTGACTTAAAGAAACACACATTTATTATCTCATGGTCTCTGTAGATAAGGAATCGAGGTGCAGCTTTGTTGAATGCTTCTGTCATAATGGCTCTTCAAGGCTGTAATCAAGGTGCTAGTTGGAGCTACAGTCTAATCTGAAGGCCCAAGTGGGGGGCTGGATCTGCTTCTACATTCACTCACCTGATTGTCAGGATTCAGTTCCTTATGGCATGTTGAATGGAATGCCCCCATTCCTCATTGGCTGTTATGTGAAGTCCTCCCTCAGTTCTTTGCCACATGGGTCCTTCACAGGGAAGCTCACAACATGGTAGCTGGCTACACTAGAATAAACAGCCAAGAGAGGAAGAGAGATCACCAAAGACAGAAGTTAGTGGTTGTTTTTTTATAACCTAATCTTGGAAATAAGATAGTGTTATTTCTCATGAAAATCCATTGGAAGTCATGAAACACCAGCCCTCCAAGGGGAAGGTATCACATAACAGTGTGACTGCCAGGAAGTGAGAATCGCTGGGGCGATCTTGGAGGCTGTCTACTATATTTAACTTATTGGCAAATCTGACAGTTAAGGTTTTTCATTTAAATTTAAAAGTATAATGGGGGCACCTGGGTGATTAAGTGTTTGCCTTTGGCTCAGGTCATGATCCCAGGGTCCTAGGATCAGCCCTGTGGTGGACTCCCCGTGCTGGGTAGGGAGCTTGCTTCTCCCTCTCCCACTGCCCCTCTCTCCTGCTCCTGCTCTCTCTCTCTCTCTCTCTCTCTCTCTCAAATAAGTAAATAAATAAAATCTTGAAAAAAAAAGTACAACTGATTTGAACTAGTAGTTTAGTTGAAACTCAGGAGAGGATTTTTCTAAGATTGTAAACACTGCTAAAATGCATGAGAGAACTTCGGATTTATCGTATTTATGAATTTAACTTATGAGATTTACTAGAGCACTTTATTTTTTTTAATTTTTATTTATTTATTCATTAGAGATAGAGAGAGAGAGGGAGGGAGGGAGGGAGGGAGGGAGGGAGGGAGGGAGGGAGACAGAGACACAGGCAAAGGGAGAAGCAGGCACCATGCAGGGAGCCCAACGTGGGATTTGGTCCTGGGTCTCCAAGATCACACCTTGGGCTGAAGGCAGTGCTAAACCACTGAGCCAACAAGGCTGCCCACCAGAGCACTTTAAATAGCTGAGAGTACCTGAGAAAATTTCACTTGTCAGGTCAGATCAGATCAGGCAACAAATACATTAATTATAGATGTAGTCTAAAATGTTAAAGGCAATTAAATCAACTAATTTCTAAGAAGGAAGGCTGTTCAATGAGTTCTGCAAACTGAGTTACTCAGACAGCAAAGCAAAGCCCATTCTGTAAGTGACTGTTAAATTTCATTAATTCGTTTTTTTTAAAGATTTTATTTATTTATTCAAGGCAGACAGAGAGAGAGAGAGAGAGAAGAGAGAGAGAGAGACAGAGAGAGAGAGAGAGGCAGAGACACAGGCAGAGGGAGAAGCTGGCTCCATGCAGGGAGCCTGATGTGGGACTCAATCCTGGGTCTCCAGGATCATACCCTGGGCTGAAGGCAGGGCCAAACTGCTGGGCCATTGGGGCGGCCCTAAATTTTACTATTTTGAAAACAGAATTATGTGATATATATGAAATGAAATTAAAAGCTTAAGGGAAAAGAAATTCTAGAATTTTTTTACTTTAATAAATTGAATATTAATTTTAAAAATCCCAGTAGCTAAGATTTGTCCTTTTTATGCAAAAAATAAATAAATAAAAGACCCCAGAAAAAATAAAATCTTACATTGACAAAAGCCAGCCTGTGAAGAGAAAGAAAAAATTCAAATAGGTAAGAAGAAAAAGGCAGTGGTGATATTTGGGAGATCTTTCCAGTGGTTCTTGCCATTAGCTGCATTCCTGCCCTTCAGTTCTGTAAGGCACCTTGGTATGCTTAGAATTTCTTTCACTTGAAACTAAGAGCCTGGACTCAACCGTATTTTTTTCCTAGATTCTGTGCTTCAGAAATACAAACTGGACTCAGTAATAGTAACTCTATGAGAGCCAGAAAGGCTTTCTAGCACGGGAACCCTGAGACCCACAGTTTCATTCCTGAGCTGCTATCATTTCTTTCCAGATCAATTTCCTGTTTATTATAATAAAATGAACTTAATATTTGACTGCTGCCTCATGTGAATATTGAGAAAAAAATAGTAAAGTTCAACATGTGTTGAAAAGAATATTCAGGGTTACTGGTATTCTTGTTACATGTCAGTGATTTCCCTAAGGTAGTTGAAATTTCATTTATTTTGGAGTATTGGAATGCTAATGGTATTTGTCTTATAAGATTGTTACAAGATTTGGAGCAAAGCGCTTGACACAATGTTCGGAACAGAGTAAGCCCTCAATAAATGTCACCGATGATGTTGTTGATGATGCTTTTTTTAAACTTTGTATATAGAAAACCTGACAGTGGTCCCAGGGCTTGCCCTCCTTTTCACTGCTCATTCCCCACACAGCACTGCTGATTCTGATCTGTAGTTGTGCTTCTGTGTGTGCTTACCTCTTCATCTCCATTATTATTACATTTATTAAGGCCTCTATCATCTCTCTTATGGGATTTTGCAATATTTTCCCACTTAGTTATCTGGACTTTCAGGACAGCTTTTGTCTATTCCATTCTGAACACATCCCCAAAATATCTTTTCAAACACAACCCTTTTCCTACTTTTTGTTTATTAACACACATGAAGGATTCCCTATGGCCAACACAAAGAACAAACCTCTTAGGCTGACACATGGATGCTTTACACCAGCTTCCAAACCTAAATTTTATGCTAATTCATAGAGAATGATTTTAGTTTGTTAAACTAATTATGCAGTTTCCCTCTCCCTGTAACATCTTCCACCCAGGCTCTTTAAAAATCTTTCAAGATTGGGCATAAAATTCTCCTTTTTTATGAAGCTTTCTCTTCCCTGACTCACTCAAGCAAAGTTCCCATTCTAATTTTCCCATGAACCTTATACATAAAGCCATTACAGTCTTTATGTTTGTTTCCCAAACACAGTCGAAGGCAGGCATGTGACTGACTTACTCATCCATGGTTCCTTGATGTCTAGTACTGTTCTTTTTTTTTTTTCTAGTACTGTTCTTGAAGCAGGGTGATTATTCAGTAAATGTATGTAAAATGAAAAGGTAGATTGGTATTCTTGGAATGTATAATATTAAATGTAATTTAAATTTCAAATTTAATTTAAAAACTCAGTAAATATCCTACTTAAGGGTTCTAAGAAAATTATTTTCATTTATTTATTTACTTTACCTAGTGATTCATCACTTACGTAGGACACCCAGTGCTCATCATAAGTGCCTTCCTTAATCCCTTTCACCCACCTAGCCCATCCCTGACCCACTTCCCTCCATCAAACCTCGGTTTCTCTATCCTTAAAAGTCTCTGATGGTTTGCTCCTCTCTCTCTCTCTCTCTCTCTCTCCCCCCCCCCATATGTTCATATATTTTGTTTCTTAAATTCCACATGAGTGAAATAAAACAATTTAACCGTCCTCGCAAATTTCTACTGGGGGAAAGGACTGCTTTAGACTTTGGTAGAGCACTAAATTAAAATACAGCAAGTTTGTCTCTTTAGGCAGTGGGATAGGGGAGAACAGAAAAGTGTCTCATTACTTATTTTCTTCATTTAGGTTAAAACATAGTTAAAGTAAGATTTGCCACAAGTCATAATAGGACAGAGTTGATGGGCTGTATATAAGTGAAACTAGAGGGAGTTTTAAGAAAGACTCACTATTTATTTACTTTCTGTTTCCATACTAAGGGAGAGAACACCAAACAGATGGATTCAGGGAAGCTTGTGAGTGAGAATTAGTATGCGGATTCTTAGCCTCTTCTTTCTACTATTAAACGCTTAAGAAACCAAGAAGAAGTAAATGAAAAAAAAAAAAAGACACTAGCATTTACCTTAGAAACCTTTAAAAAAGTAGACTTCTAAAAGAGAAAGTTTTATTGGAGATTGCCATTTCTATCCTTTCTGGCTTTCTATTTATCAGGCTGTGTTGTGTGTGTGTGTGCATGTAAAGAGATCTCCAAAAAGTATTCTTCTTCTTATTTATTTATTTATTTATTTATTTATTTATTTATGTATGTATTTATGTATTTATTTTTATGTTTTGAATGTTTTCTAGCAATGACAGAAAACAGGATTGTTTGGAGTTCAGCATTCCTCATTACTCACTCACCATAACTTGTAATAAGTTGAAAAAAGATAATGGGAAGCAGAGATTAATTTCTGCCCTGTTGAATTGTGTGAAGTGATACTGAAAGGCAGAAACCCAGCAACCCTGGGGACTAACTTTTGATGTTTTAAGACACGAGAAAAAGGAAGGAGTTGTCCGGGATAAAGTCCTGTGTTAGATGGGATGATTTGGGATCATGACTGATACCCCTGCCCCCAAACAAGTCATGTCAACTAGCAAGTAACAAGCACTTAACTTGAGCCAGTGGGGTTTGGGAAACCATGTAAAGGCCTGCTTTACCTTCTTAGCTGCTTTGATTATAATATGAAAATCTCATTCATTGTTCAATTGAATCTGGATCAGCAGGGATTACAAACATCTATATGCAGACAAATTCAGAAATCTATTCCTTATGCTTTTATACCAGGCTAAATCAGAAAAACATATTTCTCGAAAGTTTATCCAAATCTCTTTCTAGTATCGTTAGCCTAAAATTCCCATCATCAATGCCTTCAATTTTAATTTCTCTTCCATTTGCATTCTCTTCCTATCCTAACCATCCCCCTTGCACATACTCCTATTCCCTTCTGTCTGGGGCAGACTTCAGAGATGAGGATAAAAGAGAAACAGAATAAGTGAAAACCAGAGGTGGGATTTGGGGAAACCTGTAATTTGATAAGGATTAGCTCAGATAAGGCAGAATTGGCGAATTGTGGTCTGATTGTGAAAAGTCTGGAATGTCTGGCTGGAGCTCTGGATGTCGTGCCTCTGGAAGTAGGCGGCAGGAAATTTTGAGCTGGGGAGTGACCTGATTAGATTACACAAATACAATATTTAGGGTTAATTGACCAGGACAGACACAGGAGGCTTGAGAGTAATTATGAGAAAAATAAAAGTATATTAGCACATGTACAGCCACCCAGCTGTCTATTTCCAGACTCTGGCAAGGATCTTTTTATATGCTTTGGCTATCTAACAGACATTTCATTCATCAATTCAACAGTCTTTACTTGTTGCACATAATGTGCCATGTACTGGGGTTTTTTGTTTTGTTTTGTTTTTAAAGATTTTGTTTACTCATTCAGAAAGAGAAAGAGCACCAACGGGAGGGGCAAAGGGAGAGGTTGAGGGGAATCTCAAGCAGACTCCATGCTAAGCACAGAGTCTGATGAGGGGCTCCATCTCACAACCCTGAGATCATGACTTGAGCCCAAGAGTCAGGCCCGTAATCCACTAGCCACTCAGGCATACCCCGCCCCCCTCCATGCACTATTTTATATGCTAGGATTAGTTGGAGAACAGAAACAGAGAAAGTCATTGTTCCTATAGAGGTTGTATTAGATCAGAAAAACCATAATGAAGTGAAAAAATAAATGACCAAGATAAATTCTGAAAGAAACTGCTATGAAAGTAAAAATTAAAACAAGTAGGATGTCTCATCCTAGGGTAGGATAGCTGAACGATTAAATTAGAGTGCTGGTCATGGGGGACTGTACTGCAGAGGTTATATCACAGCCCAGAAAATCTTGGAAATATAGGGGAAGAGGGCCCTCTAGGCTGCAGAGTAAGGGCAAGGTTCTTGTGGGGAAAATTTGATACATTCAAGGGTCAGAGAAGCAAGTGAATCTACAGAGAAGTCAGAAACAAGGGAGGTGAGAACAGGTAAGATCCAAGAAAGAGGATTTTATCTTAACTGCAGTGGGAGACATTGGGGTTTGTAAAGAGAAGTGTGGGATGATTTAATTTACAATTTGATCACTAATGCACTTGTTTTCTATTGGGTCCACCATTATATGTACTGATTTTTCTTTCTTTGGACTCATCAGCTAATTATTATTAGAATTTATTCTCAATTAGCTTATTAGTTATATATTATCTTCTCTTACACTAGTGTACTTGATTTATTAAATATTAATTAGTGATTTTTTACCAAATCCCAGAAAATATAAATACCTTAGAACACTAACTCTATATACTCCCTCATGACATCTATGCTTTTATGTATTTTAAATTCTGGAAGTCATTATTTTCATTGCTTACTAAATTATTTATTTTTATTTATCATATTCTCTCCTCACCTGTCTTCGTCCCTCCCTACTTACCATGACACTTCCCAGCCCCTTGCATTTTTCTTCCTCCATCTAGGAATCCTTTCTGGTGCTTAAAAAAATCTTTGCTTGTATTTCTTTGATTGGGGATATGTTGTGAAAAATTCTCAGTTTTTTTCCTGGAAATATATTTATTACACCTTCAATTTTGAAAGATATTTTTACTGCATCTAGAACTCTAGGGGGACTTTTTTGCTTGTTTTTGGACATTGAAATAGTATTTCATTGTTTTCTGACCTCCAGAGTTTCTGTTAAGAAGACAATCACCAATTTTAGTTTTGTCTCCTTTGAAGATAATGTGTCTTTTTTACCCCCCTGGATGGTTTTAAGATTTCCTTTCATCATTGGTTTTCAGTGGTTTGTACGATCATTTGGCGAGGTGTGCTTTTATTCTTGTCATTTGCATGGTTTCTTGAATCAGCAGTTTGAATTCCTTTAGGAAAATTCTTGAAAATGAGTTTCAAATGTTGCTTCTGCCTCAGTTTCTCTTTTATTCTTTCCTGGGACTCAAATCACACCTCTGTTGGATGACTTTGAGTCCACACTTCTTCTATCCCTTGCCTAGCAATTCTCTGCTGGCCTATTTTCTGATTCTCTGATCGGATTTACGAATCTCTTCAGCTATGTCTAGTCTCTTATTTCATCTATTTTCTTGATTTCAGTAACTGTCTTGTCATTTCTAAGTCTTTTGTTGTTTCCAGTTCTTTGGCAAAATTCCCAGTGTTAGTCATCTAATTTTTGGACATACAAATTGCAATTATTTTTTTAATTACAATTATTTTAAAGTCCACTTTTTATTAACTCCAATATGTAGCCCCTAGAGGCTGTCTTTTTTCAAACAAAATATTTTCTTACTGTTTGTATGTCTGTTACTTTTTGAATTTGTAGTCTATTACTCTAATTGAATGCTAGAAATCGTGTATGAAGAATTATAGAAGCTCTGGCTGATTATTTTTCTCCATAGGAGGTTTTCATTTGCTTATGGTAAACAAGTGGAATAGCAGTGTATCAGCTAAATCTAATAAGCTATTAAGATGACTTGAGGGTTTTAGTCCTTTTAGGGCCTGGTATCTATTTCTGGTTTGCCCTTACTTGTAGAGTCTGGCCTTAGGGGGGCCCCAAGTGATGCTATTTTCTGTTACCTCCCCACCATAATTGGGTCTGACTCTTACTGTTTTCCATCCCACAGATGATACTGATGAGAGCTATGGTTAGTTTTCCAGCCTCTTAGTGGCCACTTTATATTAGCTTGTCTGCCTTTCAAACCAAGTTGCTTATAGATTGTCAAATGGCTTGTGCTGAAACTGGCTCTCAGCTTTGGGCTTTATTTTTTTGTACTTCCTTTTTCTCTATAATCTTGCTCTCTCAAATCCTCACTACTTAGTTGTCCTAAACTCCAGTATTTTTCCTCCAGCCATGGACCATTTTTTAAAATATTCCTTTTTTTAAAGATGTATTATTTACTTATTTATTTAGAGGGTGTGTGGGAGGAGGAGCAGAGAGAGAGGGAGAGAGAATCTTGAGCAGACTCTCCACTGAGCATGGAGGCTGATGCAAGTCTCGATCTCAAGACTCTGAGATGAGGACCTGAGCTGAAATCACAAGTTGGATGAGTGCTTGCTTAACCAACTGAGCCAATGGCACCCTTTTAATTCTGTTCTATTTTGCTTCTCTGCAATGTAGTAGCTATTAGCCTTCATCTACCCTTTGTCAGCATCACTTAGCATTTAAAAAGTGGCCAGTGTAAAAAAACAAAAACAAAAACAAAAAACAACAACAACAAAAAAAACAAACAACAAAAAAGTGGCCAGTATTTCCAAGAAGAAGTAGTAAAAACACCACATTCATTTCAGTGAGTTTCTCTTCTCTCCAGCATCCTGGTCCCTCAAAATTCTGATTTATCTAGGTAGCTTTCCTTTGCCATCAATTAAATGTGGTTTTTAAATTATTATTATTCAATGAAGCATTTTTAGTTTTCTTTTTCTTCATTTCTCCCTTTCTTTTTCTTTCTCTTCTCCCTCCTTCCCCTTTTTCTCTTTCTTTGTCTTTCCCTCTCTTCCTCTCTTCCTTACTTCTTTTCCTTATTCCTTGAATCCCATCAAGGCCAGAGGCTATTTGGTAATTTTTATGTTATGGAGCGTACTGTATTTTAAATGCTGGGTTTTTAGATTTTCACATATTTTTCTATACCATCTTTGTTTTCAGAACCTTCTTATACCAGTTAGCATTTGCCGCATAACAAAGAACCATACATTAGTGTATTACAATAACAATTTATTTTTCTCACAATTCTATGGGTTGCCAATTTGGGTTGGGCTCAGCTGAGTGGTTCTTCTGCATAAATTAGGGTTGGCTAATCTCTAATGCGGCTGATTCGTGTATCTGCTGCTGCCTACTGGAGTGGCTGAGAACTGGCCCATTAGACTGTTTTGGTTCTCCTCCATTTGGTCTATCATCCATCAATAGGTTGACATCAGGCTTATTCATGAGGAGGCAGGATTCCGTGCACAAAAATAGAAGCAAGCAAAAAACTCTATCAGACATCACACAATATTGACTCTACTGCATTGTTTTGAAGAAGGAGGTCACAAGGCCAACCTGGATTGCGGTATAGAAACACACTCCAGCTATTGTTGAAAGAAACTGCAAAGAATTGTGGCCACTTTTTTATAGTCGACATGCTTGATAAAACATTAATTCTAATAATTTAAGTTTCTTAGACTTTTGTGCATTTATAGTCACATACACAGAAAATAATGATGGTTTTATTTTTTCATTTCCAATTTCTATATTGCCTTTTCATTGCCTAATTGTACTGAATAGATCACTTAAATTCAAATAAAGGTTGAGACAGTGAACATTCCTGATTTGTTCATAATTACAGAGGAAAGACTTCCAAACATTTCCATGCTGTTATTTTGTGCTTTTTTGGTGGATACTTTTCATGAAACTAAGAAATCACTTTTCTATTATTAGTTTTTTATACTTATTTACCATCATAATTAATATATGTTGGATTTCATCAACTATTTTTATGTATATAATAAGATAATCATATGATTTCCCTTTTTATTTTGTTAATATCATTTTCCATGAATATATTTGAAAGTTGGACCAGATTCAATTACTATAATAACCCAATTTATTTTCTGTTATTTTTTGATGTGAAAGAATTTTTTGTGTGTTAACTTTTAGAATTTTTATATTTATGTTCATTATGGGGAAAGTGTGATTTATTTATTTTTTTATATATAATATCTATGGTAGGTTTTGAAATCAAGGTTATAAGTTGGGAATTGGCCTCTTTTTTTGTACTCTGGGAGAATGGAAGTTGGAATTGCTTCTTCCTCAAATATTTGGGAGAATTAACCAGTGAAGCCATTCAGGCAGAATCTTTCTTCTTGGTTTATTATTGTCCATTTTGGGGTAGGGAGATTGATGGTACCAAACCTTCTGGGAAGTTGTATCATTTTTATACATTCTGTCTTGTCAATCCAAGTGTTAAAACCCAAAGTTTATTTTAAGTCTCAAACACTTAAAGGCTTTTTCAGTCAGGTTTATAATTTATTTAGCTGAGCAATTCTCTAAAAAATTAGTAGACTTTTAATCTATTTACTCTAGTCAATTTGGTTTGCCTGAAAAAATCTCAAATACCTTTCATTGTCAGAGAGGTCGTAATTCTCAGCCTGACATGTTTCCTTGCACCCCCATTCTTCTCTTCTTTCAACATAATGGCAGCTATGTTGAAATAAGCAGGCTTGGATGGAACTCTACACTTGCAATTTGTGACAGACTTCTACTTTATTTTTAAGTTTTATTTTAATTGCAGTTAGTTAACTTAGAATGTGTTGGTTTCAGGTGTACAATATAGTGATTCAGTAGTTACACACAGTACCCAGTGCTCATCACAAGTGCCCTCCTTAATCCCCATCACCTATTTCATCCATCCCCTCACCCACCTCCCCTCTGGTACCCATCAGTTTGTTCTCTCTAGTTAAGAGTCTGTTTCTTGGTTTGCCCCTCTCTCTCTTTTTTTCTCGTTGTTCATTTGTTTTGTTTCTTAAATTCGACATATGACTGAAATAATGTGGTATGTCTTTCTCTGACTGGATTATTTTGCTCAGCATTATACTTTCTAGTTCCATCAGTGTAGTTGCAAATGGCAATATTTCATTCTTTTTATGGTTGAGTAATATTCCATTGTGTATATATACCACATCTTCTTTATCCACTTATTAGTCTATGGACACTTGGGCTGTTTCCACAATTGGGCTATTATAAATAATGCTGCTATAAACATCAAGGACAGACCTATACTTTAATGCATTTTTAATAGAGAAAACATTTCTTAGTCTTACCTTTTGTTATCTGGAGTTTAAAGCCAGTTAAACTTTCCAACCCCAAAGGCTTCAAATTTCTGGATTCTCTCTTCTCCTTTTTTTTTATTTTTTTATTTTTTTTATTTTCCATTTTTATCCTAGCTCAGGCTAGGTGAACTCTAACCTGAGCTCGTCTCTGGGTTCTATACCTTGCAAACATAACTGGAAAATACCAAAACACACCAATGCATTATGTCTTACAATCTCTTCATTTAGAAATCAGCCTCAAAAAAAAAAAAAAAAAAAAAAGAAATCAGCCTCAGTAGTCACAGAAGCAATATAATTATCAATTACCAAAAATAAATTTATTTTTGCTTAACACGGTCCTCCATTTTTCTAGCCTCACCACCTGCTATTCACGTACTAAGACAATGCTACATATGTTGGGTTTGGCTGTTTGGCAGCATTCCACTTCTGTATCAACTGTATTAGCTAAGATAATGTTCAGTGCTGTCAGAGAGAAATCCCAAAATTGCAGGAACTTAACAAAATAGAATTTATTTCTCTCAGACACAAGAATTCAATGTAAGTGTAGAGTGGGAAGCATTCCAAGAGGGTTATTTGAGGATCAGGCTCCTTCTATATTGCAGCTACACCATCATTCAGAGGCCCAGAGTCTACTCAGAGTGTGGACAAGGAAATTCCTCACTTCCAGGGCAGAGACCTCACAATACTTACTTGTAGAATTGTTATCACTGTTGTTGACCAGTGATCCTCCTCTTCTATTTTCCAAGCAAGAGATTTTATTTTTGGTTTTCTTCCTCTAGTCATCATTATACAGGGTGTGTGTGCACAGGTTAGATAAATTGTCTTTTGAGTTCACAGGTCACTAGATCATGAGAAGCCACATGTCCTTTTTTTTTTAAGATTTTATTTATTTATGATAGAGAGAGAGAGAGAGAGAGAGAGAGGCAGAGACACAGGCAGAGGGAGAAGCAGGCTCCATGCAGGGAGCCCGACGTAGGATTCGATCCCAGGTCTCCAAGATCGCGCCCTGGGCCAAAGGCAGGCGCCAAACCGCTGTGCCACCCAGGGATCCCAAGAAGCCACATGTCTTAATGGAGAGGACGGTGTAGATATTGGGGATCTGGATTTGAGTTGCATGCAGTAACTGCATGAGATTTTAGGATGTTTCTCTTGAGTTGGAGTGTGTGTTTTCATTGTGAGGAATGAGGGGTATATAGAGAGATACCACATGTGGCAAAACCACAAAAGATGTGTTTGCTCATGAAAAATGCATGCTCCTTTTCTATTGTGGAGAGTTGTTTTTGGGAAGCTTGTCTATAGGTTCTATACTTCCTAGCATTGCTTACATTTGGATAGGGTCATGGAATTAGTTTCACCAATAGGCTATGAGTAAAAATAATTTATATTACTTGCAGGCTGAGATTGTTTAAGAAGCAGATATGTCTTCTCCACTTCTCCAGTCTACTGGCTGAAGGTGAATGACCCCAAAGCCCTAGACGGTGGAGCTACAAGGCAGAAGGATCCAGAACCACTTCTGTAAAGCTGCTCACTGAATACCAGCATTGGGTTCCTTTATGAGCAAAGAAAAAGTTTAATTATGTTAAGCCATGAATTTCGAGGTTTATCTGAATCCTCTGCTACTCTCTTACTCAATGATTACAAAGTATACATAGTTCTAAAAATTCCTTTGTGATCATAAGAGTGAAACATTTGAAAGCCACAGATCTAGTTCTTCCATCATATCTGTATTACCTATTTATCTACTTACCTATATCATCTATCTCTTTATGAATATGTACTTTATGTATATACACACATATATATGAATTTAAGAGTGGATAAATAAAAATCTGTTTAAATTTATACATTTAGATTTTAGATAATGGTGTCTGATTAGCATGCAATTGCTTTAGGGCAACCTAAATCTGAGAATTTATCACGTCATTCTTTTACAATTTGAAGTCATCAGGTTGAGCCCAAAAATCTGATAGGATTTAATATGATGATCAGCCTGTTTTAGTGTCATTGAATCCTTATTTAGCATATATACGATGATGGTGAGACAGTATTGCTTTCTTCATTTTTGAAGTAGTATTTCTTATATTTACATAACTAGTCACAGCATAAAACAAATAAGACAAATGATATTAAGGATGAGTGACAGGAATTATTAGTAAATCTGTACATCTCTATGCCCAAGTGCATAAGCTGCTACTTATCTGCAAGATGTCTGCAGGGTCATTAGCTGTTGTGCAAATAGATCCTCAGGCCACTGCACCATTTTATTTTTATGGAGTCAGAGTGTTATCTTTATTCATGACTCTTAAATATAACCTTTAGTGGGTGCTAAGTAGCAAGCTCAAATCTATGACTACAGCAGGGTAAATATCAAATGTATGTTGTGCCTGTCACTAGACTGTTTATTTTCAAATCCATTCCCTTCTATTATACTGCTCAGCTCTGTCACAAGGGGCAGATCCTGCAAACAATATTTTCCTGATTTGAAAACAGAATAGTGAAGGGCAGGCAGATGGGAGATTTCAAGGTCATTTCCTCCTTCTCCCTTCTCTTAAGGTGGCATGTCTGTCAGTGGCTGCCCACTCCTACCCTGGAGTAGTACCTTCCTTCTGGTTACTTTTTCATCCCATCCTTTCTCTAGGGTTCTTCAGTTCTTCCAGTAACCTTTGTAACTATTTCTCTGTATTAGATTCTAGCATTCCTAGAATGCTTTTTGCCAGACCAGACCTTAACCAATGCATGTCTGCACTAACATCTACATAGAATACAATGTATTGAAACATGCAAATATAAATTTACCAACAAAATAACTGTTTGTGAATTATTTGTTGAGTGAGAGAGTTTATGTGTGAGATGTTACCTAAAAACTAAGAGCAAAAAAGATATTTTAATGGTTTAAAGTTCAACTTAAAAAATTATCTTCAAGGGGCACCTGGGTGGCTCAGTTGGTGGAGTATCTGATTTCAACCCAGGTCATGATCTCAGGGTCCTGGGATCGAGCCCTGCATTGTGCTCACTGGAGAGTCTACTTCTCCCTCTTCCTCTCCCTTTGCCCCTCTCCCTGCTTGTGCTCTCTCTCTCTCTTCCTCTCAAAAAAAAAAAAAAAAGTTCTGTTAAAATGTAGTGTAACCATACATTGTTGATGAAATTTTAGTAAGAGGAATTAGAAGGGTGCTAAAACATTTAAATGGAACCATAAGATTAAAATGGTAGCATAGTCAGAAATTCAAAAATAAACTCTAGAGGTAATAATTGCAGTCAATATTAAAACAAGTAGCTTTTGAAACTTTTTAATAAAGATTTTATTTATTTATTCATGAGAGACACAGAGATAGAGGCAGAGATATAGGCAAAGGGAGAAGCAGGCTCCCCATAGGGAGCCTGATGTGGGACTTGATCCCAGGACCCAGGATCACGACCTGAGCTAAAGGCAGATGCTCAACTACTGAGCCACCCAGGTGCCCCTGAACCTTTTTGAACCATACTGTGATTCACAATAATAAAGGTCATAGATTGAGAAAGAGTACAATTACATATGCAGGAGGTAACTGCTCTATTTTCTATTCACTTTCTCCTCTTTCATCATATCCTAGCCAATGTGGTACATGGAGTGTTAAAAACAAGGTTCTAGGTATGTTATAGGAATCATAAAAGTCTTTGAAAATTTATCCAAGAGATTAAGACAAAACGAATCCTTGTTCACTCCATCTTCCTCTATAATGACTATTGTTTTCTTAGCTTGTCATGTTCGCCCACTTTCTGGGAACGGCAGCATAATTTTCGTCTTGAAAGTATTCCTCTCCCTGTCTTAATCCAGAGGGTTCAGGTCAATCTCCCGCCCACCTCTCCTGCCCTCCACTGCTCTTTCTTCTCTGTCTCTGGGGGAGACATGTCATCTGGTTCTGGTCAAGCCACATGATCACCTCTCTGACCCGAAGGACTATCTCAGGACTCAGTACGTAACTGAAGCAAGGCCAAGGAGCTCTGCAGTCAGAAACAAGTTCTTCTTTGTCAGACTGAAAGCTGGTGAAAATCAGGCTGTCAACCCTGAAGTCACCATATGGACAGAGCTGCCCTATAGGAGGGAAGCGAACAAGGGGAAAGAGCTGGAAGACTGGTGCCAGCATTTGCCACCCTGCACTGAAGCCAGTCACCTTCTTGTGTGCATGAGGATTTTTGCCTTTCGAAATTCAAATGTAAGAAAGAAGCTACCCTTTGAATGATACTTAGTATGTGAAATGACTTGAACTTTATTTAAAAATTTACATTTTCAGACTTCTTCAGCATCCTAAATTTATGAACAGAGAGAAAAAAAAACTAGACAGAAATCATCACATAATCATTTATATTTTAAGTGGCACAACACAACAAGCAACTAAAATTATTTTGATATGAAAATTGTTTGTTGGACATTCAATACCATTATCAAGTCTTACTCTTTTTTCAGTGTCCACATACTTTTAGCTTTGCTGTTCTGGGAACCCATTTATTAAGAAATGTGCATTTTAAAAAATGCATATTATTTACATTAGGATTTTCACTGAAAAAATACAATTAAAGAAACTAAGGCTTTCCATTCCCCCAAATTTAATGTTATTTTTCCCCAACCAGTATACAGAGATATCATATAACATTATACAGGTTTATTTAAAGCTATTTATAGCAGATACATTTTAATATAAAATGAACTTTTCCAACATACCTCATTTTTTTCAGTTCTACTCAGTATCTGATTTTAAATGTCTGCAGATTTCACTGATTTGAAAAACATTCAACTCAATACACAAAGTATATTGATGACTGCCAGTACAAAAAAATTATCCATAAATGAAAAGTTTTAGCTCTAGTGGAACATTACAGTAGGAAAATAAGGAAGTAATACTCCCCATGCCTGTATTATTATTCACTGACTAGTTACTGCCACAATGTGTGAACAAGTTTGTGCATTATTCCCACTTTTCTCTATCAGACAGTCCTGGATTTTCATTTCTGGTTGTTTTTTCAAGTGCATTATGTGAAACTCTGGACAAGAGTTATTCATATTAAAATTACTCTTTAAAAGTGAAGGCAATATTCTCTACGGCAGAATTAAAACAGAGCAAGACATGACAACATTCCAGTGTCTCTAGAAAACCCCCATCCATCTCTCACATGGACGGAATTTGCTCCAAGCTGGGAGCTCTGAACTTAGCAGGCAGAGTGAATCGCATATATAGTATTCCCTAAGAAAATGGTTGATTTGGAAATCTTGTGCTTTCACTATTACTGGCATTAATTATTGCTTGCAAATAATGATACCCAAAGCAGTTGCATTTACTGATCATATGTTAAAATACTTGACAGGGAAAACAGCAAAAACATCACAGCTACCTTTATCTCTTGTTATTGTGACTTTGAGCACAAAAAAATATTAACGATCAAGGCTCTGACAAAATTGGTTTCTTCTCCTCGAAAGCTATACATATAACACTAAATAAGTTCTGGAGATTAAAATGAAAGAAGAGTTTTATTAAAAAGTAGGCACTGTGGAAACGGGTATAAATGAAATAACCTGAAAAATATTACATTTCTATTTTTTTCTAAATGAGGCAATCTTAAATATAATATTGTAGAAGCACTAACTATTACTTTTGCTATAAGTGTTAAAAATGTCATTCCTGAGCTTGCTGGAGAAAATTAAATTTCTTAAAGTAAGCAAATAGGAAAGAAATGGTTTCCCTAGATGGGAGGCTGAACTTGGATCAATATCTCAGCCAATTACTTTGTCATTTTCCCATATATCAGATTTTTCATTTGGGATATAGTCATACTGTACTTTATTTCCTAACTACTGGCCCCTAAGTATGTCACATCTTTAAAGAGCTGAAATGTTCAGCTGAAAAGTGGTATATAAGTAAAAGTTATTGTTACTAAAAATTTGCCATTGCAGGTAGCTTCTCTTTTTTACTAGTGAGAACATAAAAACAAAATGAGATTTTTACATCAGGTTTGACTTAAATAACATTTCAAGTATCTCCTTTAAAATGATATTCTGAAAAACATTAATATTCATGTACCACAAATTTAAATACATTTTCTGAAAGGCAGAATATTCCTCGAATATCCTTTGTTTTAATCATTACTTATATAGACTTTTATAAGTCATTACTTATAGACTTATATAAAAATCAAAAGTTAACTTTGGTTCACATCCTATCTTTGAGAGTTCCTGATCTTTTTCATCCAAATACCTAACTAATCATTTAGAGATAAAGTTAATCTCAAACGCATGAAAGAAAGCTTCAGACAATAACATTTCATTTAAAAAGTTATATTCGATGAAGAAATGGTCTAATGGAAGTCATTTGTTCTTGTTTTCAGTTACGGCCCATATAGAAGATGTTCACTGAGTTTTTGCATGAAATGGAGTTGTTTCATAGTCTTGAAAATGAATTCCCTTAGAAGTTGTGATCTTCATAATAGCGCCATTCAAAGCATCATCTTCAATGAGTGTTATTAACCCACTGGCAATCATTGATGGGCTAAAAATAAAGGGAACATTGTTTTTAAACTAAATATGAGGCATAATTATCACTACACTCTGAATTGCTTTTGAAAAATCTACTACCTTTAACATGTAATAGGGAAATATCTGTCATGAAGCTATTGCTACCTCCATATTTTAGTCAGTTAGATATCAACTAAATTATATGATAAATTGAGTAGTAGATTTCCATGCCCTATCTCTGTCATTCTGACAGGAAGAATTTATGAATTTATATTTATTGTTTACTTTGAGAAAATGATTATCTTCTCATCTTTATCCTAAAGTAGATATTAGACTTATCAGATAAAAATGGTATTAAAGTAGATATGTGAAGAATTACTGATAAGAATGTCTCGTATTTATCTGTTGCTGGTTTAAGAACCTTTCATGAATCAATGCATTCTCGGACTTTCTATTTTACACAAGAGAAAACTGAAGTACCCAGAAGTTGACAGATAAATGGTAAAGGCGGGATTTGATCCCAGGTGGTCTGATTCCTTCGACATGACAATTATGACTCTGTGCTATGAAACCAACTGCTTGAATTCAGACACTGTCCATCAAACATGTGTGTCTGTCAACTGTTTCTTATAAAATGGTTGAAACTAGGGGACCATATGAAATTTCACAAAAGGTAAATGTGAATATTGCTTGGAATTCAGTCAAATAAGATATCATTACTTCCAAAGGCAACTAAACATGAACATTAAAAAAAATATGATTATGACTGAAGGCATTATGATCTGTATCTCGAAATTCATAATGTGTAAACACATTCTGTTTGGAAATCCAGAAAAAAAATTTCTTTTAGAGAGTTTGCCAAATTAGTTTCTCAAATTTAAAGGGTTATTTTTTCCCTTTTTATTGTTTATGTCTAGACAATACTTTGTTCCATCATATAAAGGAAGATAGGTATAGTTTTACTTACTCCAAAATTCCATAGAACTTCATCATATCCTTGATATGATCCTTATATTCTATGTATTGTCCCATGTTTTCTTCTTTCTCAATGGATTCAAGGATGGGTGTATTAACAAAGCCTGGGCAAATGGCATTCAGTCTAACACCACTGTTCATGAGATTCGCTGCCATCTGCGGATGAGAAGTAGAAGGTTACAGGCTTCAGTTGCTTTGTAAATATATACCATGGGACACACTGATAATTAAAGCCATTCCAAAGACCATGATGTGAAAAATACTAGCTATCTAACAATGACAGTGTTAAGGTTGACTGGTAGCAGAAAGTAAAAGATCACATACTTAAAGTGTTAAATTAATACCTGAAAGCCTCAGCTAATTCATTCTTTCAAAATCAGTATTACTGGGAAGCTCCTGAAAATACTTGATTATCTAAGCTACTCTTATCTATTGAACTCTGCAGGAACCTAACTGCAAAAAACCGAGGCTCGGAATTAATATCTCAAGTTTGGTTTCAAAGATTAGGATTGCATAACAAAAAAAATATATTTCTTTAAAAAATACTGTTGGTGGAAAGTTAGACTCTGATTGATGCTATAGATACTCTTGATAATATGTACTACGTGGAAGGCAATTTAAGTATTTCAGATTAACATTCTTTGGCTTAACTTTCAAACTATTGATTTTATTTGAATTATTTTTAAGACAAAATGTAGTTAATTATTTTTGGACCCCACTTACTTGTGAAAGTTTATTTGTAACCACCAAAATCAACAGTCATGGAGCTTTTGGGGTCAATTTTGGACACAGAGCAAATTCCAGCTAAAATAAAAAAGATGCTTTTGTTTCAGCTCTTATGCTATAAACAAATATCCTCTTTGTGATACATTTAGTCTATGTTTTTCCTATTTTTGTGACATTTTTTGATGACTTTGCTATTTAAAATGCCTCCCAACCATGATGGTAAAGTGCTGTCCAATGTTCCTCCTAAGAGTGAGAAGGCTGTGATGTGCCTTACAGAGAAAATTCAGGTGTTAGATAAGTTTCAAGCTGTCATGAGGTATAAATGCTGTTGGTCATGTTAATACAATACATATTAGACACAGTACATATTATATAAGATGTCTTTACACAGAAAGATACATAAGACTAGGCTATGTATGGATTGATCGGTCAAAATGCTGTGACCAGAGGCTCAAAGGAACTAAACTCTGTTTCTCCCCGAGGAGCAACAGTTCAGTATTCTCTAATGCAGTATTTGCAAGTGAGTTTATAGAACTACCTACCACAAATAGTGAGAATTGACTGTACAGATTTTCACTCTTGTCATTGTAAATAGGAAATTTCTGGTACTTAAGATTTACCTTCTTTTGTAATAGCTTTATGCATTCATTAAAAGTTGAATTAATGATCAAGTCTCCGCAAAGTAAATAAAAATTTCCAAATCAATTTGAATTGTGAGCATGAGAGCTGCTTATCTTTCTTTTGACTGAATATCTACCATTCAGACATCTACTTTCTCTACCCCCATCTCTTCCCTGTCTGTCTCTGTCTGGTCCCTCTCTTTGCCTTACTTAGACTAATCATTGCAGAGATCCCCCCAACTATTGTATCCTCTTCTACATTCGTTCTAATACAGTCTCTAAACAGTAGCCAGAATGGTCTTCTGAAAATGGAAATCTGATCTTGTCATTCCTTGGCATAAATGACCCACTCATGATGGCTGCAGTTAGAATAAATCTCATCTCACGGGCCACCCGGATGGCTAAGTGGTTGAGTGTCTGCCTTCAGCTAAGGTCGTGTGTTTCTGGCGTCCTGGGATCAAGTCCTGCACCAGGCTCCCCACAGGGAGCCTGCTCCTCCCTCTGCCTATGTCTCTGTTTCTCTCTCTGTGTCTCTCATGAATAAATAAATAAAATTTTTTTTTAAAAAAAGTAATCTCAGCTCATCACTGTGATTAATAAGCTGGGGTTTTTGTCTGGGCCCTGCTTCTTACTTTCCCCTTGCTCTTCAGGTTCCATTCAAACTGCCTCTTTTCAGTTATTATGAAAAGACAAGCACTTTCATGTCATGCCATCAGTGCATGCAGTCAATTAGGCCCAAAATATTTTTCTTCACTCTGTACACTTCTCACCCTAGGCCCCATGGAGGCGTCATCCTTGACTACTCTCTCCAGTAAATTCCTGTCCCGTCCCTCTGTGCTCTCCTTTTTTTCCTATCTCCAGTGATAAGTAATATCTAGAGCACACTACATATTCTACTTAAGTAGGCCTAAAGTTAATAATTTTTAAATTTGGAGTCAATTATAAAATATAGGTAGTATCTTCCCATTTTCCCCCCTTAGGATATTTTTCTTTTCTAAGGATTTTATTTATTTATTCATGAAACACACACACACAGAGAGAGAGAGAGAGAGAGAGAGATTGAGAGAGAGAGACAGGCAGAGGGAGAAGCAAGCTCCATGCAGGGAGCCCGACATGGGACTCGATGCCGGGTCTCCAGGATCAGGCCCTGGGCTGAAGGCAGCACTAAACCACTAAGCCACCCAGGCTGCCCCTTAGGATATTTTTCAACACACATCTGTGTTTAGGAACCAACATCATTTTTAAAAGATCTCTTCTTCATTTGTTCCTTGATGTGATCTGAAAACCATCTTTTATTTTTTTTTAATTTTTAAAATTTATTTATGATAGTCACAGAGAGAGAAAGAGAGAGAGGCAGAGACATAGGCAGAGGGAGAAGCAGGATCCATGCACCAGGAGCCTGATGTGGGATTCAATCCCGGGTCTCCAGGATCGCGCCCTGGGCCAAAGGCAGGCGCCAAACCGCTGCGCCACCCAGGGATCCCTGAAAACCATCTTTTATAATAAAGATTAGAGGATAATTTATTTTTCTCTCTTAATCCAGAGGTGCTGATTTCTGAATTTATTCCCCTCTATGTTATAGAACTCATGTTTCATATATAGACAGAAAGAAAAAAAAAGGGATATTGTGGTTGTGATCTCCTCACCGCTGCTGAACGTGTGAATCCAATTATGCCATGCTTTGAAGCACAATACACAGGCTGTTGTGCCACAGGCATGAGCCCTGAAACAAACAAAAAATTTCAACAATTTCACTAAGAAAATAAGCAGACAAAATCCAATAATTGCTATGCAATTGAATAATTTGTTTCTGTTCTATTAGAAGCTTATTCTACAAAACACACTAAAATAATTACTGGACAATTTTCCTTCTGTGATCTCTACAATACTGGCCAGAATTGACCAGTATATAAGTTACAGCCTAGAAATGAAGTCAAGAGTGATATGTAAGTCCTTCTGTCCCCCTGACCTTCTGGCAAGAAAAGTAAATGTAATCTGGAACATAAAGAGAATCACCTTTAAATCCAATGTTACCATCAATTTTCAGTTTTTGTTTGGATTTTTAAAAGTGTATATTCTACATTTTGTAAGGCTTCCAAATGGCTGAAGTGTAAATTTCTTAAATGAGATTTGGAGATTATTTGACTTTGCTATAAATTATAAATTAGTGTGCATTTCCCCATCACCAATCATACTGAATGATCCCTTTAAAGCATCCAAGAAAACGTCTTTTGATTTTGATCTGTAGTAGATGCCTAGATCTTCTTGTCCATGACTTAAAGAAAACTAGAAATTCAAAAAAGTAAAGACCAGAAATAAAAATGTATGATCCTATTTTATTTCATTTCGTAATTATGTACTCTAACAGAATTCAAGCAATTTTAGAATTGGTTTAATTTTCCACATATATACAATAGAATCTATTCGAATGTACAATTGTATTCCATGCAACAATTTGCATGGCCTGCAAAAATAGTAGTATTGTAGCACATAGAGCATGTTTTCTCCCCTACCTCCTAGCCCAAACCCCCAAAAGAAACAACAGGAAAAACCTTTCGCTGAACTGTTACTCTCAAGTTTATTTCTCATAATTGTCAATTCTCTAATCAACAATGATACCTTAAACTAGAGCCATTTGTATATTTCAGTTTTTAACAAATTTCCTCCATTAACTCATTTTAACATATTTTAAATTTGTGATTTCTGAGTCAAGAAACAGTGATCTCTGATTGCTATAATGTTATTAATATCAAATGTCATGCTAATAATACTAAATTATTCTGCTGAGACATGTTCATCTCCACCCAGCTAACTAGTCCCAGAGCACCACCAATCAGTTGAGCGTGTTGTGCCAAAGTTCAACAATAAATGCAGACCTTAACCACTCCCTGGGTGCCTGCCAGGTCTCAATTTATAAAGTATGTTTGCTCAAGAGCAGTTTAAATCCCTGAGGATGGTAGATCACGCATAGTGTGTCCACCCAGTGATCTCAAAGTACTGTGGCTCTCTTCTTGTTATTGTTTTGTTGTTTTCTCTTAGGTTAAGTAAAATGTGTAAGTTAATTGAGTTCATCACTGTCAGTCAACAGGAATTTATGATGCCTACACAGGGTACACAGGTGTGTTAGGGGTTTGGGATAAAGCAAATAAGGAGGTGGAGCCAGGCATCGCTGCTGCTTGTTCTTCTAAGCTAGTTGTTGCTTTGTCTCTCCTTAAATGTTTATGAGACAAAGGCAGTTGGTTGGAGGATAGTGTTCACTGACTGCAGGAAATGCAGAATGAACCTCAATCAGAGATAAGCTGACACAGCCACAGAAACAAAAAGCACAAGGACACTGTTCATAAATGTTGTCAAAGATGAATTTGGAATGAATTTTTGTTACTTGTATGAAGGCTCTGAACTTCTGAACCCCAGCTGGTTCAAAGTGTCACAGAAGTGAAATAAATCAAATGGTGCTGGGTTGGTTCCATTTAAGAAGCAAGCACAAAACATATACTCTCCTCTACAGGAACAACTGTAAATGTGACCAGAATATGAAAAATTTGTTTGCATTTTTAAAGTGGCACTTGGTTTTATGAATCTTTTGACATTATAACGACATTTTCACTGCTATCCTGCAGAATGTTTACTTGTGCATTGCTTTCACTTTCTGACATTAGATCAAAGGCTGTATAAATCAGTATCAGACATTCAGAAATTGTGTCCTTTCTTATTTTTTTACAGCTTTATTGAGGTATAACGGACACACAATAAACTATATATATTTAAAGAGTACAGTTTGGTAAGTTCTGACATATGTATATACCCACGAAACCATGACCACAATCAAGATAATGAACACATCCATCATCTCAAAGTCTCCTCTTGCCCCTTTGTCATCCTTTCCTTCTGCCTCTCCCCTCCCTGTAGGCAACCACTGATCTGCTTTGTGTCACTGCAGTTTGCCTTTTCTAGAAGTTTATACAAATGTAATCATATATTGTAAACTCTTTTGGTCTGATTTCTTTCACTTGGGATAGTTATTATGAGATTTATCTATGTAGTAGTATGTATCAATAACTCATTCCCCCCCCTTTTTTTCTAAATAGTATTCCATTGTAAGAATATATCCATAAGTTGCATATACATTCACCTGTTGATAGATATCAGGACTGTTTCCACTTTTGTATTACAAATTAAGAGAATTCTTTTTGTCAATTACTTAGCAAGTCATAGTTAACTTAGAGATTTTTTTATCTTTCCATACATACAGATTTTAACTGTTGCTTCTTATGAGTCAAACAGATAGGGGTTAGTGATCTGCAGTGCTTTCCTCCCAGTTTCTCTACAGACTGAGTCTGGGTAGAAATTTACTATCTGTACCTCAGTTTGCTATTGTGAAAAGGAGGCTAAATGGGGAGAGAAAGTCTTTTTCTTAAGGCTTTTGTTTTTCTTTTTAACAATGATTTTATATTCTGAAATATCTCAGAAACCCAGCATTTTCCACTGGATCTCAAGACCCACTTTTCTTTTTATACATAATGTTACTGCTGTCGTGGATTAGCTTCAGTTTTGGTTAACCGTAGTTCTATTACTTACCTTAGCCCCACAACATTAATATATATTGTTCCTAAATATTTGAAATAAAAATGTATCCTGAGGCTGGGAATCAGGGTTAGTACACAGAATTGTGCAGAGTGTGTATGTTATGAATCTGGAAACACCATTAACATGGCAGTATAAATTGGGCCCCTCCCTCAAATTCCTGCAGTTTACAACCTGCACAACTATACATGGCAGCCATCTCTGGTAGAAGATGATGACCAAACAAAAGAGACTAAGAAGAAAGAACCAGTGGAGGTATGAAAAAAACAAGTTAAGCACCATGTCCTGGAAATTAAAGATAGTATTCTAAGAAGTCTACAGTGGTCACCTTGAGATATGAACATGTCTCAATATCACTTGTCTTAAGGTAGCACCTTTGGTCTCACATTTTCCTTCAGCTACCCTTCCATATCTCTTGACAACAAAAAGTACTGAAGGGAATTACTCTACTCATTGTCTCTACTCTCCTTGCCTCCCACTTGCTGCACAACACACTCTACTTGGGCTTTCATTTCACCCCACCAATTGCACAGATCTTGTGATCAACACTTTCTTAAACTATTTAAACATTCAAAAACATCCTTTTAATCAAACTTGTCAAGGGAGACTATAGCACGGACTCTGGGGGCCAGGCTGGCCGAGTTCAAATTTTGAATCCACTGCAGTGAGCTATGTGACCTTTGAAGGAGTAGGCACTGCCTATCGAGGTATTTTTCTTCTGTGAACTAGAGCAGTCACAGTAGTTGCTGAGCCTTGAATGAGCTAATTCACATAAAATACTTAAAGTAGTGCCTGAAATATAATAAACACTACTATCTGTTATTATTTTATAGAAACATTTTTCCTTAAGATGAAATATCCCCAAATCTAGTTTTATAGACTTATTTATCCACATTATATCTTTTTTATGAAAATGTACATTTTAACTAAAATGGCACAAATCTGGACCAGTGTCCTAACTCGGTTTGGTTTCTGAACCCTGGCAAGCTGTGGGCTGCTGTGAATCCTAGTTCGAGAGGATTTATAGAATACTTATATTTAAGTTCCATGTGTTTAGTACCTGTCAAGTATAAGGTATGATGAAATGAAGTAGTCTTTAAAATATAGTCTATTGTAATGTGTCAGACTAATGGGAGGTCCCCTGGTGCAGGGGGAGGCTAGAACATCACTGGTTGAACTGCTAGATCTGTGCCTGTCAACTGACTTGAAGGGAGTTTTGTCAATATTAGGACTATAGGACCAGTTGCTGGAATGAATTCGGGTTTTTAACATCTTGCAAATTAATACCTATATTTACAGGGTATTCATGTTAAAGGATTTAAGAACAACAACAAAACAACGGATTGTGGCAATGAGACATCGATCTCTAAAGAAATGACATTTTGTTTAGTATTGCGAGAAATTTATTTGTGCTTAAAAATGGATATGTTACATTAAAAGTTAAGAATAGAGTTTTTATCTCTAAAACTCTCTATCTCTAAACTCTCTAAAATTTTCCTCTCTAAAACTCTAGACCCAGCATGATACAAGTTCATTTATAGAATCCCAAAGTGGCTCTCTCCAAAATTTAACATCTAATGAATTATAGGTTTATGTTTATTGTAACAATAGATTTAGGAAAAAATCTAAGAGAAGGAGAAATTCTACCCACAAAATAGAGAAATATTTTCTACCACCATTCAGGATAATAACACCAAATAGCCACTGACTGATGAGATAATTACAAAGAAAAATTTAAATGCCTGAAAATTACATATGCAATTACAGTACAAGGAAGTCATTTAGAAAAATACAATTTCCATTTCCACATTAGTTCTTCGATCTTTAATATTCATTCTGCCCATATTTGCAACAGATAGCTTGAATCTCTACAACTCATGGAAGGTAAAAAACTCAAAAAGATTTTGTGCAAAAAAATGAAATCTGCTCGGACAGGGCAATCATACTGGATCCCCAAACATGTTTTCTTTTAAATGGAACGAAGGCATGTGAAACAGATTACACAGAAGTGCTAAAGAAATTCAACTTAGGAAAATAAGTGGAGAATCTAAGAATACCAATCTTTGCATGATAAACTGTAGCTGAACAGCTGTGCCAAAAAGTGGTTATCTGAACCCCTCACCTTTTGTTTATAATCAAAAAGGAAATCATCTACTCGTCTTTCTGTTTTTAACCATCAACTTCTCTAAGATAAAGGGCAAAGGGAGAACTGGTGACAATCTGTTTATCTATGTTCATGCAGAAAGCTGAGTAAAGTAATGGGGACACTTCCTCATTATGTGATTTTCCACATAACGAACACCTTATCTGATGCAGCTTTTTCCCTTCGGTATCATGCTTGCCATTAATAAGTCACGTTTCATTAATTAATTAATTAATTTTAAAGACTGATTGATTCATTGATTTTAGAGAGAGAGAATGAGCGAGCCAGTAGGGGGAGGACAGAAGGGAAACGGAGAGACTCTCAAGCAGACTCCCTGCTGAGCACAGAGCCCTGCGTGGGGCTCCATCTCGGGACTCTGAGATCATGACCTGAGCTGAAATCAAGAATTGGATGCTTAACTGGCTGAGACACCCACGTACCCCCAAATCATGTTTTAAAGTACGACATGACGTAAGAAGTCATATAAGGATTCCTAAAGCCCCATCTTCTATTAACAAAAACTCCTTCCAGGAAGGTAATTTTGTTTGTCAAAAATTAACTTTATTAATTCTTAGAAAGCTGCTTCTAATGTTGCACCAACAATCTTAAAAGTTCAGTCATTTCTGGTGTTGTGATCAGAGGAAATGGAGATGAATTTCAGGACCAACTCAATGAATCCCCCCATGAAAACTAGAGGCTAGCTGCTCAAAGTGTGGTCCAGGGACCAGCACCGGAACTTCAGTATCCATCTCAGATCTACTGAGTCAGAATTTACATCTGAACAAAACCTCTAGGTAATCTCTATGCATGTTAGATAACTTGTTAGGCCACTCATATAGCTAATAGTTTATCACAATGCCTTGGCAGTTGCTAAGTATGTTAGGTCCCCTTCTCTATAACATGAACACTTGCAGAGAGTGGTACCAAGTGATCCTTTATACTTTTGGCCTGGAGCTGAAAGGTGATCAGTCTTTTAACTCACCTGAAATCTCTGGTCTGCTGTGACATATCAGTCCAACTACTGCTCTTCAGGACACAGGAGTCCTAGTGTCTTGCAATTCAGTATTGCATTTGTGTTTAAAAGTCTATGCATGCTAACTATTTGGTTCTGACATGTTGATAAGAGACACGGATACACAGCTCTCTGGGTAGAAATTCTGTCTGTTTACTTTCATATCCCCATTTTCTTTTCTGCACATGCTCAAAATATGTTAGATTAAGTTGAATTTTTACTTAAAGTTGTAACTGAAGCACTTCCACCTTAACACAAATGGCAAGATAATTATATTAGTTTAGGTGAAACTTACAGTTAAGTAAGTATGATACTGGATTGGTATCTAAGATATGCTAAAAAAAAATCCATGATTCTTCAAGTGTTTTCTTGAGACTCTAAATGTTTTCAGAAAGTGAGTTCTTTTATTTGCTGTTTTCAATCTCAGTAAAGAAGACCCTCGTGGGATTTCTCACAGAATGCCCCTGCGTGACTCTGCTAAAGGCACAGAGAATGCCCCCAGTGAACACGAAGATCTCAGCAGCTGAGTATATAGGCAGGTTGGAAGCAAGACTGGCAGGCAGATTGCTTTTCCTGTGACAACAACTTTGTCCTTCCCACTGTTTGAGGCAACTAACTATATGAGAAGCACACTTGACTCTTCTGGGATGTCTTATGCTCAGAGCACAGCTATTTAATTAATTGTATTAAACCAGATTTCCCTCGCATCTTTTGTTCCTCTCAACTTCTTTTTTTTTAATAGTTAAGGATGAATGTATCAAAATGAATGCAGCTTTATATATTATGTTTATAGACAAAAACTCATAGAGAAGAGTCTGGGTGGTCAACAGTGATGAGGAAAACTTTGGAGCATCCCCCTGGAGCACAAAAACTTCCCTCAATACATGGAGGAATCACTCTCCACTTGACTCCTGTTTGTTAAACTTATTAATTGCATTTGATACTTGGTCTGCGTCAGTGGTCATTACTCATTAACTTCTCTGCCCAAACCAGTGTTTCAACTTCAGGCCTCACTGACAGTGAAGGATTCCACTGAATCCATGTAAGAGATTGTGAACAAAGACTGGTGGAGTTCACCAGTAGCCACAGCCATTCCTTTAACAGACTGAGCAGTAGGAGGGAACACAGGAAAAAAAAAAACCTCATGGAAAGAATGTTTGGAAAACACTTGGAAAACACAGAGGAAGCAAGAATTAGAGATATCTTTCCTAAATTTTGCCATTTATACCTCAATGAAGCTGGGGAAAAAATACTCTGACCCTGATAACTCCTCAAAGACTTTTTGGGTCATGTGTCCACTCCCAACATGCTATGACTTTCAAGGATATAAGCTTGCTGGTAATATTTCTGAGGAAAGTGTGAAGCCAGAGAGGTTCTCACTGACCTTCTTCTACTATTACAAAACCGGAGTGCTTATCAAACTAATCTTATTATGGGAAGAAGAAGAGCTCTAGGTGAGAGGCTAGAATACAAGTTACCACATTTTAATACTCTTTGTGAAATGGAAGCACCTTAGTGACAAAGCCCTGGATGGGAAGGGTTGGGTAGGGCCTGCCCAGATTGGCCAGGGACAAAAGGGAAACAGTATAAAGGTACCAGGTATGGAGGTCGGGCATTATAGAGAGAATGTACCTCTCTACATAAGGATGAAGGCACCAAATTAAACAGAATGGATATAGCTAAACTAGGCAACCATTATAAATAGAGTTACCCTGCTGGCTGGGAGGAATATGAGGTGGAGAAGCAATATGGAATGCTAAGATAATCATTAAATTGCACAAGTGCCAGAAAGGTAATTTAAAACCAAAATGATCTTATCGCTGAATTTATATTTATTCACTCTTTTATTTGCATGATTTGAGAAAGATCCACTCAGGGTTCCAGATGTTGACTCTAAAACAGGTTAAGAAGAGGAAAAATACCCAGGGGAGGGGAGGGTGATAAAGCAAGCTCTTAGCTAAGAAAGCAAAGTGGACGTCTAATTGTAATCCTTAAATTGCGCTTCTCAGTGACGTGTTTTGACTTGTGACTTTGGTAAGCTCCTCAGATGTTTTCAGGGCTTTACTATGTGTGTCAAATGGGGCAAAAGCCTAAGATACCCCTAAGGTTTAGTCATGTGGTCTTGAGATTAAAGCAGTGCCCAGAAGGCCTGAAGATAACTAGCAAGTTTCACTGGCTTATTCGAGTTCTAGGAATTCAGTTCCTTTTACTCACAGGTAGGCTAAAGTAGCCATGGATGGAGAGACAAACTGACACTCTCAAGGACAGAAGAGTTAGACAACCTAGTGGATAAGACAGAAGAGATCTTGGATCCAGCTGCTTGCATGTGAATTCCAGCTTCACTGGTTCCTTGACGTGCAAGCTTGTGCAAGATACTTCAATTCTCCTACCTTTATTTCCTTCTCTGTGAAATGGAGATTATAGAATCTACATCATGGGGTTGTTGTATGAAATGAGGTAATGTGTATGTAGAGTTTAAAATAGTATCATGTAAACAGTAAGTGCTCAATGAATGTTAAGTATTATTACACATTTAAGTATTTTTATTGGATGAAACATAGTACACTACATTGCATTTCTTTATTCATTCTCTGAGGCAAGTAAGCCTCCTATTTTTTTTTTTTTTTTTTAAGCCTTATGGTACAGAATGTCTCCCACAGAGCCCTAAATTGATCCAAACCCTGAGGCCTGCCAGACTTCCTGTGTGGAAAGAAAGAAGTGCCTCCAGTGACAGAAGGGCAAGGGGCTCCCTGGACAGGGTTCAAGCATCTCCAAAAGCCTTGTTAGCCCCCTTTTGCCTCAAGACACAGTCCATGGGATTATCTTGTGATCACCACCCCAGGTTTCTCTACATTTCCATTTTTATTAAAATATCAAATACTTCCTGTTAATTCTCCAATCAATTACATATTTTTCCTTTATAATTTCATTTCAAAATAGCACAGATAGAGCCTTGACAATTTGACTTTAGGGCTTCAGATTCCCAGAATCTAAAATGTGGTTCTCTCTTAGGACAAATATCTAAGTATTACTCATGCTCTCACCTTTTACCATGTCCTCAGAATGAAAATGTAATTTATAAGTAGACGTGACATTAGGCAGAATAACCAAGTTACCTCCCAAATGTATAGAATTAGTCTGTAATAACTTTATAGAGTTGTCATTTTGTCTTTAAGCAACACAGAAGCTGAGATGATAATCTGTTTTTTGAGAACTTCTAAAGAAGGAGATTTCTAAGTCTCCCTTGATGGCAGGTTTACAGAGGCTTAAGGGCCAGCTGACAATGATTCTCAGAGGAAGGGGAAAGAACAATGCTGAGAATCAGACCTCTGTTGTGGTCCCAGGCACCTCCAAACCTGACCTCTGAAGTACAACTGGAGCTAGTAAGTGGGGCACAGGGAGAGGGATGGAGACCACCTATTCTGAAATTACCACACGAACTGAAATCAGATAATGTAAGGAGGTCTCCCTACTTTTGGAACCGCATAGTTTAGACGTGCTGTCAATACTGGTCGGACTTTTAAAACCTCATAATTTATTTGAATTACTGAAGAACCATTGGTGAATCTTTCTTCCCCCTAGAATTTTAGAAGTCATTTGGTTAAGTTGTTCCAAAAGTTCCTGCCAAAAATTTATAGCTACTATTGAGTAACATGGTATCCGGTGGTATTAAATCCTACTCTCCTGAATAGAACATAGGTTGGGGTGCAAGTTGTGGCAAAGGTGGTTAGCCATCTACATGAATCTATTCTTTCCTTAGGTACATAGCTACGCTACATTCTCAGAGTCTTTTGTGATTATGTGAGCCATGAGATCAAATTCTATACCAGAACATGAACAGAAGTGAGGTTTGTCATTACTGAGCTGGGGTGGGGGGTGTTTAGAAAAGCAGCTTCACCCCCTCAGTGTTCTCTTTATTTCAATGTCACAGAGAAAAGAGTCCCCTACCCCACCCCACCCCAGTACCTCCAGCAAAACTATGGATGCTCCATGTCAAAGAGCTTTTGTTAACCTGGTTTTCCAAATGATTGCATATTGAAGAGGCTTCCAACCACAAATATCTTGCCCAGGGCTGATGATATATGACAAATAAGCTTATACTATATTTAAGCCACTACGTGTTTCTGTTTATTACAGCCATTTAGCACTGAAGAGTAGCAGGATAGGTGACCCCAAAATGTGTCACTTTGGCATAAGGATTATTTTAAGCTAAAGGCACTTGAAAAACAGCAGGTATAAGAAGGGCACTCTGACCTTTCCTTTTCCTCCTGAAAGCAGGTGATAAAACTTCCATGTAAAAAATATGCCCTTCCTATACCAGGAGGAAAGAAACATTCTTATCACCAGAGATGGGGGTTTGAGGCCAACGGAAATCTGTACAGACCTTGTTAAAATAACTCTTATCTTCCTTTAGGCTCCCTATATATTTTAGTTGCTTCCCCACAATTACCTCTCTTTGTTCAACCTTGTTTATAAACGCTTAGGCCTAGCCATTCTTGAGTTTTGGTTTTCCCGTGGGGGCTTTCATGTACACATAAAAATCTATAAGCTTTTTTCTTATTAACCTGTCTTATGTCAATTTAATTCTCGGGCCCAGCCAGAGACCTTAAGAAACTCCAGGTAAAGTCTGGCCTCCCCTACAACAGAACCCAACTATTATATATGCCATATTTCAAATTATATATTCTTTCTAAAATCACATGGAAGTAGAGACACCTTAACTATGTTTTAGTACTCTTTACTTGGTCAAAGATGCTTTCACTTGCATTATCACTTAGTGCCACAGTAAGAGAGCTTAAAAGTCACCATTTAAAATAATAGGAATCGGGATGCGGAGAAAAGGGAACCCTCTTACACTGTTGGTGGGAATGTGAACTGGTGCAGCCACTCTGGAAAACTGTGTGGAGGTTCCTCAAAGAGTTAAAAATAGACCTGCCCTATGACCCAGCAATTGCACTATTGGGGATTTACCCCAAAGATACAGATGCAGTGAAACGCCGGGACACCTGCACCCCAATGTTTATAGCAGCAATGGCCACGATAGCCAAACTGTGGAAGGAGCCTCGGTGTCCAACGAAAGATGAGTGGATAAAGAAGATGTGGTTTATGTATACAATGGAATATTACTCAGCTATTAGAAATGACAAATACCCACCATTTGCTTCAACGTGGATGGAACTGGAGGGTATTATGCTGAGTGAAGTAAGTCAGTCGGAGAAGGACAAACATTATATGTTCTCATTCATTTGGGGAATATAAATAATAGTGAAAGGGAATATAAGGGAAGGGAGAAGAAATGTGTGGGAAATATCAGAAAGGGAGACAGAACATAGAGACTCCTAACTCTGGGAAACGAACTAGGGGTGGTAGAAGGGGAGGAGGGCGGGGGGTGGGAGTGAATGGGTGACGGGCACTGGGGGTTATTCTGTATGTTAGTAAATTGAACACCAATAAAAAATTTAAAAAAAAATAATAAAATAAAATAATAGGAATCAACATATACTTCAAACTTCTGATCTTATGCAACAGAAAATTCCATAGAGCCAGGAGAAATGGAGCAAACAAATTTTCAATTCCCAACATGATTTGATAATAAATATACTTGGAAGATTTACTTTTATGGCTCAAATTATCAATAGGAAATCATTATCAATGTAGATTTACTTTTGTGGTCCAAATTACCAATAGGAAGTCATTATGAGGTAATCATGGTCCTTACCTGCTAAAGATGACATGTTTATAATGATGCCACCTTCTCCTCCGTTTTGCTTACTCATGTAATCCAAGCCAAGGTAGGTCCCACTGATAACAGATACCTAATCCAGAGGCATAAATGGGAAAAGCAACACAGCCGTTATTTATATATCATAGTCCCAAGTTTTAAGGCTATTGGAGACACCCAGGGAGATTTCTGCAAATACTATCACCAAAAATTTTTCAAGTGGCTGCTTGCTTTTTTTTAAAGCTGGTCTTGACTGGACTCTCTTTTGTTTGCCTCCAGCTGAGGAGCTTCTCACATCTCTGCAACTTCACTTCATTGTCCATTCTGAGATTTTATGAAAAAAGTCATATTACCATAGTGTTTGTCACTTGACCTCAAATCTAAGCATCTTTGAGAACTGTATATACAGTGTTCTTCTTTTCTGAATATTAGATATAAAATTCATTTACCCTTCTTAGCATATGGTTCTCAGATCCAGGTATTTTTCATTCATCTGCTCTGTTTAATTCTCTTGGACCTTGGAATATATAATAAGGGAAGCCCTTTATTTTCTACACAGCTTTCATGTCCTTTTTTATTTCTAATAAAAAGTCTGTTTTGCACTTGTTTCTGTAGGGGAAGGTGATCTTCTTAGGTTTAGTATGGACACTGATTAATTTTTTAAAGATTTTATTTATTTATTTATTTATTTATTTATTTATTTATTTATTCATAAGAGACACACAGATAGAGAGAGAGGCAGAGACACAGGCAGAGGGAGAAGCAGGCCCCATGCAGGGAGCTGGACTTGGGAATTGATCCCAGGTCTCCAGGATCACACCCTGGGCTGAAGGCGGCGTTAAACCGCTGGGCCACTGGGGCTGCCCGACACTGATTAATTTAATCTAGTCACAGAAATCCCATTCTCTTTGCTAGTAACTTGTTTGGAGGCCTACATGTGACCCATTTCTAGCCACTGAGACCTGAGGAGCAGTCAGCTGGAGTGGGTCCAGGTAAGGGGGCGGGTGGTGGTGGAACAGGATGTTACTGAAAAAAAAATTGTTGCTTTTAAGAAAATCAGAAAGAAATTATTACATCAGAATGAGGTCTTTTTCCATCATTTAGTAGGGGTGTGATGGCTGGAAGATACAGTTACATTGTTAGTATCCTTAAGACGAAATCTCCAAGAAGGGAGGCCGACTGGAGAGATGAAAAGAAACTGAGTTCCGGTAGCACTGTGTTGCAGTATCAAGCAATCCTGACCTCTGTGTTGTGTGAGACCACGTAAGTCTTTTGCTTGGTTTCAGCATCCGAACTTTGGATCAGCTAGGCACATCTTCCTACTGTCTGCCACTTAATCTTCTGCATCACTCTTGCAACTGCCTCTGTGAGCGTTTACTCTGATTTGTTTCTCACCTCTATGCATAAGCATGGTTCTATTCTAACATTTGAGAATTCACCACTACCAAAAACAACCTGTGATACAAAACTCCTACTTGATGACTTATTTTCCCTTTATTTTTATTTTTTTGAGATTTTATTTATTTATTCATGAGAGACACAGACTGAGAGAGGCAGATACATAGGCAGAGGGAGAAGCAGGCTCCATGCAGGCAGCCTGACATGGGACTCTATCCCGGGACCCCAGGATCACGCCCTGGGCCGAAGGCAGGCGCTAAACTGCTGAGCCACCCAGGGATCCCCTTATTTTCCCTTTTAGATTTAAGAATTCCTCTCCCTTCCAACTCAGACTTTTAGCAGGTGAACATTTTCTTTTGACATCTTAATTCCTGCTTTTTTGGGGGGAGGTGGTCTTTACAATACTGGAAAGAAAATGATACAACAGTAATGAGTCTGAAACTGAGGGCATATATTGGCATTTACCTTCTTTTTATTTTAAAAAGTCCATTTGGAGTTTTCTTGACATTCAACATCGCCTCCCTACCTAATAGCAGTTATGAAAAAAAAAGTAAATTAAAGATTCTATTCACTTAAGCCATGTGTCAGTTTGATATTAAGTAGGCTTAGGGAGAATGAGTAAAATCTCCACATGATTCCTTTTAAAAAGAAAAAATACAAAACATTGAAGGGTTTATATAAGAAGGAAAAAATGAACATGGCTGAAATTATTGAAGTCAGTTAGATTCTGGTAGTTTCTGCCTAAATCTCTAGCATGTCTGGACAGAATTTCTGTTTACACATATTGGTGCTATGCTTTTATTCTCAGGTATTTATAGCTTTGCTGACACTCTGTTTTTGTGTTTTCAACCTCCAGAAGATGCAGCCAGATAGAAAGTTTGGAAATATTTAAGCTTTTCTTTTTTTTTTTTTTTTTTAAAGGAAAATTTCCAGGTCTTTAGTGGAGGAGGCCAAAGGATTATTTTCCCATCCATTATCAAGAACGAAGTAATTTTTCAAATCTACAAAATAGGGTCTAATGCTTTGGCTGGGACATATGTGATATTTTCATCTTCTTTCCTAGAACAATCTCTTCCTTATCCCAAATTAATATATTCAAGGAAATGTTAGGAAACCACAGAATAAAATGTTTTTTTATTAATGTTCCTAATATATTTTTGTCCCTTGGCAATATTTATATATCACATACATTGGGTCATTAAAATATCAAGCATCTAGGGGGAAAAAAGAAAATTAAAATTATAGACAAGTTCTAGCTACAAACACAAAACAGCTGAGATCTATAGTATTATTTTAGTCTATCATACAGGTACTCTCAAATTTTGTATTTGACCTTCAAAAAAATTTTTTTTAAGATTTTACTTATTTATTTATGACAGACACAGAAAGAGAGAGAGAGAGAGAAAGAGAGAGAGAGAGAGAAAGGCAGAGACACAGGCAGAGGGAGAAGCAGACTCCATGCAGGAGCCTGACGTAGGACTCAATCCCAGGTCTCTAGGATCACACCCCGGGCTGAAGGCGGTGCTAAACTGCTGGGCCACCGGGGCTGCCCGACATTCGAAAAATTTTGCACTTGACTCTCAAAAAAAAGAAAAAGAAAATCCTATGTCTAATTTCACATGGTGCAAATAAAAATTCAATTATTGGCAAAATGGTCTAGTTAACACATGCTTACTCAACAGTTTTGGTTATGAACAATTTTTATATGTAATACCAAAATTATAACTGCTGTATTCCAAATCCTAAATCATTTTTTTTCCACAGATTAAAGCATTCTATAAATTAAAATCACTCAAAAATCCCCCATATTGGGAATAATTCTTAAGTAACAAAGTTATATGGACAAATGGTAATAATGTATTTGTTTAAACCTTCTTATCAGGCATCATCTCTTCTTAATATATATCTATAAAATATATTATTATATATAATATATAACGTTATATATTACATATATATTTCCATAACCTATATGTAAAAAGCGCACACACGTATTCTCTACTGAAATTTTCTAATCTAACATTTTCCTTATCTTCCTCCCCTCTGAGGTTCCTTTTAGCTTATTTCTGGTCCTTATATACACTCTAATTTTAAAAACTCTGTTATCTAAATCATGAGACATTGTCTTCCAAGTTTCCTGTCTTTTCTCCAGCCTGATTCTGGGGGAATACTAATATAGATGATTTTTTTTTCTAAAATTCTTTTTATCTTTTATTTCCAGCCTTTTTCCATTTTTGCTTGTTTATGTGGTAAATATTATTGTAGTCCCCCTTGCAGAGCTAGTTATTTAATTTGTAATCAACATCCTTGGGAGCCAAGAAAAGGGAGCACATTTTGACATTTCTGCCCATCTCCTCAACTCTTCTTAGAGGTAGAGTAGGGCAGAGGAATCTACCTCATATAGAAATGAGATTATAAGAATGAAGAAAATGTAAGTTTTTACATTCTGGAGGATAAATGTAATTTATTGAGTGATACTATCTATGTAGTAAGAACTATGCTGGATATTTCATGTAAGTTTCACTTTAGTTAAGCTTAATCATCCTTCAGGAAATTATCTTTGTCCCCTTAAAATTAGGAAATTCAAGACCAGAGAAATGAAATAAAAGTTCATGAGTTCAAGCAGCCTGGGTGGCTCAGCTGTTTAGCGTCACCTTTGGCCAGGGCCTGATCCTGGAGACCCGGGATTGAGTCCCACGTCGGGCTCCCTGCATGGAGCCTGCATGGAGCCCTCTGCCTGTGTCTCTGCCTCTCTCTCTCTCTCTCTCTCGTGAATAAATAAATAAAATCTTAAAAAAAAAAAAGTTCATGGATCCTAAACTCATAACTGTAATCTAGTTTTGTCTGATTGTAAATGTATACCCTTCCCAGTACAAATCTTTAGTCAACCCTTGTATTTCTGAAAAAAAAATAAATAAATAATCAATAGCAATAAGCCATCTGTTTTGTTTAGTTTTTATTTGAGTACACTAAGGGATTCAATATATGTTAGTTACATGTCCAAATCAGATTATAAATCCCACCTGAATGGGAATGAATTATTTAGGCTTACTAAAGGTCAAAAAGTAAAAGAAATATATCAAAGAATGGCCTTATCAATATTCAAAGTTAAGTCTACCTCCACCCGCCCAATTGCCAGAGTAACCTTTGATAGTTATTCAAAGGTTCAGTCTTTTCTGAACATTTCTAATGAGCTCTGGGTAACTATAAAGAAAGCTACTGGGGTTGGCTTCAGATTAAGGAGGAAGCACAGAATAGCCTAATGGAAACGAAGAATGGGAAGAGGTTTAATGTATCTCTTGTGTGGGAAGAATGGTGAGATCTGCTCAGTTGAGGATAAGGAAGCAGTAAGTTTGGTAAGGAGTAAAAGTGGAAGGACAGATGATACAGCATGGCAACACTGATGTATTAGAAAATAAACCAAATATATTAAAATACAAAAATGAATATTCATGAATGCAAAATATCATAGGATAAGAGTTTATTTATCCAATAAACATTAATTGGACATCTACTCTGTACACAAAATTTTCATTTATTAAGAGAGCTTACAGTATACTTGCATAAGCTGCACAGGCATAAAAATAATTCTAATAAAATTTTTAAATTTCTAAGCCCTATAAGAATGGTATAATTATGGTATACAAGGTTCCAGAAGAAGAGATATTTGGTGAGGTCCTTTAACTAAGTGGTTACTCTCTGACAGGGACAGGAACATAGAAAAACATGCAAAAGAACACACGGGGTACTGTAAAAGGAGGCAAATTACATTCAAAGTCTAAAAAAAATAATATGAACCAAACACAAATATTTGCATTGTACTAACAAAGATAATCAAGTTAGAAGGATAAGGATAGATCAGACCCTAATCTACTCTTGAAACGGGTGTTGCAGGTAGGAGGGGAAGTAACATGTTTTCAAGTTATATATAGGTAACAAAGGTTATATCTTGCTCTCTAGATGTAAAATTAAATAAATGTCCTTAGTTCCTGGAGTTAAGCTAAGGAGTGGCCTATGTCAGCAGAGTCCAAAGAAAAATAAAGGCCAGATAATTTCAATGAGGAAGGATCCAAGAGAGTGAGTTGTAACCAAAGGACTCAAATAAAATTCTCCTGGTGTTCTAGAATTCTCTATTTGTAGACAATGTACGAATTTTTAGCTTGCAACAAGTTTATTCATCCAGGCTATGTTAAAGCAAACATGCTCTCTCAGCCAGATGAAGACTGATGATTCTAATCTTATTATTTTTGTGATAATGTCTTCACTATTTTCATGTTCTTTATATCAACTCTAATCATTATAGTTTTCTGACTGCTAATTTCTTAGAAGACACAGTAAGTGTTCATTATTAATGCAACAAATATATGCAACTTTATGCCCTTTATCTATAAAATAACTGTAGCTATTACTGATGAAACTGTTAAAATATCAGTAGTGAGGGTATAGGGAGAAAACTGCTCTGTGATTTGTGCTTTTTCACTAGCAAAGCTTGATTCAAAGAAATTCTTATCAGGTTATGTGGTTGTGGAAAGCGCCATTAAGTTTATAAAAATATATTCTTAAATATTCTTGAAGTTCTCAACTGGTCATACATTTATTTGTTTCTTGATCTGGCAACCAAAGGATGTAATGAAGTATGGTTCCTAATGAGTCAGGGGCAGCATCCAGAGATTAATAAAATGTACAATTTTCAAGGTACCTGGGTGGTTCAGTTGGTTAAGTGTCTGCCTTTGGCTCAGGTCATGATTCCAGGGTCCTGGGAACAAGCTCCACATCACGGTCCCTGCTAAGTGGGGAGTCAGCTTCTCTCTCTCCCTCTGCCTCTTCCCCTAACTCATGAGCACTCTCTCTCTCTCTCAAGTAAATAAAATCTTAAAAATAAATAAGTAAAATGTACAATTCTCTTACCAGCAGAAAAAATTAAATGTATCCTGTGGAATTTAACAAAGGAATGGAAAAAAGATAAAAAAAACAAAAAGAAAACTTAGTAAACTCAAAATATGAACTAAAGGGGAACGGTCGCTCAGTTGGTTAAACATCTGATTCATGATTTCAGCTCAGGTCATCATCTTATGGGTCATGAGATCAAGCCCTACATCAGGCTCCACACTCAGCAAGGAGTCTGCTTCTCTCTCTCTCTCTCTCTCTTTCACTGTCCTCTACCCCTCTCCAACTCATTCTGTTTATAAAATAAATAAATGAATCTTTAAAAAAATATTAAAAAAATAAGATACAAACAAATCTGTAAGAATAAATCTCAGTAGAGGGTAATAATAAATATAAGTGGCTTAAATTCATAAATATAAAATGCAGATATCCTCAGGTGTGACCTAAACAATAAGTGCTCATGCTATACTGTCCGCAAGAGACAAATTCAATATGAAAGTTGACAGGTCAGGTCTCTAAACACACAAACATATCCTAGAAAGACTTTGGGGGAAACTTGACAGGTAGGTTTTAAAGTTATTTTGAAATCTAATGATATCTAGGAACACTTGAGACGAGTGTTAAAAAGAACTGGAAGGAAATTATTCTCTAAAATAGCACCTTTCATTCTCAGTTTAAGGACTTTAGGCATCTGTCAAGCTTGTGGAGAAACTTTGTACCCTTCAAAGTGGTTCAGTTCTTTTGTGAGGTAGTATAATTCTCATTACTCCCATCAAGTTATTAGGTAAGAAATTACTCATGGGAATGTAGATTCAAGTCATATATTTATTGACTAAGCACTATCTTCAAGATATTGTGTTGACTACTAAGAAAGAAAGATAAAACACAACACATCCTGTTTTTAAGGAGTTTATCATTGCCTAGGAGGGCATCAAGAAGTATGGGGCCACTCCCTGTATGTTTATACACACAGTGGCCCTTCTGTACTTTACACATACCTGTTTTGCAAGACTGGTAGGATGACCTTAACAGGTAAAGCATGGTGACCCCTTCACAGCCTACCTCTTACAGCATGCTTTGGCTAAGATTTAAGTTTCACTACACCCCACTATCTTACCTCAACGGTGTTTATAAAGTGGGATAGCCAACAAACTTGTGATACAGAGGGTAAAACAGAAATTGTATTTCTTATTTCTACATTCTTCGTAATTTAGGAGCTAAATAATCATCAAACATTGTAGAAGTTACACACACACACACACACACATTGACTTTCAGGATAAAAATCTTAATAATTATAAAGTCCAACAGTCACTTTTGCCTTGCATCCTGTTATGTTTCTGGAATTAAATTAAGATTTAGTTTATAAATAAGTAATTTAAGCCAGGATTGACAAGTATTTTTCTGTAAAGGGCCATATGGTAAATAGTTTAGTCAGTGCACATCATAAGGTAGTTACAACTATTCAACTCTGCTCTGTAGCAAAAAGGAACCATAGACAATATATACATGGATGATAGCTGTGCTTCAATAAAACTATAAACATTGAAATTTAAATTTTATTTTTTTTTAGATTTTATTTATTTATTCATGAGAGACAGAGAGAGAGAGAGAGAGGCAGAGACAAAGGCAGAGGGAGAAGCAGGCTCCATTCAGGGAGCATGATGTGGGACTTGATCCTGGGTCCCCAGGATCACACCCTGGGCCAAAGGTGGTGCTAAACCGCTGAGTCACCCAGGCTGCCCAAAATTTAAATTTCAGATATTCACATAGTTCGTATTCTTTTTACATTTTTTCAACCCTAAGAAATGTAAGACCCATTTTTAGCTCCCAAGTACAAAAGCAGGTGGCAGGCCAGTTTCATCTAGGACCATGGTTTGGTAACTCATAAGTTATGTGATAAACTATGTTTTTTTTTTTCTTCATATTTCCTTTTAAGATTTTTAAGACAGATTTATTTGCATAATTAGACGTTTCAAATGTCTTCCCATTTGTAAAAGGAAATTCTTCTTTTCTAGCTTTCTGTAACTTGCCATTCTCTATGTTGTTGGTCACTGTATTGATTCCATAATGTAAGAACCTTTTCTCCAGTAAAAGCATCATTTTATTAAACAGGTTTAGGCAATAAACATGGCTTAGATAGCTTACCAAATTAATTTGCACAGTTTTTTCCCAGTTTTTCTCATTATTGACACCAGCGTTATTGACCAAAATGTCCAATCTTCCAAAGTGGTCCACAACTTTTCTAAAAGTATCTAAGAAAAAAAAAAAGACATTATAGATACATTCTTGTGTTCCAGATGTACATTTCAATCCTACCCTGTGCCTTGACATTAATTTTCATTTATTCACTTTTATAATGAAAATTTTACTCTTAGACTGTAACTTAATGCCTTGCTTCTAGGAGCATGGTTTGTGAGCCAGCAGCATCAACAGCTTTACCCTGAAACTTGTTAGAAATGCATAATCTGGGGCATCTGGGTGGGTCAGCTGGTTGAGCATCTGACTCTCGATTTCAGCTCAGTTCATGATCTCATGGGTCATGAGATGCCAGCACTGTTGGGGATTCTGTACTCAGTAGAGAATCTGCTTGAAGATTCTCTCTCTACCCTTCCCCCTACTCATGCACTCTAAAATAAATAATAAATCTTTTTTTTTTTTTAACGCATAGTCTGTTGCCACCACAGACCTACTGAATCAGACTCTTTAATTAGGTCTGTAAATGAGCTGTATGCACACTGAAGTTCTTAATGTAGTAAATTTTGGACAACTGAGCCTCCTAAGCTAAGAGCTCTTAGAAGTCCACTTGGACAGCCAATATCTCTTGGTTCTTAAGAAATTACTGAAGTTCTGTGGTTTAGACTATGACAAATATCCTTTTTTTAAATAAGCCATATTATCTTTATACAGTATTATATTAAACATGAGTCTTCTTGTATTCAGATTCATTATGATCATTTCAAGGAGTCTGATACCCCAGTAAGAAAAAGTGTATTTTCATTCAGTTGATCTGGCTACTGTGACTTCAATATTTACTATTCTTTTTTCGTTCTATTATTGCTACTTTGTATTACTATTTTGTATAACTATTTTGTATAAAAACTACTTTCAACCAGGGTAAAATCCACATAGATTCTGAGGCCTGAAGGTCACTCATTACATGGTCCAACCACATATCCCATCTAGTCCTTCCAACCCTCCTTCCTTAGCCAGTTCATACTTGACTTTACCACTTTTGTATTAAGAAACACATTATTTCTCAAAGCAGGTTTTGACAATAGTTGTGTAGATTTAAACTGTTTCCTTGGGCCTTCTACCATTGGTTCTAGCTGTATTACTTGAGACTATAGATAACAACCATGGTTGTTTTTCCAAATGATAGAAATGTATTCTCCGGTCTTAGGGCCAATATAGGAATTAGTTGAAAACAGAAAATCTAGACAAGTTTTATTTTGATTGATAAATCTAGAATCATTAACAGTCACCAGGCATATTGAAGAGGGCATGGCTTCATCAGTTTCCAAATGGATAAACTACAATGCAATTAATTGCCAAAAATATTGCAAAAGCCATTATTTACAGTACTTTACCATGCTGTTATAGAAAACAACAAAATAAAAATTTTCTATTCTTTTATGGAATCTTTAAACTGCGTAGAATCTCCAATTGATTCCAGAAAAGTCCTCTAGCAGAAAATATCTAAGGAATATATGTGAATATATATATAACTTATATATATATAAATTTTTTAATATAATATATATATATAATTTTTTTTGAATTCCACCTAAAGCATTTTCTACTCTTCAAAATTCCACCTCCATCTTATAGGAAATTTAGGTTGGTAAGTATATAAGTCCAATTGCTTCTTTAATTTTCTTTCCTCATTCTGGTCTCTACTGCATTCCTTATTCTCTGCCCTTATCAATATCTAAAACATCATCTTTTCTCTGACCTACTACTGAATTTCAGGTTGAAGTGGCTTACAGTTCAGCTCTTGCTGACATTTATAAGCTATACCTAAACTCTCCATGGAGTATTTTTTTTTCATTTGTAAAATGAATTACAGTTGGATCATCTCTAAGAAACTTTTCACCTCCGTATTTATTTGATTTCAAAGAAGTCTCCGTTAGTCACAGCTTAAACAGTTTCAAAAGCTGTAGATGGCATTAAATTCTGAAATCGTTAGAGTCAGGGCCATGTCTTCCTTAAATGCAAATAAATGCTGATGTCTAGACAACATGTGGACTTCTCATGACCAACATGCCTTCTCCTGGTCACTCACTATGTGTCTGAGTTTCCTCCTCCACAATCACTTATCCTTAAGGAATGTGTTTACAGCCAAGATACTAATTTTAAATACTGGGAAGGAAAAACAATTAAGGTTAAATGTCACATGTGAAACCACATAAATTCAGGCAGAAGTAGTTTTAGATGATCTATACTGTTTCCTATTTCATCAGCATGGATGTTGGAATTTGGCATGACTTTATCCTCAATCCAAAATATCATGCACAATCAACAAAACTTTATCTTCTAGCAAAATATTCCACTAGCACTGGGTTCACAGATCTCTTCTAGTCATGCTTGTAATTCATGTTATAGGTCCTTACCATTTTAGATTTAATTACATAATTTCCTTTAAAACAATCTCCTTTAACTGTAGGAGGAACACCCCTTCTAAGATACCACTCCATCTTCACCCTCTTATAGAATATTCCAACATTTCAAAGAAACTTACATTTTCAGTGTTCCTTTAAAAACAGGAGTACAAGAGTGACTTTTACGGAAGATTTTTTTTTTTTTTTTTGCCCTTTGATTACAGATGTGCCTAACAATTTCATCTTCCAATAAAACTGTGAAATACATATATTTTATTTTTCTACTTCTCCTCCCCCCCCAGGAAATCATATTTTTTCATGCAAATCTATCAGGCCGCCATATGACCAAATCTGTTAATTGTACAGCCAATACTGTCCTCCCTATCTCACAAGTAGATTGTTCTATTTTAAGGGAGTAGATCGGAAACAGGAAAGCATTGAGGAAAGTCTGATAGAAACTTTTCTTCTGCAATTCTAACACTGTAGCGCAGCTATTATTATTTTTAAGTACCATTTCAGAGGGGAAAAGCCTGAGAGAACATTTGGATGAAAGCATCTAGCACGTCTGCGATGATGATCCTTGATCTTGCATTCTCTTATGTTTAAAAGGAAACATTGCCACATTTGGTTGTCATTGGACTCTGCATCTTCAGCGTTCTGGGAGAAGTTGTTTGCCACAGTCCCTTAGCCTACTTCAACTTTCCAAGTTCCATCTGCAATTTGGATCATTTAATAATTACTGCAGCAGCACGGTCTTTGAATACACAAAGGAATTGCGATTACATTCTGTGCTGCCAAATGACTAAAAGGTGTCTCAAGCAGCCTTGGTTCTCCCCCCACCCCCACCCCCACCCCCCTTAGTTTTTATGGCTATCCAGATGTCAGCTGGAAACCTAACAGTCCAAGTTCTCTATTGGAGCTTCTCAGGAGCTGCTTTCCAGGAGGGAGCCGATCTGCCCGCACCCAGGCTGCTTCCCTGGCTCGGGCTGCCTTCAGGTCGCTGCTTGCTCAAGGCGTGTTCCCTGTGGATGGATGGACTCCCCTCACTTACCTCTCAGTTGTCCCTGGTCAGCCACATCGCACTGGATGAACAGAGTCTTCTGAGGTTCAAACTGCTCATCCAGGGCAGCTTTACACTTTACACCTGCTTCGAGATTCCAATCGACCAGCGCTACCTGCAGACAAGAGAGGAATCGAGGTCCTGCACAGCTTGTGCAGCAGACAGGGGAGCAGTAAATAAACACCGGGACGCTCCCCTCTGGGAGCTCAGATTCTGCGATTCAAGTTTAAGATCTGCTCCAGACCGTGAGCCTCGGCAGCTTTCGGGACCGGCCGGGGGTGCGGGGTGGGAGGGTGGGGGGGGGGCTAGGGCGCGGCCCCCAGCTCGCGGGGCGTCCCTGGGCCGGGGTGGGGGTGGGGGTGGGGGTGGGGGCGGGGGGGGGGGGCGAGGGTGCGTTCCCGCGGCCGGGGCGCCGCGCTTACCTTGGCGCCCTTGTGCAGCAGCGCCTCCGCGGAGGCTCTGCCGATGCCCTGCGCCGCGCCGGTCACCAGCGCCACTTTGCCGTTCACGTGCATGGCGCTGCCGCTGCTCCGGGCGGTGGGCGAGCTCCGTGTCCCGGCCTCGGCGCAGCGCAGCCTTTATAGCCCCCGCCGCGCGCTGTCCTGCGAGTGGGCGGGGAGGAGCCTGTCCGGCCCGCGCCGGAGCCCACGGCCGTGTCACCTGGCCCCGAGCGCTCCGAGGCGCCCAGCGTCGCGATCTTTGCCTCCCGGACGCGGAGCCCGGGTCAGAGCCCCTCCTCGGCCTCCCACGGAGGGGCCCCCCGGCCGGGCGCTGACACGGACAAACAGCAAGGTTATTTCCCCCAAAAGATGACCCTCGGGGCGCTGAAGACCACCCGGAGAAGAGCAGCACAGGGGAGGGGCTCGGGAGCTTGGTTTCCTCCTCCTCCTCCTCCTCCTCCTCCTCCTCCTCCTCCTCCTCCCTTCAGGTCCTCCCCTCTTCGATCCCCCCCCCCAAAAAAAAAGAATAAAAACCAAGCAAACAGCAAAATTTTAGGGATGGTACTCCTTGTCTCAATCTAAGTTTATGTCTGAATTCCCATGTCATGACCACTGTGGTGTCAACTGGGCTCCCCCCGAACAGTAAGCATTTACTTGCACAGGACTTGCAGAGTCGCTGTGAGCCTGGTAAACAGTTGGTTCAATGGAATGCTTACTCATCGACTCATACTCGCCTTGGAGGCTCTGGGTATGGGAAAGAGGTTCTCTGTCCTCCAGGAACTTGAGTATAAGCTGTGTATCCAAGATGCATTCAGCCACGGCTATTCTTCTGACCTAATCACTTTTTTTTTTTCTTGTTATCACCTGCAGGCTTCAATTTTAACGCTTGTAAGCTTAATACCTGGTTGGCACCTATTAGGAACAAAGAAGCCTAAGCATTTCAGGAGATGAAAGTCAGGCAACAGGCTTAAATGAACTGCAGAATGAATCCTTTGTGTACTTCTTTGCTGCTTACAGGAGATAAGGGGGAAGGTGACTGGGTCAGCAGTGAAGGCGTGGGGGGAGCAGGGAGGGTGGTGTGTAAAATACAGGCTGTCACTAAGCCAGCTAAGAAACACTTCCAAGTTGATTTGAAATTGGGTCTTCAAAAAATGTTGAGAAATTAAGACAGAGTAAGTTGAGAGATGTACTGAAAAAGAACACCAGAGGACATGTTTAAAAAGGAAACAAAAACCCAATACCTCTAGTGGCATGGACAGTACATAGAAGAAAAAAAGGAAAGAGCTCTTCAGCAGGAAGGAACTAGCGGGGGAGGAACCACTAGAGCCACATTGGACCATGTTGGGACAGCAAAGTGTCGCCACAAAGATGGGGAAAATAGCTTCAAGAAGAAAGGTGGAGTTAATTGACAAACTAAGGAGCACAAGGGAAGGACAGATGGAGAAATGCTTTGAATTTTTAAGAAAAGAATTAGTGTGAGTACGTTCACAAGGCATAGAAACCAAATTGAAATTTAAGGAGAAAACGGCTGGTGAGAAGATGGGGATCGCAGGAGCTCAAGACATCACATGGGAAGAAATAGATTGGACAATAGTCAGAAACATTAGAGGAAAAACCAAGTTTTCCTTTAAGGAAGGACAGAAATACAGATTCAATGTAAAAGGCCAGTGTCCACTAGAGTGAGAGGCACTGGAAGCAGTCTGGAGGGGCGTGGGGTGAGATATCAGAGCTTCAGCTTCAGATTCAGACAAAATAGGTCTGGATCCTGCCTCTGTTTCTGACCAGCACTGTGACCTGGGACAAGTTGCTTCAACTCTCTGTGCCTCAGACTTCTTAGTAGTAAAGAAGCAGTTCCTATGAGAATTTGGTGAAAATTAAATTAGGAAATACGTGTAAAGCACAGTGCCTGGCACAGAGCCATACAATAAATATCTGTTCTAAGTAATTACTTCGGGATTATTAATAAATAATACCTGAGAGATAGAAAAGAAAATGTGACAGTTTTTGTTTATTTGGGTTATTTACTTATTTCTAATACACAGGAAGGACTGGGATCTAGGGCAGTTGGGACCTTTCTTCTCAGCTTTCATTGTTAGTGTCTTTATTCAGACCCTTGACTTTCTCCTGTGATAACGATAGCAGTTAACATCCTGAATTACTTTGCCCACAAATTTCCTAAATCCATTTCAGCTTCCACATTCCTCTCAGTAAAAGTTCTAAACTGTAGATCTCATCATGTTTGGACATTTCAAAATCCGTAAACTATCTGAACTCTAGGGCACTGCATAGGAGGAGGGCACCACATTCCATGCCCCTGCCTATCCCCTGGCCCCTCTATTTAAAGTCTAGAAAGCAGAATCACTTAAAACCTAACCCCATTCCCCAAGCTCAGGCCTTTGCCATCTTCTATCTGCTCACCTGATACGTCCCCTCCTACTTTCTTCACTTGTCTTCCAACTCAGCTATGAAAATTTTACAGTGACAACACCCATCACATTATTCTAATGATCTTACTATCTCTGTGTGTCCAGCTCTCCTTGAAGAGAGAGCTGGGTTTTTGTTTTTTTGTTTTTTTTTTTCTAGATATCTCCAGCATCCAGCACAGGGCCACCCAAAGTGTGTGCTCGTACATATTGAACAACGAACAGTACAAATAAACATGAGATACGTGTCTGAGAGAAGACAGAAAATTTGAAAGAGATGGTGAGATTTGCTATATATTGTGATCTTTTTACATAATTTAAAAGTTAAGCCTGGAAAAATTACATTGGAATGGTATTTTTTGAAGTGGAATGTCCTGATATTTTACCATATTTTGTATTAGGTGTACGTTTTGACTTAAAATGCCTACAAGACATTCTATATGTATATTCTAAAAAACAGAAAAGTACTTTTTACTAAATAAACACATCCCCCTGTGGGTTCTGATATACATGTCTCAGCTTCTGTGTTGATAGCATCATTTAGTTTCATTGACACTAGCTATACAATTTTATCATCAATGTAATTTAAAAAATAATTCTTAAGTAAAACTAAGTTAAATATGAAACAATCCATCATTCACATAATTTTGCGAAGCATTCCCATTTACACGTTATACTTTATTTAGTAAATTTGAAAACACTTTCTTTAAATGAAAAGAGATAAAATGCAAAATTAAGTAATCGATTTAAAGGGATGATTTTTCTCTCAATATAGTTGCAGGTATTGGGTATTGAACATTTACTCGTCTCGTAAATGCTAAAAGCATACCCTCTGCAATCAAACTGCCTGGCTGTGAATTCAGCTTCGCTACCTACTAGCCATATGTCCTCAAATTTCTTAACCGCTCTGAATCTCAGCTTCTTCATCAGTTATATGAACTTTCATAAAGTTGTTGTAAAGACTATACTGACTTAAATAAGTTCAAATGAAGTGCTTAGACCAGTGACTGGCACATAACAAATGCTATGAAAATGCTATTATCACTAAGCACTATACATTTATAATTACATTTATTATTTACTACCAAACGGTGATGTAGTTATTACTGTGGTCATTTTACAGATGAGAAAAATAGGCTTAAGGACATTAAAGAATTTGGAAAAGGTCACTTATCTAGAAAATTGAAGAAGGTGGGAAGTGGTTTTGTGTCAAGGTGTGGTACTGATTTTTTTTTAATTAAACTTTTTATTTTTATATAATTGTAACTAAGCAGTAGTTGTAGCCATAATTAAATAGTGATTTCTTTAAGAAATGGAAGTGAAAAATAGATTTAAATTCAAGTCAGAATTCCTTATCAAATATATATCTTCATACACACACTGTCTTTGTTGGCTCAGTTCTGACCTGCTAAAACAAGCCAGTCTTAACTTGATTTTCCTTCAACCATGCCTGGGGGATGCATAGACATCCCGAGAGGTAACTAGTCACAGACCAGGCTAAAGATAGAGGAAAATCAGTTATCTGATAGATACCAACTTACTTGATTCTTAAATGATCACAGATGAATCAATATAGAAAAAGACTTTTTCTTTACAAAACCGAAAAGCACTGCTAAAATAATGCAATTTCTGCAAATGTTGGGGTCAAGGATTCTTGTTCCAGCTTTGCCTGCACAAGAATAGACGAGCTGACTATGTGTGACAAGAACTCAGTTCTTGTTCTTTTGTGTGTTCTCACATTTAATCCTTTTACCAATCCTACAAAGATAAATAGATAAATAGTATTGTCCTCATTTTACAGATGGAGACACTGAGGCTCATGGGAAACAAGTGTGTCCCAAAGTCACACTGTGACATTTAGCAACAAACCTGGGTTCAAACTCAAGTCATGTAGCCCCAAAGCCCCTTTGCTTTCTGTGCCACTCGGCTATCTCAGATAGATGTATGTTCAAAATGCAGTCTCTTCCTCTTTGCTAATTGTATGATCTTGGGCTGATTACTTAACCTCTGTCGTTCTAAGTTCCCTGAGCTGTTAAGTGGAGAACAGGTTGATGTACCAGGCACCTACCTAGTACAGTGTCTGGCACATACACACATACCCATGAATTATTATCAGTAGGTCTTCTTCCTTAATTTTCATATTTCTTTCTGGGTTTAGATATGAAGACTTAGTTCAAAATGGAAAAAGAGTAATGATAAGGGTAGAGTTCCAGCTCCAGAATACAGGTAAGCAGTTTCAAACTTTGGTAGTGTGTTAGTCTGTGAGGGCTGCCATAACAAATATCACAGACTCTATGACTTAAATGATAGAAATTAGTTTTCTCCCAGTTCTGGACTGGAAACCAAGATCAAAGTTTTGACAGGTTTGGTTTCCTCTGACAGCTCTCTCCTGGGCTTGCAGCTGGCTGCCTCCTCTCTGTGTCTTTGCCTGGTTGCCCCTTGTGTGTGAGCCCCTGGTGTCTCCCTGCTTATTCAAATTTCCTCTTCTTTTTTTTTTAAATTTTTATTTATTTATGATAGTCACACAGAGAGAGAGAGAGAGAGAGAGGCAGAGACACAGGCAAAAGGAGAAGCAGGCTCCATGCCCCGGGAGCCCAACATGGGATTCGATCCTGGGTCTCCAGGATCGCGCCCTGGGTCAAAGGCAGGCGCCAAACCGCTGTGCCACCCAGGGATCCCCAAATTTCCTCTTCTTATAAAGATCTTAAGGACACCCCTAAAGGCCTCCTTTAAAGTGATCACATATTTAAAAGCCCTATCTCCAAATACAGTCACATTCTGAGGTACTGGGGGATTTAACAAATGAAATTGAGAGGGTGGGGGTGACACAATTCAGCCCACAACAGATGGGTTTTCCAATTTGGAAATGCAACCCTACAGACGCATTAAGCATCAAGCCAGTTCTGTGGCATGTAAATGACAAGGTATCGTATATTCCTGTGACTGGCAGGAACTGGGAGGCAAGGGAAATGGGAAAAGAGTGGTCAAGAGTATACCTGTGTTGGTTATCTGTGACAAGAAGGGAAAGAAGAATACATTCCCCTCTTGTGGATGATTTGAGGATCAAGCACACAGAATCTGAATAATTGTTGCTGGCATTAGTTTAAACAACTGCTCTGAAGTGATCTCTACTTAATATTCTATGCTCATACGGTTTGTATGATTTATTTGACAAATGTTTCTCAGGCCCCAAAGGTTATGTCCTGCACTAGGACATGAGGACGTGCAGTAAATAAAGCACATGGTCCTATCCCGCTATGGGGCTTGTAACCTAACCTGGCTGGGAAGGCAGACAATAATTTGGGCACAGGCTGGTGTGTCAAAGCACATGTCAGAGAGACTTAACATAGTAGTGGGTGTGGTGTGGGGAGCGACAAATCCTCTGGAGAAAGTGTTAGCTCTCTTGGAGAAAGGGTTGTGTAAACAGGGAACTCTACAGACTCTAGGACCCAGAAGGAAGGAGAGTGCTATGTATTCAAACAGAGGAAAGCCAAGTTTGAGATAGTGGTGGGGTGCAGAAGTTGAAGCCAGAGAAAAAGGAAAGAGCCAGATCATGGAGAAATTTTAAAGCCATGAAATGGGCTTCAGATTTCACTCACAGATGATAGCAAGACACTGGGTTGCTTTAAAAACCAGAGACACCTCTAAGATTTGGGTGTTTGAAAGATTGTGCTTGGAGAATGAGGTGTAGTCAGGGACAAAGGAAGCAGATAAACTGTATTGATCCTGCTTTTACTGTTGAAGAATTTAGGGGTTTAGGAAGAACAGAAGAATTAGAACACTGTAAGCCTCCATCATGATGCCAACCACTAGAATCCATCTGATAGGATGGAATCGACTGGAAGAATGTCAGTGAAAGTTCTGGGGGGAGTCACCCATTCATATTTGCATTGGATTGTTTCTTATTTTAAGTTGGTATAACTCTTTATAACAATGAAAATAATATTGAATATAATTCTGGATGTCCATTTGGGTTTTAAATTTGGAGAAGGAAATTTTTTTTTCTACTTGGCTGAGCTGTTCACCTGTGAGAGGTTATTTATTCTTGCTGAACTTTTGGGTAGTGTCCCAGAAGATCTTTTAGGACCGGCCCTTTGGCAATTTGACCATCTGGGTCGGAGCAGAGTAATCAGATTAGTCTTTTCACATTTCACAGTGTGGTGAGGCGAATGAAATGCACGTTTCCTGCATGTAAGGGATTCCTCATCATTTTTAGATCCTCCTAGGCATAGGGGAGAGAACAGCTTCGTTCCTTTTCATGGTTGTGTAATATGAGGTCTTATCAGACAGGAAGAGATCTGAAAAGTACCAGCACAGCTGACCTATGTTTCAATATGTACAACCAAACTCCTAGGCTGAGGGAAGATTTGGAGTCTAGAATGTGCATATGGTGCTGATGTGCCATTAATGATGAGAAGTTTTTCGGGTGATGCCCATACAGGTCGTGATCTTCAGCACCTGGTAGCAATAGAGGACACTTTCCAGAAGCTCACTGCCGAAACTTCGAAGAGACTCTTTAATGTGATTTTCTGGGTTTTATAAATTCTTAAGAGTTTTTAAGGTAGTAAACTTAATAGACTTCATAGATTAAGGTGAAGAAACCATCAGTGAATAAATTTTTGGTACTGAGAGATAGAATATACAATAGAAATTCAGAATTGGATACTTTTAGGGTTGGTGACTTGGAAGTCAAAAGAATTTGCCCTGTGGCGCCTGAGTGGCTCAGTGGTTGAGTATCTGCCTTAGGCTCAGGTCATGATCCGGGGGTCCTGGGATCGAGTCCTGCATCAGGCTCCATGCAGGGAGCCTGCTTCTCCCTCTGCTTATGTCTCTGCCTCTCACTCTGTGTCTCATGAATAAATAAATAAATAAATAAATAAATAAATAAATAAATAAATAATAAAAAAATAAAAGTATTTATTTATTTATTTATTTATTTATTTATTTATTTATGATAGTCACTCAGAGAGAGAGAGAGAGAGAGAGAGGCAGAGACACAGGCAGAGGGAGAAGCAGGCTCCATGCACCGGGAGCCCGACGTGGGATTCGATCCTAGGTCTCCAGGATCGCGCCCTGGGCCAAAGGCAGGCGCCAAACCGCTGCACCACCCAGGGATCCCAATAAATAAAATCTTAAAAAAAAAAAGAATTTGCCCTGGTATAGACTGATGTGAATAAGCTGTGTGAGCATTTAAAGATCAAATAAGTGCTCAATGTTCTCATCTGTAACATTATGCCTGGGTAAAATGGAGAGCTTCTCTATGGGAGCTGCTTGCCCTCTTTTCCATAATCCCCTGTCTCCATCATGCTTTTTTCTGTCTCTCTCCTTCTCCCCTATCCTCTTTCTAACCCAAGGTTATACATTTTTGCAAATAGGAAACGAAGGGGAGTAGAACAGGGAAGAAGTGATTGTTGCGCGTGATTTCTTCCTTGGTTAGGAGCCTCTGTGTGTGAAGACACAGGACGCAACTCTTAGATCTACTTGAACCCTGAATAAAGTGGGAAATGAGAGGAGGCAACATGGATAGCAGGACAGAGAAGGAGAGAGCTAAGACCACAGGCTGCAGTGGTTCACGTCTGTCCATCCCACTTATCACATGCTCTCTGCTCTTGAAATATTGCTAAAGAGCAGTGTCGCTGTATAACAACACAATTAAAATCATCAGAAAGAAAGCAACATGGAGGCTAGATATAACATTTGCTAATACTGTGAAACTTACAGTGTAAATCTCTGCTATATTGGATCTAATAACACAAACTGCAACAAATAATGTATGTTAGGATGTAGAATTTGAAATGGCCATCTTTATGTGAGAAGCCTATGAAGAGACACATTTATTTCAAATAGGGACAACTAGATTACCTTCTAGTTTGAAAAACATTATACTAAAAAACAAAAACAAAAACAAAAACAAAACAAAACAAAAACAAAAAACAACAAAAAAAGAAAAACGTTATACTCAACTTCTTGTCATTGACCTGGTACTATCTTATATTTATGAAGTGACTTCTTCAAGATAATCTAAAAATACTAAATAGTGATAATTAAGTGCTTTACAATTTATTGAATACGTAGATCAGGGAACATGCTAGAACTTCTAGAACTACATCTGATCAAAGCAGCCCTCTATCCTTTCATTGGCACCATGACTCACAAAATACCACAAATAATGAAGGAAGTAAGGACAAGTGTATTTTTCCAGCTAGCCATTTTTTAAAAATGTTATAGTTTGTTCCATTTTGATTTAAAATATATTTGGACATGTCTAGAGAACTCAAACTATCAGGCTTTTTAATTGAATCCTGACATTGAAGTTGCCTTTTCAAATTTTGTACTTTTGTATAAATATGCTAGCTTGCTTGCACTCTGCTTTAGAATTTAGTTTTCCTAATTGCTGTCAACCTTTCGAACCTACAAGGTGAGATCTTACATTATACTGTGTAAATGACAGGGCAAGATAACTATAGAGAAATTCCTACTGATGGGCCCTATGGGTATTAAGTGTAATTATGCAAGTAACCTAAGTATTGTGTGAAATTAGAGGAATAGTCTGGCTTAGAAAGAGTGTAAGAGAGAGGACAGAGACAGAAACAGAGACAAAGATTGGGGAAGGAAGAAGGAAGGAAGGAAGGAAGGAAGGAAGGAAGGATGGAAGGAAGGAAGGAAGGAAGGAAGGAAGGAAGGGAGGGAGGGAGGGAGGGAGGGAAACAGCACCAACATTAGCTTTGCCTGAACAGGTAGGTGTCTCTGCCCCCTGCTTGGGAATCAAGGTATCTCTGCTGGAGTGAAGCACAGGGACTGTCCCAGAAGGGCAGTTCCCAATAATGGGAGTGATACAAATGACTATCTTAATAGATAAGACCAGATGTCTTCCCAGTGACTCACTGTGAAGAAAAATTCAGTTTTTGCACAGTTTCACTGTATGGAGAGAATAGCACCATTAGTAAATTTTTGTTTTTAGAAGATTGGGTGCTTTTGGATATTTGCCAGATGTGGGTTTTAGAGGTAGTCCACACTTGAATAAAAGAAGGAAGAGGATCTTTCCTTTCCCTGTATTTCTCATCTTCCTTAGGTACACTGGAACGGAAGTTCACACATTGTTTCTTCTCCCAAATTTCTCCTCAACATTATGGGAAAATTTAGGCAAAATATGCAAATTTTTCATTTTACATACAGGTGGGTTTTATTTTTCTCCTAAAACAGAAATATTTCTGCTACGTACTACTTAAGTAATTTACAGGGATTTTGTAAGAGTTAAAGAGGTAACTCTTTAGATCATGGCAGGTGACTCTACTTATTCCAAGGAATGCACTACTATGTTTAGTTGGCATTGAATTGATTTGGGGATGGTAAATACTTTATTAATCTCTACTAGAGAGAAATCCCTTCATGTCTTATTATTTTCGGAGTGAAAATGATGTAATAATTTTCTCCAAGGGCTAGAAATCAATTTAGTGAACTGGAACTAGAGAATAATTTATTCTTTACTACCACAGATGTTAATTATTTATCACAAAATGGAGCGGGCCAAGAGATAATTTCAGAACCTTTGTTTGAATGGAGTCTTTGTTATTTATTATGTGTTCCAATTCCTTTATGTTAGATATGAGTATATAAAAGCAGTAAGGCAAGTGTCTTTTCTTTGGTCACACAGTTCTTATTGGTTGGGTCCTATCGGAAAACTAGATCAACTCTTCCAGTGAGTACATCTTGTGCTACATAGCTATCTTCCTGAAGGGACTGAAAATTACTCAGAAATTCACATTAGAATAAGAGGAGTTTGATACCATGTTTAGGGTTGCAGTGGCTTGTTTCAATTAAATAGATGTGCATTATTTACCTGATGCATGTTTCCAAAATAGTGATGATGATGATTATGATGATGATGATGATGATGATGATGGCAGTTGTTGTTCATTAAGTTAATAAATTAACTTTTCTCAGAAATGGCATTATATTTAGAGGTTTACACACATTATTTCATTTATTCCCTAGAATGGTGCTATGGGTTGGAACCTATTATTTCTTCTGTTTTACAGAAGAGGGAAGTGAGATTTAGATTTAGTAAATTGTATGACTTCACACCATTAAGAATGGCATAGTTGACCATTGTGACACCACCCTATACCTTATCACAAAATTGTTTTGATATACATTTGAAAGTCTGCCAAATTTCATGAGGCTTACTATATACTACTATTCCCCCCCCCCCCCCGATTTGTGTTGAAATAAATGGCATTTCTAGAAGACACTGTTGACAAATTTAGGCACATTTTAGGATTGTATGGTAGAAATAAGATACGGGGCATTAAGTAACCATATGGGTAGGAGGTGCTTAGTACCAAGATCCTTCTGGATCTGGAGTTTTATAAAGAACAGTGGTAAGGGGAGTCTTCCGAAGTGGAAAGAGCAGTAAACATGAATCCCCCCTTACTACTTACCAGCTGTAACCAGAGACAAGTTACTCAATCTTTTTCAGGTTGGTTATATAAATCTGAGATGAGGATAATAGTTTTTATAATGATATCAACAGGAAAGTTGAGTGATAAGATTTATGTGAAGTTATTCAGCACAGTACTAGGTAGACCATTAAATGTTAATTGATCCCAGGGAGTTCTTGGCAAAGCTGGAACACATTTCAAGGGACTGGATTTTAGCGAAACATTTAGAGGAAGGGGGGAAATACTTAGATAAAATTAAAACCCAGACACTTTGGAATGGTTTCCTGGTAATTCTTAAATGAAAACAACAGGAGGAAGAATTGGGAAATGTAAGTGATTGTGAATAATGAACAAAATGAAATTTATATTTAACCATAAATAGATGAACATGATCTTAATTGTTACTATGAACTAGTGGGAAGGCAGAAATAGATCTGAGAGCAGAGACAGGGAAGTAAAAAGCATATGTACCATTGAAACTCCAAGAATCTAAAAGAGAAATTATTTGAGCCAAGAAAGAAGGAAAAAGAGAAGCATTATGAATTTTATGTAGTGCATACTGAAATCCAGCTTGTATAAATAAAAAAGCATATTCAACCCAATTTAACTTAAAGTTAGCGCTCCTACTTCTAGTCAAAGTCTGGTGCTGGATTTTGAAGGAATTTTTAAAAATGAAGACATGAGTCTTGACTTTAAACAATTTGTCACCTGGTGGATGTGAGTAGAGCAGGTGGGCAACAATTGGCACAGAGTGAAGGCTCGATAGTGATGAAGCTGATATATTTTGTCTATTTTCAACTGAAAGAGCAAAGCATATGAAAAATACTCGACCTACTTTATTTTGAATTTCTGAAGATAGATGAGATGAAAAGAGGAAAGTACATCTATGCTGAATTCTAATCCAAAAGGAGGAAACAATTTGTATACTGAGATTTTTACAATAAATAATACAATGTGGTATTCATATTGGCCAAAGGAAGAAATTCTGGAATTACTTTTTCAAAAGCCAGATTATGGAAAATTGAGAAAATATGAGAGAGATCCCATAAAGAAATATTATTGGAAATGTTTGTGAGGCTTGCAGTAACCAAGTTCTGCTTTACAACCAAGAGTTATCACTGTGATAGGTATCGATTTGGAAGGTGTTTTAAAGAAGGTGACAGGGAAAGTAGTAATAAGTTCCTGGACAGGAGGCGGATAACATAAGCTTAAATTCACTTATTCATTTAACCAAGGGAAATATTCAATCTGTACACTCTGGCAGGGCAACTCCAGTTGTTGACATCTGGCACCTGCTCTGTTACGTCTGTACTGTGCCAGTGGGTGTTTTGAGTATTAACACTGTATTCAAGAGCTTATTTAGCATTTACTCTGTGCTTAGGTCAGTAATAAGCCCTAGGGTGACAGTAATATTCCTGCCTTCACAGAGCTCACCTTGTAGTTGAAAGAGACAGAAAAAATTATTACAGGGAGTGATGAGTGATACTAAAACAATAAAATAGGATTGGGGTAGAGCGACATGGGTGGAGGAGGAGGAATCTGGGGAGATCCAGTGATGAACAGAGGCCTCTAAAGAAGAGACATTGGAGCTGAGAAGGGAAAAAGAAAGTCAGCTATGTGAAGATTGGTAGAAGAATGAAAAGAAAGCACAAGATTTGAAGAAGAGAATTAAGATCAGAGCTTTCTAAGGAACTGAGATTTCTAAATCATGGGGCAGTAATAAAAAGGCTTCTTAAAATATGTGAAACAAGAGACACCTGGGTGGCTCAATCCATTAAGCATCTGCCTTCAACTCAGGTAATGATCCAGGGTCCTGGGATAGAGCCCCACATTGGGCTCCCTGATCGGCGGTGAGTCTGCTTGTCCACCTCCTTCTGCCCCTCTCCCCGGCTTTTGCTCTCTTTCTCTCTGTCAAATAAATAAGTAAAATCTTGAAAAAAATTACGTGAAACAAAACAACAACATATATATATATATATATATATATATTTATATATATATATATATTTATATATATATAGGGAGATGAGTATAAATTCATCTTTATGTATTGATTTAATATACTATGTGAATACTATCTACTGTGTATATACTATATATAGGGATGGATTTATATTCATGTCTCATGTATATAACATATGCAAATGAAAATATATATAATTATATATGTAAAGGTAAGAGCTAGAGTAGCTGATGTAACAGATGATAGTGAATTCCTGTGTATTCATAGCTTCTATGATACTATTTTGTTGTATCCTTATCTTTCCAGGAGAACACTATTTGAATTAGAAAGAACAAAGCAGAGACACCTGGGTGGCTCAGTGGTTGAATATCTGCCTTTGGGTCAGGGCGTGATCCCCAGGCCCTGGGATTGAGTTCTGCATAAGGCTTCCGGCAGGGAGCTTGCTTCTTCCTCTGCCTGTGTCTTTGCCTCTCTCCATGTCTCTCATGAATAAATAAAATAAAAATCTTAAAAAAAAAAAAAAAGAAGAAGAAAGAAAAAAGAAAAAAAGAAAGAAAGAAAGAAAAATAAACAAACAAACAAGCATGGTCTGAGATCACAGAAGTCTTGGAAGATTGAAAGGCATTCCCTGAATCCTGTAAAATGAGTTAATTATTAATCCAAATACTGACATTCTTCACTATCTAAGCATTTCCTTTTATGATTGAAGACACTTTGTGAACAAGCGTGGAGGAGCATATGACAGGTGCCAAAAGACCAGAAAAGCACAAATAGGCTATGTTTTCGCTAGAGAAGTCACCATGAGGGTTGGGGATTGAGGTTGTGGAAGAGGTTAGCACAGATAAATTCCAGAAGTTGTGATGGGATGACTCTGACATCCATCTTCAGTATAATTTTATGCTTGAATATTGAACCAATTATTTTGGGGCTCTTAGTGAGGCAAGATGGTTACTACTAGAAGCCAGTCCATGTTCAATAAGAATTTCTCATACCAAACTCACCTAATGTATTTTCCAGAGTAAAAAGACAAGTAGTAAAATAATTCTGTATTTGAGAAAGGCATGTGAGGAAAGGTCTGATTTAATGACTTGCTTATTCAAGTTAACATTTTACAAATTCCATTCAGTTTAAAAAACGCACAACTACCTTACAAATGGCAAATGTACTTCTTGGTGGTAAAATGCCATTCTTCATTATTAATAACTCTCTCTCAATCCCCCTTGTTTTAGAAATTTACATTCTAAGTAAAATGCATGAAATGATGAACATAAAGTGTTTTCATAAACAAAATACCCATTTTCGTTTTTTTAATAGACCAAAAAATTCCAAATTTGCCTTTGGAGACTATATGATAGGGTAAATCTATTAATGAATATATGGTTATATTTACATCTGGTAAAAGAATATGTGACCCCATGAAACCCTGAGTTTATTCATTCTTTGAAAGTGCAAACTTAATGACAAGATGTGGAGTTAAATAATATACTTCAATCTATTATAAATAAAACTATATACAGAGGAGTGATCTGCCAATTGTACTAGTGAGTTATAATGTTACACAAGAGATTTATGAGTAAGTTCACTGGGTAAAGATTTAAAATTACTTTTTATTTTGAAATAATTTCAAACTTAGAGAAATGTTCAAAAATAGTACTAGTAAAAGAAACTTTTTTTCACAGAACTGTTTGAGAATTGTCAACAGGATGCCCCATCATCCCATATTTCATGCCAACAGCAAAGACATTCTTCTACATAAGTACAATATAACCCTTTAAAATTTAACAGGGGTAAGGGATAATGGATCAGTTGCAGAATAATGCCTGTTGCTCCATGTTACAAATACTGTATTAGTTTTATTATTATTCTTATCAATATAGTTTATAGTTTATTTATTGATACAAATGCATTTGTAATATTTTTATCATATTTTTGTAAACATATTTCAAATGTCTTTTTGTTCTATTAAATTCATGTGGTCTAAGATGAGGATATAATAACTGAATATTGAGTGTTTGAATTATATTGCCATTAACAAAATGGCACATGTGCATGACTTTGCTAACAATATGAAACAAATCATTTACATTTAAACATGTAGGGACGCCTGGGTGGCTCAGTGGTTGAGCGTCTGCCTTTGGGGCATGATCCAGGAGTCCTGGGATCAAGTCCCACATCGGGCTTCCTATATGGAGCCTGCTTCTCCCACTGCCTATGTCTCTCCCTCTCTCTCTCTCTCTGTGTCTCTCATGAATAAATAAATAAAATATTTTTTTAAAAAAAGGAAAAAACCTCTTACATATAAACATGTAAATAAATCAGTCTTAATTGTATTTATATAATGATGTGATAATAAAATATTCATATATGAATATTTTATTATCACATCATTATATAAATACATATTTTGTCTATAGCAAGTAAAGTTATTTATAAGATTTGTAAAATTTGGCATACGAACTGGAATGCATTTGCTGTAATACTAACAACAAACATTCTTTTAAATGACAAAATAGTATTCTATGGAAGAAATATGGCAAAATTTATTTTTATTTTCTAATATCTTGTTTGGCATTTAGATTATTTGCATTTTTACTTTGGTTTTACTTTTTATTTCCTTAGGTTAAATTCCTAAGAGTAAAATTTCTAGATTAAAAGGATATGCCAGATTGATGTCCCAAAAATGTGACACCAATGCATACTCCCAGCAATCAGTATAAGAGTGACCATATCCCGGCTGTCTAATACTTTTGCACTTTTAAATCTTTGCCAAAGGTTGGCAAATAAAATTAAAGAGTTGTTTTTATTTGACTTTGTAAATCTTTATTGCTAGTGAGATTAGACATTTTTCTGGTTTTTTTTTTGGATCATTTTTAGTTAGGGTTTTTTTGTTTGTTTGTTTGCTTGTTTTGGTCTGTGAATTGTTTACCCATTCACCTTATCCAACTTTTGTCATATTTTGCTTTGCTTTTTAAGATTTATTTATTTGAGAGAGAGAGAGAGGGTGTGCATAAGCGGGGGTGGGGGCAGAAGGAGGGGGAGACAACCTCAAACTCCACACAGTGAGGAGCTCAATGTAGGGCTCAGTCTCACGTCCCTGAGATCATGACCTGAGCCAAAATCAAGAGTCAGCCACTTAACCGACTGTGCCACCCAGGTGCCCCAATTTTTGTCATATTTTAAATATTTTACTTAGTTACTAATGTTATGAAATTGCATTTTTGAAATGCATTCTGAAGAGGTTATGCATATTAATATGATATCTGGGATTACAGGTTAAATAATCCAGTAATGTGGAGACAGATGAAATGAAATGAGAGTAGTCATGCTGACAGATAATGTTGGAAAACTGGGGAATCATTCAGGGAGTTTCATAGGGGATTCCTCTCCATTCGCATATAGATACAAAAATATCCATTCCAAAAAGTAGGATGTGACCTTAAATCAATAATTTTATATGTCACAAGGGATAGATTTAAAAGGGCAAGAGGAGGGATACCCAGGTGGCTCAGTAGTTGAGTGTCTGCCTTCGGGTCAGGTCATGATCCTGGGGTCCAGGATCAAGTCCCACATCGAATCCCACATTGGGCTCCCTACGGGGAACCTGCTTCTCCCTCTGCCTATGTCTCTGCCTCTTTCTCCATTTCTCATGAATAAATAAATAAAACCTTCTAAGAAAAAAAGGGCAAGAAGAAACTTTTGATTTCAAGGGTTTAAGCATGTATCAAGACATCAAATTGTACACTTTAAATACACAGCTTTATTTGTAATAGCACCAAAGTGGTAAAAGTCCAAATTTCCACTAACAGATAAATGGATAAACAGATATTATATCCAATCATACAATGGGAAACTATTCAGCAATAAAAATAATTAACTATGGCATTTAGGAATCTGAAAATAATTATGTAGCATGAAGGAAACCAGAATAAAACAAAAAGCAAACACTTTATGATTCCATTCATATGAAATTCTAGAAAATACAAACTAATGTAATGTCAAGGAAAGTAAATCAACCATTGTCTGGAGGGCTCATAAGGGCAGGAAGAGATTATAAAAACAGTACAAGGTAACTATAGGGGTGATGGGTATGTTCATGAACATAGTTACGATGGTTTCATGGGTTCATATGTGTACCAAAAGTAATCCAGTTGCACACTTTACAATATGTGAGTTTATGGCATGCCAGGTATGCGTCAATAAAACTTTAAAAAAGTATATCCATAAAAGTTTAGATCTCTACTTTTTTCAGAACCAGAAGATTTGGCAACTCTATATTTACTTGGCCATCTCCTTCTTCATGCCTTGGGAAGGGTAGCCCTCTTTTAGTGGCAGGTAATATTGGCAAGCAAACAAGATCATCTTTGTGGATCAACAAAAACTCTAGCTGAGTGATAAAAGTCACATTTCTGCACCATGGGATTCCCCTTTTCTGTATTTACACTTTCCTTACTGGGCTGCAATGACCTTGAGGTGAACAGTCCAGAGACTACAGGAAAAAAACTCTTGCTCTGACAATGACCAAGAAACACACCAGTATGAAGTCTACAAAGACTTCATGTCCTATGACTGCAGTCACCAGAACATGTGGGGAAGAAGCATATTCTCTCTAGTAGGGTGCAGTCTTCTCCACTCTCTTAGCTACACACATTGTTTCGGTCTGGCTCCTGTAGTCTTACTGCAAGTGACCCAGCAAATTGAATTCTGGACATCAGGGGATATGGTTCTTTTGCAGTCTATGGGGAACAGCTGCCCCTCAGTAGTGCTGAGTGTTATGTGACATGCCTTGGGGACAAGGGACCTAATTTTTCTCTTTCCCCAAAGCACTGGAGGTTGTCATGGCAACTTCTCCTTCCTCAAGGTGACCTCTGGACCTGCAATACAAATTCTGAGCTCCAAGCCACAAAATAGGACCACAAACTGTTGCAGGCTTTCTGAGGTGGCCTTTGTCAGCTATGCAAATTAAATCAAACTGAAAGAACTAAGATATCTTGCACATTGCCACTGTTATCCACTGGGTCTTCTTGGTCAAAATTGTGTCAGGGCTATGCCTTAACTTGTCAGAGAGAAGAGAATGTGCCCCCACCCCCCACCAGGGCTAAGACTATTCATGGTTTTCTCCAGGGCCTGGGAGAGGAAGAAGAAATATCTGCCTTCCCTTATGACACTGGGTAATTGAAGTACACATTGGGGACCTGCTAGGGTGGAGAGATGAAATGGTATATGCCACAGAAACTGGCTATGACATTAATATGGCAAGTGCCCTGGTCTGGACAGGTTAAAAAGTACAGTGCAGCTCATTAAAGTTTCCCACATTCCTAGAATCTATGGGGAATCTTCCATTGTGTATATTCAGATAGGAGGAGTCCAATTCAGGTAGACAGCTCTCTCACAGAGGCTCTCCTCCTGTGTGTGTGTGTGTGTGTGTGTGTGTGTGTGTGTGTGTGTGTGTGTGTTTGAGAGCCAGAGACATAGGCAGAGGGAGAAGCAGACTTCCTGTGGGGAGCCCGATGTGGCTCTCGATCCCAGGACCCCAGGATCACCATCTGAGCCAAAAGCAGATGCCCAACCACTGAGCCACTCAGGTTCCCCTCTCCTACGTTCTTACACTGAACAAGGAAGCTTTCCTCCAGTGTGAACTCTGTTGAATGAAGTCAGCTCTGTGGTTAAAGGATTTCCCATATTCATTGCATGATTCAAGCCTTCCTCAAATTTGAACTCTGCAGTGTCAAATGAGGCCATGGGTTTATCTAAAGGATTTGGCACTTTGGGCACATTCATGAGGCCTTGTTCCATGGAATTCCCTGGCAGTTACTCAGGATGGAGCTGAAGCTAAAAGATTTCCCACATTCACTGTAGGAATAAACCCTGGCTCCAGCATGATGCACGATGTTGGAGCTTTAGCTAAAGAACTTTCCACACTCATGAGGACTTTTCTCTGTCGTGTATCCATGGGTGCCAAACAAGTTTGTATTTGTAGCAAAAGACTCTCCCCACTTTGCTGCACTTGTCATGACTTCTTCATTGAGAAAGGTCTCCCCGGGCAGCCCCGGTGTCTCAGTGGTTTAGCGCCGCCTTCGGCCTGGGGTGTGATCCTGGAGTCCCGGGATCGAGTCCCATGTTGGGTTCCCTGCATGGAGCCTGCTTCTCCCTCTGCCTGTGTCTCTGCCTCTGTGTGTGTGTATGTGTGTGTGTGTGTGTGTGTGTGTCATGAATAAATAAATTAAAAAAAAAAAAAAGAAAGGCCTCCCCACACTTGGTGCTGCCATGTGGCTTCCTTCCCCTGGGAGTAGCTGGCACTAAAGAAAGCTGGTGTTGCTCTGGAAGCCCTTCCTGCAGGTGATGGGCAGCCCTTCATGGAGGAGGGCCTTCCCACGCCCCATCTTCACGGTGCTCCTTTTGATGCTGGTCAAGTCTTGTGCTCAACCTGTCTTCCATATGCTTCGCAAGTGCTCAGCTGGGGCACACAATGTGTGTTATCACCTGGACACACATCTCACAGAGATAAGTCTTCTGGAAGAATGGACCTGGCTGTGTCATTCTGCCCTGTGACATTTTTCTTCTGAAACACTTTATATAGAAGGGGGCACCTTCTGTCTTCCAGTCCACACCAACCATCTAGGGAGGTTATAGCCACAAAATTCTCTGGCATCACAAAGCACAGCCATCTTAGGTCCTCATCAAGGAAGCCCGATTCCTCTTAGGAGATGTCACAGAGTGTCAGCTACAGTCTTAAGATAGTCACACTGTGGCAGTTTCTGCTATGGGATTCTGTGCATGCAGCAGGCTAGTGGTAGCTGTGCTAACCAGGGAGGGGACTCTGGAATCAGAACCACTGTCTCCAGCTGGCCAGGAAGTATAGTCACTGCAGATGGGAAAGGCAAAAGATCTAGAACAGCCCACAGCATTTTAAAGAACAAAGAGGACTGACATTCTCCAACTTCAAAATTTATCATAAAGTTCCAATAATCAAGACAGTGTAGTGTCAGTGAAAGAAAAGTGAATAAAATCAATAGAACACAAAAGAGAGACCTGAAGCAGACCCACATAAATATAGTTAGCTGATATTTGACAAAGGAAAAAAGATAATAAGGCAAAGAAAACAATTTTAACAAATGGTCCTAAAAGAGCTAGACAGCCACAAGCCAAAAAAAAAAAAAAAAAAAAAAAAAAAAAAAATTCTATGACAGTCTTTCCCTGTACCTTTCCCAAAATAATTTAACTCTAACTCAAAAGGGGTCACAGACCTAAATATAAGATGTAAAATTATAAAATTCCTGGAAGATAACATAGGAGCAAATCTAGATGAACTTGGGTTTGGCAAGGGCTTGCAGATCCATGGCATGAATAGAAAGAACTGATATGCTGGATTTAGTTAAAATTAAAAATTACTTCTCTATCAAAGATAATTTCAAGAAAATGAGAATATAAGCCACAAATGGGGAGAAAATTTTTGCAAAAGACACATCTGAGAAAGTGTTGTTACTAGTTTAAAGATCTCCTAAAGCTCAACAATAAGAAAACAAACAGCCTGAATTAAAAATGGGCCAAAGGCCTTACTGGACACCTCACCAAAAGAGATACATGGGTGGAAAATAAACATATATTGTTCTACATTATATATCATTAGAGATCTGCAAATTAAAATAACAACAAGATAACTCCTGCATGCCTATTAGATTGGCCGAAATACAGACTGCTGACCACTAAATGCTGGTAAAGATGTGGAACAACATTCATTCATTGCTGGAATGCGAAATGGTACAGCCACTTTGGGAGACAATTGGATGCTTTCACACAAAACTAAACCTACTCTTACCATAAGATCCAGCAATTGTGCTTCTTGTTATTAACCGAAAGGAATTGAAAACCCGTTTCCACAAAAACCTGCACACAGATGTTTATAGTAGCTTTATTCATAATTGCCGAAACTTGAAAGCAACCAAAATGCCCTTCAGCAGGTGAGTGAATAGATAATCTGTGGTAATCTAGGCAATGATACATTACCAGTGCTGAAAAGAAAGGAGTTATCATGCCAGGAAAAGACTTGGAGGGACCTTGAATACATGTTACTAAATTACGGTAGTCAACCTGCAAAGGCTTCATAATTCCAACCACATAATGTTCCAGAGAAAGCAAAACTTTGGAAACAGTAAAAACATCAGTGGTGGCTAAGGCTTAGTGGGTAACAGGGTCAGATTATGGCAGTATGAGGCATTTTTCAGGGCAGTGAGACTTTTATACGGTAGTATAATGGTAGATACCTCGTATTATGTATTCAAAGACACAGAGTGAACAACACTAGGAGTGAACCCTGATGTGAACTGTGGCTTTGGTTTATAGTGATGTGTCCCTGGAGTTTCATCACTTGTAACAAATGTACCAGGATGGTGGGAACTGTGATTAGCAGTGAGGCAGGCTATGCATGTGTAGAGGGAGTAGAGGGTATGTGGGAAATCACCACACTACTTGCCTTTAGTTTACTTGTTTTAGTATGAACTTATAATTCCTCTAAAAAAATTAAGTCTATTTTTTTAAAGGATCCTTTCCTCATCTTCCTTTATCTCCCTACAAATTACTAGGGGCTGTGAAACCAATGCCTCCCTAGCACATGTCTGTACTCCATTTGACTTTGTACCTGAAGTTCTGCTTTTTCTTCTCTGTCCTGACAAATGAGCAACTACCATATCCAGTTTTCTCTCTGGCTTCCAGTTATCTTTCTGGCTATTCATATAAAACTTCACTTAAGAGGTATGTGGGTGGCTCAGTTGGTTAAGTGTCTGACTCTTGGTTTCAGCTCAGGTCATGATCTCAGAGTCATGGAATCGAGCCCCTCGTCAGGCCCTGCACTCTGTGTGGCGTCTGCTTCAGATTCTTTCCCTCCCCTCCACTCCCCTTCCCTGCTCATGCTCTCTCTCCCTAAAATGAATAAATAAAAAAATCTTAAAAACAAAACAGTTCACTTAAATCAGCATATCAAAAATCTTCCAAATCTTTTCTATCTTCAGCAAGACCAAATAAGTCCATCATTTGCTCTCTGCATACCTGAATTTCTTAGCAAACTAATTGAAAATACTTAATTAAGGTGTCATAGAAGATAGTTAAGTCAATGTTCAAAATATTCTGCTGTAAAACTATTTTTTTCGAGTATGTATTCAGATGTTTGTATTTTTGATATTTTCCCATTATTTAGGCATTCATTATTCAAAATGTATTATTATAATCTTTAGAAGCTTTCAAACACTGGACCGCCAGATCATTGGCCATTCTACTTTTTTGCCTATTAAGCTTCTCATGTCTTTTCTCTATTTGTTGTCTTTTCTGGATTCTACAACTCATTATTTGTATTACTGTCTTGACAATTACTTTAGTGCCATTGTCCACCTATAGGATCTGCACTGACAAATCTATCCCACTTCTTGATTTTCAAATTCAGGCTGCTAGGGAACCATGAGGGGAAATCCTAAACTGTAACAATAAGAGTGGCCCTCTGCTGCTCTTCCTCTGGTGCTCTAGCAAGGCTAACACAAGCACTAGAACTACCTTCTAACCCCTTCATCTCTATACTTTCCCTTCATAAAACGGGATTTCCTCTCCTTGCTACCAACACATCTGGGACTCTATGTCCTCCATCCTTGCTCCCAGATCATGCTAGCAATGTCGCTTTGGCATAATTCTGGTCTCTCCATTTGCACTTTGAAATCCAGTCCTCTCTCTCTTCCCAAAAGTACTATTTCATCATTTATCTGTTTTCTTTCCCCTGACTTTCAGTTCCTCTTTTTCTATGAGCATCAGTCCCATGGCATGTAAACATTTTCAATTTGCTTTTCTGTTGAATTTAAAAGAAAAAAAAAAAAAAAAGAAATCCCTTGCTGTCATGTTTAGCTAATTTATTTTGATATTATTTCACATTTTATAGTTCTTCCGACATTTATTTGGATATTTTGTATATTCATTATCTCAAATTCATCCCTCATAGTCATTTTTCAATCCACTGAAATTTGGCTTCCCTTCACTTATTCTTGATTGTCTGTTTTCCCTACTTCTGGAATGGATGCCCCACAAGGGCAGAGGTCTTGGTCTGTTTTTTTTTTTTTTTTTTTTTTTTAAATGTATCCCAAGCACCTAAAAGAGTTCTCTTTGTCTTTCTAAAGAACTCCATTTCCTGGGATAGTATAGGGCCCTTCAATAAATTTTTTTTTTTTGAATGAGTCAATGGGTGTTAGATACTGAGGAAGGCTCTGAGAGTAGGAGAATAAAGCAGAACCATCTTAACTTTCCTCTTATGATGACAAATATCAATGCTGCCACATCTAAGTACATATGGAGGTATTTTGGTCTTTATCATCTTTGAGTTTTTTTCCCCACCCTGACCCTCTTTATCTCTCACTTCTTGGAAGATTGTCTTGCCTTGAGTTTCATGACCTTGCCCTCTATGTCTTTCGACTTCTAATTTTTCAGTCTTTTCAGGATCCTTTGTAAGGTCCTCTTCTGTTAATCTTTAGGTGTCAGCTCCTAAGTGTTAATGCCTTCTCTTATCTTCAATCCTTTTAGAGACTCCTGAATATGCGCATTCATTCCTATGGCATCAACATTATCTAAATGCAGAGCATTCTTGAATCTAAAGCTCAGTTCTGAACCTTAAGGTTTTTTTTTTTTTAAGATTTTATTTATTTATTCGTGAGAGACAAACAGAGAGAGGCAGAGACATCTATAGGCAGAGGGAGAAGCAGGCTCCATGCACCGGGAGCCCGATGTGGGATTCGATCCCGGGTCTCCAGGATCGCACCCTGGGCCAAAGGCAGGCACTAAACCGCTGCGCGGTTTTTAAAATTAAAAAATTTTTAAATATTTTTTAAAAATTATAATCTTTAATGATTTGTGTCAGTATCTCTAAGTTTCATAAAATTGAGTAAATAATAGCTGCAGGTATATATTGAGGCAATATTTTAAAGCTTTATTTTGATAGAGGAAATAGACTAGGCTTACAGATTTGAGCTTAAAGTATACTACTTGAGGGGTGCCTAGATGGCTCATTTGGCTAGACATGGGACTCTTGATTTCTGCTCAGGTCATGGTCTCAGGGTTGTGAGATGGAGTGCTGCAACAGTCTGTGCTGGGCATGGAGCCCACTTGAAAAAGAATCTTTCCCTGCCCTCCACCAAAATAAAATTAAATTAAAATTAATAAAGTATACTATTTGAATACATTAATTAGTATAAGAAATTTATGTGACAAAATTCCACATATAATTCTCAAATAACTACTGCTATTATTACTAAACATGAAACCTTCCTTTCGTATGCACATATACTCTAAACATTAGCAGAGAGAGGGTATATGGCTGCTGACAACTAGAATAGCATGTTTAGATCTACAGAAGATTCCCTAAGGAGATATTTGCCTTGCCAAGTGATGATTATTGGCACTGTTTCAGAAATGTAAAGAACCTGAGAAATTCAAACTACAACTTGGCCAAATTAATCTTAATATGCTGACATTAGAGTTTTTAAATACTCCAATGACAGCTGAGAAAAAAATTAACCTTGAGACAAAATTATGACCCCTAAACATTTTATTTCTCATCACATTGTTAAGTGAATGGACCTTAATTTTAGGATAGTTTTAGGCTCATAGAAAAATTGAGCAGAAAGTTCAGAGTTACCATGTACCCTTCTCTCTCCCCACATTTGCACACATCCTTCCCCCAGGTAGCCTGCACATTTCCCTTATTATTGTCTTACATAAGTGTGGTATGTTTGTTACAATTGATGATCCAATATCGATACATTATTATTACATTATTACATTATTATTATACATTATTAAAGGCCATAGTTTCCACTGGGCTCATTCTTTGTGGAACAATTCTGTGTTTTGACAAATGCATGTCATATACCCACCATTATAAAATCATAAAGAATAGTATTGGTACCCTAAAAATCTCCCATGCTACACTTATTAATTTCTCCCCTGACTCTGTCTGTCCAAATGCCTGGCAACCATTGATCTTTTTATTGTCTCTAAAGTTTTGCCTTTTCCAGAATGTCATGTATTTGAGATCATACAGTACGTAGACACTTATAAAACTGGCTTCTTTCACTTAATAATATGTGTTAACACACATTGAATGCTTTCAATGTACAAAGCATTAAGCTAGAAGCTGGAGAAATAAGAATTCATCCATATAGTGAACTCATGATCTAGGGCAAGGATATATATATAAATAAATAAAATACAATAGATGAGGATAAAGTACAGGGGTCTTATTAAAAATACATAAAGGTAGAGGCACTTTGGTGGTTAGGTCCGTTAAGTGTCTGACTTTTATTTTTAGCTTGGGTCTCTATCTCAGGGCTGTGAGTTCAAGCTCCTATGAAACACACACACAACACACACACACACACACACACACACAACAGAGAAACAAAGGTAGCATAATAGAAAATAAAAAACAAATTATCTATAGATAGGGGCAAAAGGAAGGCAATTTAGTTAGGTTTCCCAGAGGAAATGATTTCTTAAGCTGTGTTCTGTGAGATGGGTAAGATTTTGCCAGAACAAAGGAGTCATCTTTCCTGAGTTTCTTTGTTTTTCTAATTGTTGAAGCCATTTACACTAAACATGTTTCATATATAAACACTTGAAATTCACCCCCTCTCATATATATTTTTTATATGATATAGGATTATATTGGTAATATAATCTGGGCACACGACGAATAGAAATATGAATACATTTTAAAAGAGATGCTATTCATATGGGAAAAATGATGTTACTGCCCCAATCTGCTTGTACTTTGACTTGTTTTTCTGTCAGTGATACTAAATTTGTGACCAATATGGCTGGAATTAAGGGTGTTGTCAGGGACTGTAAAAGAAAGTAATCTGTCACACGCTGAAACTAAACATATGACCTTCAGTTCTATGCCAGAATAAACTATCAAGATGGTTTAATGGTGGTTCAAACACAAATACAGGCACATACATATACAATATTTGTCTCAAAATCTTATTGATTTTTCCTTCAGGCAAATTTCTATTCCGATAAAATGTGTACATTAAAATGATTTATCAATTATTTGAGGTTTTTTTTTTTTAATTTCCATGCCTTTTTAGAATTTTGAGGTATTTGTAATTATAAATGTGAATTGGATATGAAATACTAAATAAATATTTTTAGATGAAAGCATAAATATGAGGTTTATAATCCAGAGAATGAAAAATGTGAAACTAAGTATCATATTGAGATATTTAAAACTTGTTTTAATGTTTTCTCTAATTCCTTATTCATACCCTATAAATTAGACCATATAGTCTGGATCGCTGCAAATAACTTTGAAAGCATGAGGGAGTCTTATCATCAACCTATTACTTTAGGTAATTAGGTAATAATTCTTTGGGTTATTGGGCACAGTAATCTCAGAGAGAAATTTGCAGATGATGGGCATAGCTTTAATTGGCTATTTGCCTCAGAACTTCTGAAAGACTCAACCTTTAGTCATGCCTTAAATAAAAAGAAATACAGAGTGGCTCAAGTCATTTCCTGTACTTAAAACATTTGGCAAAAATGAGTTCCAGGGTTGTTAAAACTGATGTGTTCAATTTTGGCAGCTTCTTTTGTCCTCAGGGTACATTGTAACATCTGCTATTCCATAGTACATATGCTAATCAGGAGAGGCTTTGTTTTATTATTGTTTTTTTTTTTTTTTTCAATCCTTAAATACATGTGAAAAAGTAAATTCATACAAGCCTCTTAGGGTAAATTATACTGTAAAATTATTTTTGTGGCCAAGATTTTTGGGAAAAACCCTCATACCTCTTTTCATTCAAATCCAAAACATATGAATTGAACACCTACAGGTTAAAATGTCTTTTTAAAAATCCATTTAAAGACCTTAATAAAATAAAGAAATTAATTTCCTAAATTGCAATATTGAAGAATCCTTGAAAGGTAGCAGATTACGCCATCCCAAAATATGCCCCATTGGCACAAGGATTATTTTGAACTGAAGGCAATAGAGAACAAGCAGACAAAAGAAAAGCTCTGTGCCCTTTATTTGGCTAAAAGCAGGACATAAGTTTATAAAGGTGTTCCCTCTTCCCTCCCTACTAGAAGGTATAGAAGTTAACTACGGAAGACAACCCTTGTCAGTCCAGAGATAGAATCAGAGGCATACACATAATAAACTTTGCTAAAACTAGACCGTTTAACTGGTTACTTTCCCATATATTTGCTTTGCCACAATTTGCTACTCCTAGAAGTTCAAAGTCTTTTTCTTTTGTCTTGCCACTTCTCTACGAAATTCTTTTGTTAAGATGCTGTATAAACCCCAGGTGCTCCCAAATATAAGTACAAGGCACATGTTCATGAACTTCTTGTTCTCTTATTAATTAGAGTTTAAGAAGGAACTTATCCCATACCCCAAGGAACAAGTAGGCACTCTGCAACCCAATCATCCTACAGCCCTGGTGAGTGCACGCATGTGTGCATGTGTGTACACGTGCATGTGCATATGCATATGTGTGTGATATTAATTGAACTCCACATAAGTAAGATTTTGGGTGGATAGTTTGCTGTCATATATGTGTATATATCTTAAACAGTTGCATAATTTTTAAGTAAATTTCACTTTTTTAGTTTTAGATTTACAGGAAGATTATGATAGTACAGAGTCTCCCGACACCTTACACCAAGTTTCCCCTATTATTAACATCTTATAATAAACAGTATGGTACATTTGTTATAGCCAATGTACCAGTATTGTCCATAGTTATTTAAAAAAGTCTCTATATTATGCAAGATTGTCTTAGCTTTTAACCTAATGCCCTTTTTCTGTTCCAGAATCTCACCTAAGATATTACATTACATTTCATTGTCATGTATGTTTAGGTTTCTCTAGACTGTAACAGTGTCTTAGAATTTCCTTGGTTTTGAGGACTGTGAGAGTTTTGAGGAGTACTGGTCAAGTGTTTCGCATAATTTTTTTCATTGATCACGTTCTTTAAAAATTACTTAGGCTACAGCTAACAGGGAAATTTCGCTTCATCTAATTTAGTGATGCAAAATAGTGATTCTAATTTCCTTAAGGTGAACTAAATGTCTCCATTGCCAGATCTCATCATTGAAAAGCTTCCTTGGTATAAAAGACTAGATATTTTCCCAAGATTTCTACTGCATGAAACAATATTCTCACATCTAGTGGGGGAGCCCTCTTTTTAAAATACATTTTATGTAGATGTCTATGGAAACTATAAAGATACTTCTGTGTGATGATCTAAATGACTATTGAGACAATAATGAGCATTTCAGTTGCTAACACTAGGTTTGATCAGGCATTATTCTGAAATGAAAGCCATGGGTCTTCTGGGGTTCTCTCATCTGATTGAAATACTGCATTGTAACTAGTACTATGAAATGTAGTGTGTGTGTGTGTGTGTGTGTGTATTTCCAGAGATTACTTATACTCATTCAATAATTAGTTACTGAGTCCTACTTCTGTGTCAGACATGGAGCTATTTGCACTGATAACTTCGTTCATGAGCCATTGGCATGGCTTATTCTGGTGATTAACCGGCCTCTCTGTTCTCTATTCCCTGACTGAATCTCCCCATGAACTCTTGAAGATCAAACCTTGAAGAAACCAAATTAAATTGACTTTATATTATAAACAAGTTAGATCAGAAGTAACTATTTTAAAACTGTAAGTGAAAGAAGCAAATCCTACAGAAAGCTAGCTTTGTACCCAGACTATGGCTGAACATGCTTATATGTAATACCTTGTGATCCCAAATGTGAATCATTAAATTGGGAGCAAACATTGCACATTAGGTGGGATTACTTCTTTTTCTTTCTATTTCTGAGTCATTTGTTTCTCAGATAGTTTATAAAGCAAGATTTTCCTAATTTTGTAAGTTAGCTATGATTTTTAGACCCATAGTTTTGACAGATTGCCCCCATACTGATAACCCATAAATCAGTAAATACTGTACACTAATAAAAAGGACAAAATCAAAGTATTCATTTCTGCATATGCTTTTCTTAACATTTTTATTCTTACTATAGCATTCAGTTTCAATTATTTTGCAAATTTAAAGAGTTAATTTATTTACTTTTTGTCATGCCTTTTGATAGATATAAAAACCACTTATTGAAGTATAGCATTAGAAATAGGCCTTAGAAAATATCATATTCAATATGAGATGATATGCATCTTGAGCATATGGAAAGCAAACAGGAAAATCTGCTGTTTTCTTGGGTTTCTTTGTTTCTTGTGTTTTAAAAAAATGTATCATGTGCTCCAAGGCCAATTATTTGCAGGAGTCTTAGAAAGAATATAATTTAAATATACAGTGTCAACATAAAATAAAGAAAATATTAGCTTTTGATTTTGAAAGTATTTTAAAATTAAAATTAAGTAATTTCTGCAGAGGTCCAACAGTTTATTTTTTTGGTTTTCTAAATTGAAACTGTTGTGGCATCCTGTGAAGCATGAATCTTAAATTAGATCCTGCTTATTTTGAAGTGTGTTTCTAAGATACAAAATCATCATTAACAGGTCAGAAACTTAAATAGAAGGTCATAAATTAAGTGTTCTGTAGAATTGGGGTGTATGGAAAGGAAAGCTATAGTCCTTTTCTGCTCACTATCCACAGATAATTTTCCTTCTTATGGGAAAAGGGATTTTTTTTAAAAATCATATATATATATATATATATATATATATATATGTAATTGATATGCAAGTTACATTAGTTTCAGGTATACAACATAGTGATTCACAACTCTTATTATGCTATGTTCACTACAAAAGCTGCTACCATTTGTCACTATGCAACACAGTTAAAAATACCATTGAGTAGATTCCCTATGCTGTAACCTTTACCCTGTGTGGAAGAAAGAATATTGATACATTTATGTGCTCAGCGTTTTAGTATGCTATTCCAAACTTTTCCTCATCTTTTATTATATCTGCATATATGTGTTAAGGAAGGACATATATATAGTTTTAGGTTCCTGTAAGTGAAGTTCTTCTATTCAGGGACTATACGGGCTCATTCTAATTTTCCCTGATATACTTAGGGAAAAATTTGTACCTTTTTTTAATGAGTCATCTAAGACTTTATCCCATACAAAAGCTGATTGCATTAAGCCCTAAGGAGACTGAGTAATTTATCTTTCATAAGAATACATTTGTCACTCTGCCTCCTAGGAAACTAGTAAAAGTTCAGGGCATTCATTTTTCTGGAGTAGAGTTTAGAAATTCTCCAGAGTCATTTCACTGCAGCATATCCCCCCAGTGCTCTCAAAATGAGCCACTCTCCAACCTGAACAAGAAATGCCAGTTTAGGATATAAGATTCTTCAGACCCTTAAATTTTCCACTTCACATGGAAGGCTGAAAATATTGTGGATACAATATCAACAGTCAAAGAACACTGCCATTATAGATGTGTAATAAGTGAATGATCATGTAAAACCTCTTTCCACGTCATGAACATACTATCTGGTTGGGATTACAAGAATGAAAGTATTGTCTAACTCAGAGATGAAACATTCCCCTAATACTGTGCAACTCCTAGTTAGTAGCAACTTTGTTTCTTGAGCTCAACCAACCACAGGAATAAAAAAGGGAGAAAAAAAAAGAAGGAAGAAAGAAAGAGAAAGAAAGAAGAAAGAAAGAAAGAAAGAAGAAAGAAAGAAAAGAAAGAAAGAAGAAAGAAAGAAAGAAAGAAAGAAAGAAAGAAAGAAAGAAAGAAAGAAAGAAAGAAAGAAAGAGACACCATCTAATTGATTTCTTCCTTTATTCTGGTGCCAGCAAATCGATCAAAGTATGCAGATTTTGAGCTTGGCCCTAAATTATTAGGCAGAGTTTTAATAATAATAGCTTATTGTATTAGTTTGATAGGCTTGCCATTGCAAAGTGCCACAAACTATGTGGTTTAAAACACCCCGTGTTTCCTGTCTCACAGTTCTGGAGCTTCGAAGTCTGAACTTGAGAAGTCAGCAGGCCATGCTCCCTCTGAAGTCTGAAGGTGAATCTTTCCTTGTCTCTTCCTAGTTTCTGGTGGTTTGCTGGGAATCTTTGGCATTCCTTGATTTATAGCTGTGCAATCCAATCTCTGCTTTCGTGACCACGTGGCATTCTCCCTGTGTATCTCTGTCTTCTCATGACCATCTTCTTATAAGGACATTAGTCGTATTGGATTAGGAGCCCACCCTGCTCTAGTATGGCTGCATGTGAACTCAACTAATTATATCTACAGTGACCATATTACTAAGTAAAGTCACATTCAGAGGTACAAATAAAACCTCAGAATTTTTGTTTTGTTTTGGTGGAATGGGGATGGAGACACAATTCAACCATAACACTCAAACATTTAGTTTGTTGTCAACAGTACATTACATGGCCATGACTTGCTCTGAAAAGTAGAGTTACATTTACAATGGTAATATTCATTCGAAAATCTGAGCAGGCAATGTCTGGAGATACCAATAAGAGAAGCTTCCTATCCTTAAGAAGATTAGAATCTAGCTGAGAAAACAGATCATTTACAACTGTGATAATCCCTGTAATAGCAATGGGGACAAAGTGCTGTGAGATCAGTTGATGAAGTGGCACATTTTTCTTGGCTTGGAATGATTCTTATGTTCTAAGGAAGAACATATGAACATAAACTATGCTTTAAGTTGTCTAAGTTTTTTACAATAAGCATTTATAAGTTCAAAAAGACATTACAGCAAAGGGAATAGATAAAGGAATATGGTTCAAGGCATGTAAAATATATGCCAAAATCAAATTATCCACCACTGTACAGGGAGATTATATGGGGATTCCATTCTGAATAAGAACTTTCAGTTCATTCATTCATTCATTCATTCATTCAACAAAACCCAATGACTATAGTAGTCCCCACTTATCCTTGGAGAATATGTTCCAAGACTCCCAGTGGATGCCTGAAACAGGAAAATACCAGACTCTGTATATACTGTTTTTTCCCCCATACATACATCTCTGTTACAAAGTTTAATTTATAAATTAGGCATAATAAGAGATTAACAAAGATAACTAATAGTAAAATAGAACATTTGGAGCAATATACATAATAAAAATAACTGTAGATCTTAGCAACCTCAGCAAACAATCTTTTTTCTTATCAAGCACTTTCACCTTTTCACTTTAAAAAAGCATTTTTTGCTTCTCCTTGGCATATGCAAATTGCTAACATTGTAACTCTTGTGCTTTCAGGCCATTATGAACTAAAATAAGCATTACTTGAACACAAGCCCTGCAATACCGTGACACTCAATCCCACAATCGAGATAGCTACTAAGGGATTAACAGGCAGATAGCATTTATATTGTGGGTGCGCCGGACAGAGGGATGGTTCATGTCCTGCATTGAATGGAGTGGGTGGGTGCAAGATCTCAGAATGTTGTCCTATTTAAAACTTACAAATTGTTTATTTGTGGAATTTTTCATTTAATATTTTCAGACCACAACTGATCACAGATAACTGAAACTGTGAAAGGTGAAACAGAGGATGGGGGGGGGGGGCGGGGAGATATAAGGGGGGTTGGATACTGCACCTGCCAGGCACTACTCCAGGTGCTGAAGATATAATGTTGAACAATATAGATTACATTCTTGCTTTCAAGAAGAGTATGGTTTAGTAGAGCAGTAGACAAAAACAAATAGTGAGATACAACTAAATTTTTACACTTTGTAATGAAAAAGACAAGCTGAGGGTAGGAAAGCAGGAAAAATCTCCTTTAGGAGGGAATATTTAAGCTCTGAATCCCAAGAGATGAGAAGGTGATGACCATGCAAAGAGTGGAAGAGTTTTGAGGGGGACTTTTGCTGGAGAGGTTTAGTAAAAAATTGGGAAAGGCCAAGTGCTTCAACGAGTTTCGGTAAATGATCTACATTTTTAAGTTATCTAGAAAGAGGGGAAATGGAGTGTATAGTGAAGGCCAAGAACAACAACTTATGAAATACTTTATGTGAGTGTCAGATGCAGGCAGAGGAGCTCAAAAGGTGAGTAAGAGACAGATAGGGCTAGACAGGATGAGGTGGGGTGGGGGAGGGCCTAGAATCAGGCTCACAGAAATTCTGAGGGCATGGAGATGGTGCAAAACCAGAGATAAGGAATTTGATGGAATCTAGTCTCACATTTAGATCTTTCATCCATTTTGAGTTTATCTTTGTGTATGGTGCAAGAGAGTGGTCTAGTTTCATTCTTCTGCATGTGGATGTCCAATTTTCCCAGCACCATTTATTGAAGAGACTGTCTTTCTTCCAATGGATAGTCTTTCCTCCTTTATCGAATATTAGTTGGCCATAAAGTTGAGGGTCCACTTCTGGGTTCTCTATTCTGTTCCATTGATCTATGTGTCTGTTTTTGTGCCAGTACCACACTGTCTTGATGACCACAGCTTTGTAGTACAACCTGAAATCTGGCATTGTGATGCCCCCAGATATGGTTTTCTTTTTTAAAATTCCCCTGGCTATTCGGGGTCTTTTCTGATTCCACACAAATCTTAAAATAATTTGTTCTAACTCTCTGAAGAAAGTCCATGGTATTTTGATAGGGATTGCATTAAACGTGTAAATTGCCCTGGGTAACATTGACATTTTCACAATATTAATTCTGCCAATCCATGAGCATGGAATATTTTTCCATCTTTTTGTGTCTTCCTCAATTTCTTTCAGAAGTGTTCTATAGTTTTCCATCAAAATCCTAGAGGAGGACACAGGCAACACCCTTTTTGAACTCAGCCACAGTAACTTCTTGCAAGATACATCCACGAAGGCAAAAGAAACAAAAGCAAAAATGAACTATTGGGACTTCATCAAGATAAGAAGCTTTTGCACAGCAAAGGATACAGTCAACAAAACTCAAAGAAAACCTACAGAATGGGAGAAGATATTTGCAAATGACCTATCAGATAAAGGGCTAGTTTCCAAGATCTATAAAGAACTTATTAAACTCAACACCAAAGAAACAAACAATCCAATCATGAAATGGGCAAAAAACATGAAGAGAAATCTCACAGAGGAAGACATAGACATGGCCAACATGCACATGAGAAAATGCTCTGCATCACTTGCCATCAGGGAAATACAAATCAAAACCACAATGAGATACCACCTCACACCAGTGAGAATGGGGAAAATTAACAAGGCAGGAAACAACAAATGTTGGAGAGGATGCGGAGAAAAGGGAACCCTCTTACACTGTTGGTGGGAATGTGAACTGGTGCAGCCACTCTGGAAAACTGTGTGGAGGTTCCTCAAAGAGTTAAAAATAGACCTGCCCTACGACCCAGCAATTGCACTGTTGGGGATTTACCCCAAAGATACAGATGCAATGAAATGCCGGGACACCTGCACCCCGATGTTTATAGCAGCAATGTCCACAATAGCCAAACTGTGGAAGGAGCCTCGGTGTCCATCGAAAGATGAATGGATAAAGAAGATGTGGTTTATGTATACAATGGAATATTACTCAGCCATTAGAAATGACAAATACCCACCATTTGCTTCAACGTGGATGGAACTGGAGGGTATTATGCTGAGTGAAGTAAGTCAATTGGAGAAGGACAAACAGTGTATGTTCTCATTCATTTGGGGAATATAAATAATAGTGAAAGGGAATATAAGGGAAGGGAGAAGAAATGTGTGGGAAATATCAGAAAGGGAGACAGAACATAAAGACTCCTAACTCTGGGAAACGAACTAGGGGTGGTGGAAGGGGAGGAGGGCGGGGGGTGGGGGTGAATGGGTGACGGGCACTGAGGGGGGCACTTGACGGGATGAGCACTGGGTGTTATTCTGTATGTTGGTAAATTGAACACCAATAAAAAATAAATTTATTAAAAAATAAAAATAAAAAAATAAAAATGTGACCAGAAAAACAAATAAAAATAAATTTATTATAAAAAAAAAAAAACAGAGATAAGAATTAAACCCCGCCACCTGGCCCCAAATGGTAGGTACAATCTTTCTTTGGTGGCTACAACGTAATCACAGAAACTCAGCAGACCAAAAAGAAATAGTCATTCACCCAAAATGGCACAAGAATCTCAAGGCCACAAACTCCCCTGGTCAGGTTTTCAATAAAAGGTCAGCCAAAACAACCTTCGGTAGCAGCCCTGTTGGGACTTCTCCCACTTCTGAGAGCTTTCTCTCTATCCTCACTTAATAAACTTTGATAGATTTACTCATTCTCCTTTGTCCACAAGATTCCTTCTTCAACTTTGTGAGACAAGAACCAAGCTCTCTTGCCTCATTTTGGTGCTTGAAATCCAGCATCACTCCCAACAAAGGGTGAGTAAATGCGGTCTCCTTTCTTTCCTGGGAGACGTCTCTCCCTTGGATAAGCTCTCTTTTTAACAAACAGCCAAATTGGGTGTCAGCCAGTTCAAGCGAATAGTGCGGCTGCAGGTCTTAAGACTCAGGTGACAGGCTTCCGGAGAAAGGTTTGGTCAATCCCCCTTGCTCAAAAGAAGGGAATGTTGGCTTAATTCTACCCATTTCTGCTTTCTGTTCTTTGGCTTTTCTTTTTTTTTTTTTTTTCAAGATTTTATTTATTTATTCATGAGAGACACACAGAGAGAGAGAGAGAGAGAGGCAGAGACACAGGCAGAGGGAGAAGCAGGCTCCATGCAGGGAGCCCGATGTGGGACTCGATCCCTGGTCTCCAGGATCACGCCCTGGGCTGAAGCTGGGTGCCAAACCGCTGATCCACCCAGGGATCCCTCTTTGGCTTTTCTTAACTGGCTTTCTCTCACCTCAAGGACTTTGGGAGGAACAACCTTGTCCTCATTTTTGTTGCCTGGTAAGACATATGTTTTTCTGTTAGGTATAATTTAGGTTTAATCACAGCCAGGAATTAAAACCAAAATTATCAGCAAGCAAGATTAGAGTGATCTCTTTATATGATAAGATTGGAGACAGCCTGATGTTTCCTGGGCATCTACTCCCCTTGGAATACTTTGGATATTAAGGAGGGAATTACAACTTCCCCAACCAATTCTTCAACCGGTTGATTTAGCAGCTGGCTTTAAGGGGTTATATAGTTGAGGCTTTCTTGTTCCAACAACAAAAATATGGAATTATGATGATATTACATGTCGGAGTCTACATCCCTCAGTAGGGCCATGCTTGCAAATGGGACCTCAGGTATATGAACAGAAAAAGCACCGAAGGTAAGGTAAGGAAACTTAATTGAAATTGGAGTATAATTGGCCTGACTGATCAGGCACATGGAATGAAAGACAATTTATATGACCAAACAATGAGGGCTCCTGCAAGAGAGCTCCCTCTGAAGAATGGGATCATTTATAGGATTCCTGCTTTGTTTAAGGTTCATCTGGAGAGTGCACATAAAGACTGGCAATCCAGTGCTTTGAACCTACCCTTCAGTTACCATTGGTGTCCATGGGGTCTCCAAGACATATAACAGGATGGAGAACCAGCCCTTGGGGGTCACACGCCTCATCCGTAAGCAGCATACCCTCCCATTCTTAGCCTTCTAAAAAGAATGTCACAGTTTAAACATTAGCTTTGTTAAACTCTATAATTAGGCCACACTTTTTTGGGAGAAATCCAGAAGACACAGGAGGATTAGATGACTGACCAGTAAGAGTGGCTACTCCCACTGGCCTGATCCCTCCTCAACCCAAGATGTTAGGCCACTCTTTCACCTTGGGTAGGTAAACTGGGGGATGCTTTGGTTCACAGGGGAGAGTTGATATGCAGGGATGCCTGCATAGTCATCTCTCTAGAACAGTTAGGGGGTAACTGACTCCTGGCGGGATCGCAAGATGGGAAACAAACCATCAGCTGTGGGGTCTCCTCTGGATTGAATCCTGCAAAATTGGGTAATTTTCCCTTGTAAAACTTTTCTAGTGTTTTCCATAGGTTAAAAACTGTGGGTTCTTCAAGGCAAGGTAAAATAGGATGTGATCTTCATGGCAAAGCATGGTCTCTCCTTCAGTTCCCAAGGACTCTGCCTCGGGGGCCTTTTACCCAACTGGAAACAATTTGAATTGCAAAATTTAGGGAAGGACTGATCTCATGTAACACTGTATGGCCTTCGTGGGATCTATGCATTAGATCTCTTCTGCAGAGAACTGGGCTCTACATCAGGACCCCCACCTAAGGGCCTCTTGCAGAATATGTTTGCCTGAACATGTTGGAGTTTATGACTCCCTCCTGACATATTGAATAATTATCTAAATAGGCCTCCGAATAAACCCAGGCTGCTGGAAGAAACACAGACCCTCCCTAGTAAAAGGGATGCTGACTCTCTCTCACTGTTCTTTCTCCTAATAGATGTGGGGGTTTCTCACTCATTCATTTACCAGGTTAATGGTTATAATTGAAGACAACTGTGGTTAGTCTACCTCAGGACAGGGACTTTAAGGGATATTCCCAAGCAGCTGCCAAAACTCTCTTTGTTTAGGGGAAATTTTGTCTTCTCTGGCCTGACATGGACTGCCTCTGCCTCATTCTACTTGTTGGTGGAAGAACATGGCTTTTGCTCATCTGTCCAAGTGGATGGGCTTTAAACATGGGAATCCTTTTTCTCAGCCTTCTGGCTGGACTTTGCCTCCTTTGTCTTCCCTCCCTCTACTCCTGTTTCTGCACCACCTTGGATGTGGCCTGCAGACACCACTCACTTCAGATTTCCCCACCAGTGTCACAGGTAAAAATTGACAAATGGGGAACAAACTGACTTTTAAAAATGGACTCAGGTGAAACATATTCAGTATTTAAACTGATTTAAGTTTGTTGGTTTAATTACAATAGGCATATCTTTAAAGTTATCAGCATTAAATATAAAACTTTTACTCTATCAAGGTTTGCTGGTGGTCAAATAAGGTTATCTGTATTGCAATTTGTTAGCAAAAAATGACTTAAAGGGGCACCTGGGTGGCTCAGTGGTTGAGCATCTGCCTTTGGCTCAGGCTGTGATCCTGAGATTGAGTCCCACATCAGGCTCCCCACAGGGAGCCTGCTTCTCCCTTAGCCTATGTCTCTGCCTCTCTTTCTGTGTCTCTCATGAATAAATAAAAAATAAAAAATAAATGACTTAAACTTATCTTGTCTGTCTCAAAGATTTCATGGGTAATTGTTAGGATAGCTTTCGATGTAATTGGTAACCTAAAACTTGAAAGTTTAGCTTGGATGGTAATTGAGATTCAATTCATTGACTATTTTCCGAATAGGATAAAGTGCTAAAGCATTGATTACTGGACATAGGTTTGTGCTTTTGACTTCTGCTTGCTGAGAAACTAGGGATATTTGAGTTTGTTGGTAAACATGCTTTGTGCTTAATAAATTCATAAACCTGTCTTACAAAAAGTTTTGATATAACAGTTCACAATTGGTTACTACTTAGTTTCCACTGGAGACTAAGGTCTCTGCAAAATGTAATTAAGACTGATGGAAAATAAGGGAAACAACTCTGTAGAAAGGTTGGAGATATGTAAGAAAAATATAAGAAACGGAAATGCATTTTTGTTAAAGATAAAAGAAGGTAATTTGGTCCTAAATGAGACTGATTGAAAAGAAATGGCTTGGGACAAAATCTGCATGCAAAAGAAAGTTATAGAAAGTTTGTGAAGGGAAATCTTTGGAAAGAAATTTTATTATTTTTTTATTATTATCATTTTTATTTTTTTTTAAGATTTTATTTATCTGTTCATGAGACACAGAGAGAGAGAGGCACAGACACAGGCAGAGGGAGAAGCAGGCGCCATGAAGGGAGCCTGACGTGAGACTCCATCCTGGGTCTCCAGGATCACACCCTGGGCTGAAGGCGGCGCTAAACCACTGGGCCACCTGGGCTGCCCTGGAAAGAAATTTTAGGTGTAGTCAGGACAGACTAAGATTGAAATGAAGAGATTTTAAAAGTACACAAGTATAAGAGTAAAGTCTACTCTCTTTCTGTTCAAAATGACAAGTTTTCTTAAACGGTTAATCTGCTTTTGATAAGAAATTGTACCAACTCTCTGAAGAAAGTCCATAGTATTTTGATAGGGATTGCATTGAACGTGTGAATTGCCCTGGGTAGCATAGACATTTTCATAATATTAATTCTTCCAATCCATGAGCATGGAATATTTTTCCATCTCTTTGTGTCTTCCTCAATTTCTTTCAGAAGTGTTCTGTAATTTTTAGGGTATAGATCCTTTACATCTTTGGTTAGGTTTATTCCTAGGTATCTTATGCTTTCGGGTGCAATTGTAAATGGGATTGACTCCTCAATTTCTCTTTCTTCAGTCTCATTGTTAGTGTATAGAAATGCCACTGATTTCTGGGCATTGATTTTTTATCTTGCCACATTGCTGAATGGCTGTATGAGTTCTAGCAATCTTGGGGTGGAGTCTTTTGGGATGGAACTGGAGGGTATTATGCTGAGTGATTTAAGTCAATCGGGGAAGGACAAAAATTACATGGTTTTACTCATACGGGGAATATAAAAAATAGTGAAAGGGATTACAGGGGAAAGGAGAGAAAATGATTGGGAAATATCAGAGAGGGAGACAGAACATGAGAGACTCCTAACTCTGGGAAACAAACAAAGAGTAGTAGAAGGGAATGTGGGCAGGGGAATGGGGTGACTGGGTGACAGGCACTGAGAGGGGCACTTGACGAGATGAGCACTGTATGCTTTGCCATTATCAGGTCTGTAACATCCCTAATCCAATTTAGGCATATGCTTTAAAACTTTCTAAGGTTTTAATAAATTTCCCAAGATTTAAATTATAAATGGAGTTTTTTTTTACTCATTAGGTCTTTTTATTTGGTAAGTTAAGTTACTCTGAAAGTACTGTTAAGCAAATGATAAGTCTTAGGTTATATTTGGATAAATGCTATAACTATTCTAAAGATCATATGCAATTCCTAAGGTTTTAATATAAAGTCATCACTTGATATTTTGATCATTGAGATGTTATATATCACAGAAATAACTGAGTTTTCTTGTCATCATAATGAACTCATATCAAATTATTAACCATGTCCATTTCTAAGTTTTTGTTATTTATAATTGTTCTCATTCTTTTGGAAAGTGAGTTTCATCTTCAAGGAGGTTCACATAAAGGATCCTTAGAACAAATACAAGTTTTTGAGATATTTAAGATAAAAACTGAAATGGGTAAGAATTTCCAGAACTAATTAAAGTTGTATTCAAATTAAACAAGAATAGTGACATGGGACTAAATAAACCAAAAGGATCATTATAGTTTTGTGACTCTTGTTTGAAACACTACTGGTTCTTTAATAACGTTTGCTCTCCCAGGTTAAGAAAACTTAAGATATGTATGAGTTACAGAAATATGATAAAGTATTCATTTATAAAAAAAAAAATTAAAGCATTAACTTTTCTATTTACCTGAACCTTCTGAAATTCAAATGGTCTCTCAGTAAGTATTCTTTTCTATGGCAATCATAGTCATTTACATAAGTTCAATAAGAATCTGTTCTTCTAACAGGACATCATTGGAAACATTGGTTATTTTGTCAAGGCTTTGACTGGAATGTCATATTTGAGAAAGACACGCATAGACTCAGATATGACCAAACCTACCTTTAAGTAACTAAGGTTGACTTTATGAAACATGGAGCCACAAAGCCACTTAGAAATGTTGGCCTGATACCTTGCTTACAGAGTTCCCAGTAGCCTTTCCTGGTGAGTAAAGAACACCACTTCCTGACAGTTGCAGGAAACTCAGGATACTTTGGGGACCTCGAGAAGGGGAATCTGCCTAAATCTACAGGTATTGACAGCATGTCTGACGGCAAGTACTTGGCTTGGCTTCTGGCCTGGAGAGGCTACTAAGAATTCAACCTAGAAATTCATTATAAAAAATTCCAGCAAAGCAGATTCTAAAAGATTTATATGACCAATCATTATTCTTGCTGAGCTGATGTAAATATTAGGCCAAGTTTGTTAAAACTGGGCTTGTTTTGCAGACAGGTCAGTCCTGATTTGGCTACCTCTGATTTAAAAAACGATGGTTATTATAGATTTCAATAAATGTTTAATAACACATCTTTGTAGATGTTAAATTATAGTTCTGATCATCTTTAAATGAATGTTTTTTTGCCTAAGTTAGACCACTTGAGGTAAACTTCAGAGAAATAGCTTTTCTATTTCTACACAATAGTTCATGTACAAGATACTCTTTATGCCTTTTAATCTATGAGGATAATAACAAGACTCCATCAGTGTATGACTATTTAAACAACTAGAAAATGGGATTAATTCCCCAGCGATTGTATAACTCAACTAGCACTTTGGCCAATTTTATGTGGCTGGGATGACAAAAGCCAGAGCATACCCCACTGCATGGGGTTAACTATGGACTTATAAAAATAATGGATCCCCTATAAAATATCAGAAAGAAATCGATAACCTTTTGGATTCTTGTCATGCTGCCCCTAGAGGTATCAGTCATACATTGCAAGGAGCATACAAAAGGGACCAATCAAATAACTATGGGCACTACTTTTGCTGACATCAAGGCTAAAGGTGCTGCAAAGCAAACCTATCAGAAGGAGATGGTTACTGAAGCCTCCCTTATCTGGGACAGTCCTCTTACTCCGTTAAGACCTTCCTATTCTTAAGAAATGAAATGGGGACTCTCCCATGGGTACTGTCTCCAGCCCTCAAGCTGGCTATAGGCTGATCTGGGGCAATTACTATTACCTGGCTCACAAAGCTGGAGGGTCATTAAATCACTATATCAGACTTTTCATTTGCATAGAGACAATCAACTGGTCAAAAATAATATTTGCTGAAAAAATTGTCAAAAACGGTTCAACAAGTAACTTCTGCCTGTGAAGTTTGTCTTAAAAATAACCCCCTTGGCAGAAGACGCCCCTCTAGTGAATCAAAGGACTGGAGGCTACCCTGGAGAGGATTGGCACTTCGACTCTAACCAGATGGAAAGTCAAAAGGTTTCCAATATTTGTTAGAATGGGTTAATACTTCTACCAACTGGGGAAAGGACTTTCCATGCAGGACTGAAAAAGCACAGCAAGTCATAAGGGTTTGGCTTCGAAATAATACCTAGGCTTTGCTTGCCTAAAAGTTTGCAAAGTGATAATGGTCCCTCTTTTAAGGCCACTATCACCCAGGCAATATCAAAGGCCCTGGGCACAGACTATCACTTCCATTGTGCTTGCAGACCTCAGTCCTTGGGAAAGGTGGGAAAAATAAATGATACCCTGAAGAAACACCTAAGAAAATTATGTCAGGAGCCCTAACTCTCCTGGGCTTCTGCTTTTCCCATATAGCATTAATTAGAATAAGAAATACTCCAAAAATTCAAGGACTTAGTCCATATGAACTGTTACGTGGACATGCTTTCCTAGTCAATGATTTTCTATTTGACCCAGAGACAGATGCCCAGATTAAGCATATAATATCTTTAGTTCAATTCCAACAACAACTACAACTATCCAATAAGCAGCCACGGGAAAAAGGATCTTCTAAATATCAACTGGGTAATCTAGTGTTGGTTAAAACTTTACCCACTAATTCCCTATCAATGAAGGACATATCGAAGGACCATATCCTACCATTCTCTCTACTCCAACTGCTGTTAAAGTTTTAGGTCTTGAATCCTAGATTCATGATTCCTGTATGAAGAAGTGGACAAAGAACCTCGATAGTCCTGCAAGTGATCCTTCAATCTATTCTTGTGAAACTATAGAAGACCTTAATTTACTATTCAAGAAAAAAAAAAAAAAAAGGCAAGTAAACCTAAAAGCCGTGACTTGGGAGTTACTTTTGCTATGGAATAATATACATATAGGGGCCGTGAAAGAATGTTCTATTTTAATATCCCAGGCCATTAATATAACTGTGGGAGAACCCTTACACTCTCCAATGCTGGTCCAACTGTTGGCCCCATAGTGTGGAAAAAATGAAATACTGTTATTTACAAACAGAAAATGGCCAACACTTCCCATTCATCAACTTAACAGATCCCACAAACAAAATAAAAATTATACGGTACAATTGGACGCCAATATATTAATGGACGCAGGAAGATATACTTATGTAAAAATATAAAGAGGATCTCTCAATACTGACTACAAAAGTTCCTTTCCCAGTAAAGTCACCAAAAACCCAAACCCTATGAGACTGTTGGCTACATCCAAGTTTTGGATACATATGGCTCTCAATGTCATGAATCAACCTCAGTTTAATGTTGCCAAAGTATCTCCCCAAAGTTTGCTTTTTGATAGCCTAGTGGGAGTGGTGGGGGAGGGGTGGAGGGTGGGGGCACCCAGGCCGAAATTTACCGAGTCTTGCTACTCAGTTTCAAGTTTCTTCCTTGCAGTACAGGCCTCCACCCATACATCTGAAATATATAGTACAAGTCAATTGCACATGCATAGCCTGCAACTATTTAATGCAACTTTACCCTACACCTCCCATCCCTAACTAGTGACTTATACCTACCAAGAGGATAGACCTTATTTTGTACTGATATGGCCTATTATACCATTCCTAAATGATTTTCGGGGTTATGTACTATAGACAAACTAGGATTATTACTCTTCCCACCCCTGCAACCCATTACCAATGAGAGCTCCCTCATCTATCCCACGATTGCAATGATAATGTGGTTCTCATATCAGATGGGGAAATAGCAGCCTCAGCCCTCTCCCTGGTGGCTCTTCCAGCTGCAGAAAAGGTCTTACATCGTGAGATAAAACAAACTGTTTGCTCAGCAGAATCTTAAATGACACATCCCAAGCTTTAGATGCTCTAAATCAAGAATTAAGTGAAGTTAGGGCAAGATTTCTAGAAAATCAGGCAACTATTGATTACTTACTATTTCTATATCACTTAGGTTGTAAAGAGTTTCTACACAAGTGCTGTTTTAATATAACTGACAATTCTTATAAGGTCTCACAACTAGTAAATGACATTCGAGATGCCATTTTACTAGTGGAAATAATTATTGGATTTTGTCTTTTTATCTGTGTTTTTGGGTGCCTGTGTCACCTCATGCCTTCCAAAATATTTCGGAAGCCATACCATGGACCTTTTGACCAATCCCTGAGAATACTCTGAATGTTGTCCCCTCACACTGTCCCTTTTTAGCCTGAAGAAGTTAGAGCAGTCATCATCACATTTCCTAACAGTAGTTAGGATTACTACTCCAGAAGGAGGAATGAGTAAGGGACAGGCAGGTCTAGGCAGGGAGAGATAGGTGAGGGGAGCGGGCATGGAATAAGGTTCACGGAAATCCTAAGGGCACCGAGATGTAACAAAACCAGAGATAAGGAAATAGACCCCACCACCTGGCCCCAAATAGTAGGTAAAATCTTTCTTTGGTGGCTACAACGTAATCACAGAAACTCAGCAGACCAAAAAGAAATAGTCATTCACCCAAAATGGCACAAGAATCTCAAGGCCACAAACTCCCCTGGTCAGGTTTTCAATAAAAGGCCAGCCAAATCAACCTTTGGTGGCAACCCTGTCGGGACTCCTCTCACTTCTGAGAGCTCTCTCTGTATCCTCACTTAATAAACTTTGATGGCTTTACTCTCCTTTGTCCATGAGATTCCTTCTTTGATTTCATGAGACAAGAACCAAGCTCTTCTGCATCAAAGGGAATGTTAGAGAAGCAAATAGATGGAAGAGATTGAGGAAAGGTGAAAAGAGGGAAGAACAGTGAGTTGTTAGTAATGGTGAATTACAGAGAGTTCTTGAAAGGATGCTGATGATGTTGCTAGGAAAATACCAAGTTATTTGTCCATACTTACATACAAATGTGTATAAACTTACAAGTGTGAACCTTTTGCTTCAGCAATTCTACTGCTATGCATGTATGTTAAATAATCAGAAATGGGGATCCCTGGGTGGCTCAGCGGTTTAGCGCCTGCCTTTGGCCCAGGGCGCGGTCCTGGAGTTCCAGGATCGAGTCCTGCGTCAGACTCCTGGCATGAAGCCTACTTCTCCCTCCTCCTGTGTCTCTGCCTCTCTCTCTCTCTGTGACTATCATAAATAAATAAAAATTAAAAAAAAAAGATTTAAAAAAATCAGAAATGCATGCAAAGGTGTCTGTACTAAAACCTCATTTTTAAGTAAGGTTTATAATGAAAAATAGAAGCAATCCAAATATCTAATAAGAGAAAGTTGGTTCAATAAATTGTCATGTGCAATGGAATAGTATGCAACTGTTAAATTGCACAAATATTATAACGTAGCAAGTCTCAAAGTTTTGGTCTCAAGACTCTTTTACTGTCTTAAAAATCATGGAGCACTCCAAGGAGCTTCTGTTTTTGTGAAATATACTTATCTCTTCAATCAATCTTACTATGCAAATGGTAGAGTTCAAGTTTGGTTTCTCTTTACTGTGTACTGTGACCAAGGCCACCAGACACAAAGCAATGGCCTCTTGCACATGCAGAGAAACACGGAAACTTACCAACATATGCTTACTATAATGAGAGGGAAGAAAATGAATATAAACTTTCAAAACATTTCCTATATGACTTACCGTCCAAAGTTGACTCTTGAGAAGTCCAAGCAGACTGAGTTCAGCTGCTTCTAAACTTCAAAACCTAAATCTAAAACAATATACTGTGTTTTCTTCTAGAATCCATTAAGATGGTTCTGAGGAATGTATGAGTACCTTTCTATATGAGAACCTATTTCTGAATAAGGACAAATTGTAATGAACCTCATGTGTTTGCTACTTTATTATGGCATCCTTATTTCTTGTTTAGCAACGTATTAAACAGGCTCTGCAAGATGCTCAGAAAATGGTTTCATGGGTGTAGTTACAGGCTAAACAGGAATGCAGAGGAAAGAACTAACAGGCCCTTCTGGTTTCTCAGAAGCAGTGCTATATATTGCAAGAGCCTTAGGAGAGATGCACCTCCAAGCCAATCTGCTAGCTGTAATGTCAAACCTGCTTACAGCTCACCCCTCTACTTGTTAAGATGTAATCAAATAGTCTTAGTGATGTAAGGAATCTTCACACAATAAACTCTCATCATTCTAATGCAATCATCTTGTAAGACTCCTCATCCGATGCTTGAATCCTAGGGCAGCATCCCTCATTATTATTGACTAGGCTCTGTTTAACATCTTCAATATTGTAAAACTAGTTACCCTAAGCAATCTTTTATTGAACAGCTCAAAATGTTATAAAGTTGTTGTTTTGAGCAGCACAGTATTTTCCTAAATGGAAAAAGACCTATTGTTCAATTCTATCCCTCGGGATGGCTTAAAGCAACTCTGCTCCCTCTTCGGTTATTCTTTCAAATCGTTGGAAGCGACGGTAACATTTTGCCTGAATATCCTTGTTCTCATCAGAGATATTTACAGTTTGTTCATCACAAGGTTTCCAGGCTCTTTGCAATCCTAGCCATTTTGCTCTGCACATATTTTGAATTAAACAATTTCCCAGATGCTGACAAGAAATTTTAACAATATGTGCTACATGTAGTAATGCTGTGTGTATTCCCATGGTGCTTCAAGCTAAATGCGAGTTTCAAGGCCTTTGCAGATGTATTATCTTACCTCTTTCTTTGCATTGTACAGTTTAAAAATACTTCTTCTTAGTGCACTATTTGAATTTTATTCCTAGCCCTGTGAAGTCTAACAGTTGATGCAATATAACAACCCAAAGATCCTTTTGGATCTCAAATTCTTCATGCAAAAACGTGTTTGTCTTGATCAGCTTATAGGACATGTGTTTTTCCTTTGTACTTGGATATGATGGCTCTAATGGAAAGCTCCATCCACTTGGCATAGGAAACACCATGTTGTAGGCTAAGAGTGGTGCCAGTTCAGATTTCTTGTTGCCCTTGCCATACTGGTACTTAAATACTTTGAATGTTACCCACTTCTGCTTTTAGATATGTGTCAAAGACATTAAACATAGATTGAAGGATAGGTTTAATATAAAACATCATAATGATACCCATATGTGCTCTCCTCTAAAATGAAGAAAATAAACTTGCAGATGCTATATTTATGGAGATATTCTTCAGATTAGCCAATTTCTCTATTTTTTTTAAATGATGACAGTTACAAAAGTTAAAGGTTATCCAACCTTCAGGAGTACCTCTATTTGATTTTTTTTTTAAGTTCACCGCTTTTAAGCAAAACGTATTATTTGTAATGTTTAGTTCTTTCCATGTGGCTTAGTCAAAATGTAAAATAATGCATTGTTCTTGGTTAAATTTGCTCTCTGTGACTATCTTCTTTCGATCTTTGCCCTTCGTACAGTTTTGAATCCGGATACATGATTTTCCTGCCAGAAGTTCGTGCTTACTCCTCATTGGTTTTCATTTCCTGTTGCCTTCTGAGCTCTTCAGAAAAAAGATGGTACATCTGCGCTCTCTAAGATGTGTGGCTTTCCCAGGCAGATTGTTTATTTAACAAAAAGGTTGGAAGAGAGGTCCACTCTTTTTGTTTGGAGTTATATAAATATTTTTAAAAGGGAAGATTTCCTCATTTATTTCACTTTAGCCTTCCTGTTCAGGGAGAGGATGAAATGCACGTTTATTCACTATATGATGACAACCTGAGTTACAATTTCTTAATTGCACCAAGTATATTCAAGACATTGGAAATAAGGGAGATAAAATGGAATGGTAATTCTGAATTTCTCCCCACATATACTATAAATGTAGGATTATCACATATGTACAAATTCAAAACCAACTTATCATTATTAACCCAATGATAAAAACATACATACTGTTATAATAATAGCTGAATTTAGATGAGAATTATCAAAGAAAACTCATAAATAATTGTTTTTGCATATTTAATATTAATAAACCTCGAAGCATCTTATATGATTGCAAACACATTGAATTCTTAATATGTAACTAGGATAGGACACATGGTACTACAGAGAGAAGAGAAGCAGCAATGACAATAACATTCAGAATAACATTTTATAATAAATCATAATATTTAATATAATAAATATTGGACTTATATTTCTATAAACATATTGCCTACTACAGATAACGTATTATACAATACATAGTCCTTGTAAAACATATAATTATAGTTTATATTTTAATACATAATTTTTATAATACATAACATTTTAATATATTATACTTAGTATAATAAAATCACATGATAGTATTTTGTATTTGATATTTTTCAGGACCATTTTATAGGATTTATATATCATCTCCTTAATGTTTGCGCCTCTCACTGAGGTAGGTCCTACTTTATCTCCATTTTATTCATGAGGAGACAAGAGAAAATATGTTAAGTAATGTGCTCACAGCAACAGAGATAAGTATGGGTGAGGCAGTGTCCTACTTTTAGTGGACCCCCATGTTTGTATAGAACTCCGTTATATTAAAAAAGCAGCCAGTTTAGAGAGGTATTATCCTGAATTTGTAATTTGCCACAATTTTGAATTTTGTCTTAGATTTACCTTCAAAACTATGTTTAGCCTAGTACAATATTGGAATAATTTTGTTGTTCCAGAGCTCAGAATTTACTGAGTGACCAGCACTAACTGGACTGGGATATTTTTATGTGCTGGGGCTAAACTGTAAAGCAAATAATTGTGTTACAGAGGCAGAGACTGATGTTAAAAACTGGGCAGAGGATATTTGGAAAGACTGTTTTGACAGGACTTCCTTGGTCCCTCTTAAAAAGTTAATTTATGATTTTATTAGAAGTGACTAAAAACCATAACAAAAACTTATTCTAAATCATATTTCTTATAATGTCTATTACCATTACTAGCCACGAAAGAAAAAACATCCAGAAGAAAATAAAAATAATAATCAAGCAAAAGTTGTAAAATGAGAAGAGTGTTAATACAATAGCTATCAATGGATACTATGGTTTTTTTTAATTGAAAAATCTCTACAAGAACTGATGGCAAAATCCTTTGATAAACTTTTATAAAAGTAGAGATATAAAACCATTATGCAAAATCCCTGAGAGTTAATTATCAAACTACATTTACTTTACAAAGCTAGCATACAAGGATCTTTAAGGCACCACTGTGTAAGAAAAGTAAACACGGATACTGATTCATGAGATGTAATTCGGTCCTCACAAAATTAAATCTGGTTTCTAAGTCATTTAATATGGTTATTACTCTAGAATTCCATATGATATTAATAGTATAAATACCACTTAGGCAATATTTTTATTGCCTGATGGAACTTTAACTTTTTCTTTTTAATTCTTTTTAAGAATTTTATTTATTTATTCATGAGAGACACAGAAGAGGCAGAGCATAAGCAGAGGGAGAAGCAGGCTCCCTGCAAGGAACCTGATGCAGGTTCCCAGGACCCTGGGATCATGCCCTGAGCCAAAGGCAGATGCTCAACCACTGAACCACCCAGGAGTCCCAACGTAGGATTTTTTCTTCCAACATGGGAATTTTTAAGAGAATAAAAACATGTACCCTTTTATACCAGTTTTGTCTTTTGGGTATAAAGGTTGATAGTAGCCTAGATTGGGGTTGGGCAATTTTATGCTATTGAGCTCTGAATTACATTAATGCTTTTTCATTTTATAGGGTGAGTAGTTATAGATTGGTTACTGATTTTTTTTCTCAGATCATTTTTGTAGTATGTTAACCATTCTAGAATAAAAACAGTGGAATAAAACCACCTTAATGACTATACTAGCTCAATAGAATTACTCAAAGAAAAGAAGGCGAAGTTAGCATATAATACTTACTTAAATCATGATATCAGATGACTTTATTTAAGGAGAAAAGAAACATTCAAATCATAGTGACACAGCAGGGAAAAAGAGATGTTACAGATTTGATGTTATGTTTGGGACACATCATGTTTCCTTCAAATAAAATCAGAAAATAAAATAAAATAAAATCAGAGCTTGTTGAGTGTTTTACCACAGCTTCTTGAAGTTGACACATGACCTTTAGACTTGTCAGGCATAGTACATGATTTTCTTGTAGGGTTGCACTGGTCTTGTTCTGCAATGAGGTACATTAATTATTCTGCAACTCTTTTTAATTAGAATTTTGGATATTATTTTTAGAAGGGTCACAGTTTGAAGTACCTCAAAATCTTTGAACTCAGAAAGGTAAAGTTGCTCTAATGTAATTAAAATGCAAGGTAGAGACATAGGATAGTCACTGGAAGTTCATGGTTAAATGAATGTACCTGGTGACATCTGTCACAGTGAGAAATACTCTTCTGTTTTTCAATGCTGTAACAGTTACATTCCGTTTCTTGAATAATAAGAATCAGACTCAGATTTTAAAGAAACCTAAAATGTCATCAAAATGAGGGACTGTGTATATCTTATTACTGCTTGACTGTTTCTCTTTTCAACTCTTTTCGGCTGGTTGTTTTGACAGATAGTAGCTATGATACTTAGCTATGAAGGGTTGCTATTGATTCTAGATCATGGAATCTGTTCTTCTACTTGCTTTAATCTTATCAGGGAATTCAATCAGCTAGGAACTTGGTACAGATTACCACTAGAAAACTGAGGCCATGGGTATTGTCAGCGATGAGAGATTATTTTCAGAATATATGAATATACACAAAGAATAGACTTCTACTTTATTTATACAATTGCTTTAAAAATAAATTCAAACGTATTTACTAGAGGTTTTGCTTGTTTCAGAAATGAGTTTCAAACTTCAGTTACCTGAATTTAGTTATTTCCCAATCTTCCCTCTATGGCAAAGTTCAGTTGGAATTTATGTCAAATCCATCAGATGCATATAGCAATTGTGTGCAATCAGGCAAATCCATCTAATATAACTTATTAACATTAATAATTTTAATAACAATGGTTCAGAAGACCTAGTTCTATGCAGAACTTGATTTATATCAGAGAAAATGAAGTAGAAAGATTAAACAAACTAAAATAAACTCAGCTTCTCTATGGTATTTTCTTTTATAAAATATTTATACATCAAGAATAAACACTGTGGAGAAACCATTGAAATAGATAACAGTGTTCTGTGAATCTAGTGATTATAAAGGAATGCAACTAACTGATAAAGGGAATGTGTTTATATATCTTCAAGACTTGTCACCACACTTTTACAACAGACTTGATTATTTTCTGGTAATTATGCTCTATCGAAAAACAATACAACTCAATTGTGCTTTATAATTTAACTTTGGAACACAAAGCCCCAAATAAATGATGATGTTCGCTTTGTTTCTAATTGAAAGTTAAACTTAAGAAGTCAAACTTAGAAGAGTGAATACATCTACTGTGGGAGAAATATTAAAAACAAAAATCTTCTGCAATGCAGGAAACCTCTCTACAAAGGTAGTATAGAAAGAAACCAATTTTATAATTGAATAAGTATTAAACCAGAATGTGATGTGCATTATGACAATCTGCAAAGGGGTTGCAAAGACAGAAAGGAACCTCACCCCCTACGTGGCCAAGCACATCCGACCCATTACATACGTGTTTTCAATGTAAACAATAATTAGTCCTTGATAAAACCTTTTGCCACACACAGTTCATCTGAACTTTATCTTGGTAACTGGAAGAATCTTCTGAATTGGCTTTATCTGGAAGAGAAATGCACTTCCCATAAATTTGGGCAAGGATTCAAAGATATTATTCTTTTACTCTCTCCCACAGGTTGAGGGACATAAGGTAAATATCTCCTTCCATATGTGCATTGCAGAAAGATGGCTCTGAAGCCCTAGTCAAAGATTCATATATATCTGAAGAAGAGAGAGAAAGAAATTCTGAACAAAAGGGAGCAGGAGGAGAAATGTCTTCCTTTTTTTTTGAACAGGGGGAATTAAAATTCTTATTTTTAATTTCTATTTGCCCTGATAGCACTTACAGGGACATAGAATATGTTATTTCATTATGATTCTCCCCCTTTTTTTTTAATCATCTGAAGACCTTTCTATAGATGCTACTTATTTTTTAAACAGCTTTATTGAGATATAAATGCCATATAATCACTGCTCATATTTAAAGTGTGCAATTTGATATTTTGACATATGCATGCACCTGTAAAATCATAGCCACAATCAAAACAGTAATTTTTTCCGTCACCCACAAACATTTTCTCCTGCCTCTTTGTAATTCCTTCCTTCTACCATTTCTGCCCCTCCTCTCTGTGGGTACATACTGTTCTACTTTCTGTCACTATAGATTAATTTCATTTTCTAGAATTATTCTATATGTACTCTCTTTTGTCTGGCTTTTCACTCAGCATAGTTATTTTGAGACTCATCAGTGTTGTTACAGGTAAGAATAGGTCTTTCCTTTCATTGCCAGATACTGTTCTTTTTTGTGCACACCACAACTAGCTAATGCATTCACCTTTGCTTGTTTCCAGTTTTGGGATTACAAATAAAACTGCAATGAACGGTGTAGTATGTGTACCAGTCTTTACTTAGCGTAAATACCTAGGAGTAGAGTGACTGAGACTGAATTACATGGTATTGAAGAGTAGCAGAATACCCTAACTAAAATGCGCCTTCTTGGCATTAGGATTTTTCTGAGCTCATTATTTCCAGAAAGAGCAGACACAGCAGAAGCTCTGAAAACAGAGTAGAGGTTACCTTTCTGTAGGGGAAATATATTTTATAAAGGAAATCTCCATTTGGAAGGATGTCTTCTTGTCTACCAGAAAGAGAAGGATGACTCAATTACAAGCAAGGTTTTTAGTCAATGAAGAAATAACTGACATAAATCTACCTAACAAACTTCCCTTTGCTTGCCATGTTTCTTTCAGTAAGCTCTCTATAATTGGTCTACCAGCCCCAGCACCTTTTCTTTTCTTTTCTTTTCTTTTCTTTTCTTTTCTTTTCTTTTCTTTTCTTTTCTCTTTTCTTTTCTTTTCTTTCTTTTCTTTTCTTTTTCTTTTCTTTTCTTCTTTTCTTTTCTTCTTTTCTTCTTTTCTTTTCTTTTTTCTTTTCTTTTTTCTTTTCTTTTCTTTTTTCTTTTCTTTTCTTCTTTTTTTTTTTTTTTTTTTTTTTTGTTCTGAGCTGAAGATGGTATCTGAGCTGGAGTTCTAAGCAACCCTGAAGAGTTACTCATTTTTCCATGGGTTTCTCCCATGTATATGTGAGGTACACATGTTAATAAACTTTTGTTTATTTTCCTCATATTAATCTGTCTTTAACTATAGGAGTTTTAACCAAGAACTCAAAAGGGTAGAGGGAAAATTATTTTTACTTCCTTACAGTAAATATATGCTTTTTAAAAAATATTATATTTTTAAGTGATATCTACACTCAATGTGGGGCTTGAACTCACAGCCCTGAGATCAAGAGTTACATGCTCTACTGACTGAGCCAGCTGGGTGGCCCAATAGATGCTTAATTTTTTAATGAACTGTAAAAGTGTTTTTCTGAAGTAGCTGTATCATTTTAAATACCCATTAGCAATGTATGGCACCCTCTCCCACACTTAGTTCAATCTGTTTCCGTTTTGTTTATTTGTTTTAGCTAACATCATACATGTGTAGTGGTATCTCATTATGGTTTTAATTTGCTTTTTTCCTAATTATGATGACCTCGAACATGTTGTCATGTGCTTATTTGCCATTGAAGAGTATCAGAATATGCCACCCTAAAATATGCCACTTTGGCATAAGGATTATTTTGAGCTGAAGGCAATTGAGGAGCAGCAGATACAGGAAGAACTCTTCTCTCTTAGTTTGCTTAAAAGCTGGGCACAAATTTCCTTCTGTAAAGGAGACCCTCCTGTACAAGGAAGAGAAGTGTTCTTATCTGCATAACAAATTTTACTAAATAATCCTTATCCACCATCCATTTCCTACTCACTTTTTCCACCCCAGGACTCAAACCTTCTTCTGTTTTTGTCCAGTCACTTCTCCAGAAGTGGTATATAAGCCCTTGAGTCTAACTGCCTTTCGGTTTTTTGCTTCTTTCTCATGAATACTCTGTGCACAGAAACTTAAAACCTTGAATACAATGCGTGTAAAATTTGTCAATCTGTCCTTTCTCAGCTAAATTACATATCTTAAAATGCCAACAAAGTGGAGGAAAAGCTTTTCCTCCCTACAGAATCTATACATCTTTGGTGAAGTGTCTTTTCAAATTTTTTGCCCAATTTTAACTTTTAATTGGGTTGTTTGCTTTTCTATTATTGGGTTTTAAGAGTTATTTACATATTTGATGTAAGCCCTTGCAAAAACAATCCTGTCTTTTCATTTTCTTAACAATGACTTTTAAAGAGCAAAAGTATAGAATTGTGATGAAGTCTAATTTATCAATATGTTCTTTTTATGGATTGTACTTTTGGTGTCCTTTCAGAGAAAAATTTCACTAACTCAAAGTCATAAAGATTTTCTTCAGTATGTTCTTCTTAAAGTATTATAGTTTTATTTTTTACCTTTAGGCCTATGATTCATTTTGAATTACTGTTTTGCATATGGTGCAAGATATGGAGTGAAAATATTTTTTGTTAGTTTTTGTTTTTACAAATGGATAGCTAATTTTTATAGCACTCTTTTTTTAAAAATCTATTCTTTGTCCAATGAAATGCCTTTGTCAAAGCTCACTTGTCTATATACATGTTGATCTATTCTGGACTATTTGTACTATTTTTGTTATTTCTATTTATTTCCATAGTATGTTTTTAATTATTACAGGTACTGTGTCTTAAAATGCACTAGCATTTACCCTCCAATTTTATTTTGCCTTTTCAAAGCTGTTTGGCTATTCTAAATCTTTTGTATTTTCATAAGAATTTTAAGAATTATTTCCCAAAAACATTTTTTTCTTTTTTTAATCTGGGCTTTGACTGGAATTACCTTGAATCTATATAGCAATTGGGGACAATTGACATCCTAACAATTTTGAGACTCCAATCCATGAATGAGCTATGCTTCTCTATTATTTATTTAGGACTTGATTAATTTAATTTATACACATATTTAAAAGCTGCAAATTAATCATTACAATAGAACTGTGAGCCTACAAGGGAAAGGCTACAAAATTATTGCCTTATATATCAGAGTAATTTTTGAAGAGAAGGTGAATTTTCTTCAGACTCTTGTAGTAAATAGGTGGTCATTGGGTGAACAAGTGGGCTTAGAGAGAAGAGAAGCATAAAAGCACTGGGATATGACAGGAGTAAACATTTAAAGATCTGTACCTAGTTATGGTTTGACATATTTAAAATCACTGTGTATATGGGGGAATAGGAAGGGAGATACATGGCTGGATACTTATCTTATGTTCTCCTTGAAAACAATTGTTCTTTTTCCTGTAAGCAATGGGTGCTATTGAAGGATTTTAATGGAGAAGTAACAAGCATATTTAAAAGATCAATCTGAAAGTTGAATGACTTGTTTAAACATTTTAAAAGATATTTATGCTTTAATCTGTTTAAATTCCTGGGAGAAAAGTCTCCACATTTATGGAATATAAGTACATTTATACTGTATGAATGCTATTTGTTTTTGTTTGACTTAAATTTATCTCTTTATTAATATTACAAAATACATATTAGCTTTATAGACATTAGACTTGGGTGAACAAATTTAACTCAAATTCTGTACCTGATTCTAATGGTATCCACATCTTTCATGGTTTCAGTTCTTTCAGCATATTCCCTCATCTTCATTTAATGATACAAAAATATTTCATTGTTTTTCTTTTTTTTTCTAAGATTTTATTTTTAAATAATTTCCACACCCAATGTGGGACTTGAACTCACAACCCCGAGATCCAGAGGCACATGCTCTGCTGACTGAGCCAGCAGTTGCCCACTTGTTTTTCTTCTGCTGTTATTGTTATTGTTTTTCTTATGCTCAGTTATAAACTCCCTTGTACACTTAATAAATTAGTTACCTCTTTACGCATTTCTCATCAGTAATACTTGCCCATACTCAACACTGACACCAAAGATGTCATTTTCACGATGTCCTGTCACATAATTAAAGAGTTGTGATGGTATTCTAATACATTATCTCTTGTCATTAAACTCTCTTCATATAACTAAATCAGTTGCTTATCTTCTTAAGGTTTTCACTTTAGACAGGCAACATTTCATTTGTTCTTTGATCCACTTCCTCCTTTACTATAATCTAAGTAAGTATCGAAGGCTTAGCTTCTTAATGTTTCCTTGAATTCCTGTGTACCTCTTTAAAAATTGCCAGGCTACCAACATACATTTTGTTCAGTCACATAAAGAATGTTGACAAAGTAGGTAAGACATGCATTAGGGATGAACAATTGAGTCAGGTTGTAGAGACAGTAAAATCCAGCCTTCTAAATTTCCAATCATAATTCTCTTTCACTTTTTAGGTTTCAAAATTAACTTATACTATTTTGAAGAAAACTATTTTTTGTAGGTAAATATTATTCCTTGATATTTTTCCTCCTCTTATATCATTTCTTTTGGTTGTTGATTTTCTTTCTCCAACTTTGAACATCTGGTCTCCTTGGCTGAGTAGGTTCCTCATTGATCTTAAAACAAACAACCCTTTTCCCTACCTTATTAGTTTTGTTTGTATAGCCTGAAGAAGGTGAAAGGATATTTCAGATTGAACATAACTTCTCTGTTTACCCAGGTACTTTCAAAAACAATGCTTCTTAAAAGTCACTGTAGGATCTTAGAATACATGTCCCTAGGCTAAGCAATGGGAGTCAATTTACCAAATTCCACATCTTCCTGGTAAACATTGCTTATCCTCCTTAATCTTCTGAACATTGTTGACTCTGGTCTTTGATTAGCTGTATCTTCATGTCTAGAATACTGTATGCCAGCTTTATCTTAATCAAGTATTGCTCTATTTTTTTTTAAATATAGAAACTTGGATTTACTTACTGTATCACTGAACTGAGTCTTGATTATTAGAATGTTTTATTATAATTTATTAACTTGCCTCCCTACCTATATTTAAGATACAGTTCATGTAAGTCATTCTGTACTTGACAAAAATTTCAGTCTTTTGAAACTAATTTTCTAATATGACTTTTTGATATGGGTCTACAGTGTTTTCTGCTTGTATTATGATCAGGTGTCATAAGACTGAGAGATATGGACATGTGTATAAAGGTGGGGAGTAGCTAAGAGTTCTTTTCCTCAGGGTATTTTGGATAAAACTTGAGCAGGGTTGCTTAGTTTAGTGTGGGTTCATAATTAGAGTAATATGATATTTGCTGAAATTTGTGACTGAGACAGACTAAAATACAGAATCAAATATAGTTCTACTAGAGACTAAAACAAACATTGTGAATAATAAATCAGCCTTTTTTTCTCTTGATTACGTGCTTCCTAATATTACATTGACCTTTCTCTCATTATATTTAAAAAGATATGTAATTCTTATGGTGTCATGGTCTGAAAGTAGTAGTAATATAAGTTTCAGAATCTTTTAAAGTATGCAAAACATTTGAATCAACTGCTTATAAGATAAATAAACCATGACAATTTTCTACTATGAATCCCAAAACCATTTTAGATTAACCAATATCTTATGAATCATAGCAGTACCCTCATTACTTAAAGTAGTAATATACAAATACAAATATGTCTGAAACTTACCTCTTATTCATCTGCAGACAATGTTTGGAACAAATGTGGGTTCCCAGACTCTTTGGATTAAAAACAACTGATCAGTGTGTGGAATATAAATGGCACAGCAGGCATAGGTCAGGGGAAAGAATTAAGGGGTTCATAGGAAAAAATAGGTCAGTGAGGTAGAGATGGTCAGACTCCTGTGTAATAAGAGATGCCAACTTTTGTTTAGACATCCATGCATTTGGCATTTGCAAAACTGAGAATGCACTGGCCATTTCAGGTCAAAGGGATGCCAGGTCAAATGTTGAGATATGTCAGGCAGGAAATGCCCTGTGCAGTTAATGTGTAGCTACGTGTTCTAACTTCTTTTTGCAGATTCTCTGTCTCTGGATAGAACCAGGGTTGTAATATTTTTGAGATTTGTTACAAATATGATCATATCTAAGTGTTTTCTCTTCTGGTGGAGTTTTTACTAGCCTTAGCTCCACTGAATTGTAGCTAACCAAACTGACCACAGATGACATTTTGCTACAAAGAGTTCAAGGGTATGGCTCAATTAATGGAAATAGATTTGTGGCGCCTCCACATAAATCCAAGAAATTTTAGAAACCACGCCAAGTCAACCAATATGAGTTTGAGCCAATGATAAGTGAAAATAATTCCTTAGGCCACTGAGTACTACTTGGCATTGTATAACAACAATTTGATTTATATTGCCTTTATGTTTTTACAAGATCAAAACTCTTTTTTTTAAGTTTTTTTTTTTTTTTCCAAATGTATTTTGAAGAACAATTAACAATCTCTTGAAAGTAACTGAGAAAATGTTGGGAAAGGCATTGTGTCAAGTTATTCAAAGCAAAGGGTATAACTCTTTTTTTTGCCTTTGTTTTATACTTTGATCTCAATAAGCCATTTTCCCCTTATTAGGTTAGGCATTTAGGTTAAAAACATTTAACTATTTCATAATAAATAACATCCCTATCCTGCTGAAATTTTCAGATATGATTACTTCTCAATGTATTGCTCTTAAGATAGATATATTAATTTTGATTTACACATGTCACTAAGCATTTAAAACAAGATGAGGTGGGATAGATGAAAGCAGCAGAGATCAGGATAATCTTCACAAACTCTCTTCTATCTTTCCCTGTCTACCCTTCATCTCCTCTAGCATGTACTTTGAGGAACCATCAAAAGTAAGCATTATTTTTTCAATAATATAGAAGCATAAGGAATAGTACTCCCAAAATGTTTAATTTAAAACTTAGAAACAAATGGGTGTTTTTGCTTGTTTTTGTTTTTGTTCTTTAATTTGAACAAAATAAAATACAATACATGCAGCGGATTTTAAGGAAAAGGCAAAGGTAACATTATATTTAGCTTTAATTTTTTTGAAAGAAATGCTATATAAATTTAAAGAACAGCTAGAATTTTCTTTTTTAAATGTTAATCTGTTTAGGTCAATTTGACATGTACATAAATAAGAAATTAAGAAAGTACTGAATGATTAATAGAAAATAATTTGTTGCCCCAATATTCTCCTCACCCAAGTTTGTTTTTCAGAGAAACATTCTGGCAAATATTTCAGGTATTTTAAAGTATTTTCTTCTATATCCATACATATTATGCCATTACAGTTATTATGTGATTTATCGCAAATCATATGGTATCATATATCTGATAAATCAAGTAATAGCAGTAGTAGTATAATATATATAATGGTAGTATATATATAATTATTTATAAATATATAAGCAGTGGTATTATATATACTGTATATATACTCTAGTTTTATCTTCTGCTTAGTTAACATAACAACCTCTAATATTTTTCCAAATGTTCCACCAGATATATTAAACACCTATCAGTAGGTTTACCAGAAGTTCAAAAACATCAAATTATCTCTTAGTTACATTTGTCTTCTTGGATTTCCCCTTCCACTCATTTCTAGGCCTCATACACAGCTGTCTTTGTAGGACTTGCTTTTATTTTCTTATTTAGAATCAATCTCTCTCTCTTTTCTCTTTATTTTTTTAAAGATTTTATTTATTTATCCATGAGAGACATAGAGAAAGGCAGAGACATAGGCAAAGAGAGAAGCAGGCTCCATGCAGGGAGCCCGATGTGGGACTCGATCCTGGGACTTAATCCTGGGACTCCAGGATCACGCCCTGGGCCAATGGCAGACACTCAATCACTAAACCACCCTCAAAAAAGAGCATCCCTCTTTTTTCTTTTTCTTACTTTTTTTTTTTTTTATCTCATTCTTTCCTCATTTCTAATTTACTCATTTATTTTTACCAAAAATTATTGTCTAAGAATTTTTAGATTTTTAAAGCTTTGTTCATATAAAATTATCTTTATATCCTCACATTGATTTATAGTTTAGCTGAGTATACAATGATAGTAAAAAATCATTATCCTTTGGAATGTTGAAGACTCTGCTTTACTGTCTTTCAGCCTCCAATGTTATTAGCAGAAAAAAATCAGTTGTTATTTGAATACTTCTATTCTTTTTTTTTTTTTTACTTCTATTCTTTTTGAATGGTTACTCACTCTATACTTTCCTCAGGCTATTAGAATCCTCTTTTGATCCCTGATGTTTTAAACTTCCCCAGTGAAAGTCTTGAAGTGAATGTTTTGGGGAGGATGTGTTTCAGTCTGGAGATTCATGATGGGGATGTTCTGGTATTAATCATTTGATCATTTCCCTCTGTTAGTTTATCTGCTCTGTTTCTGGAGCTCCCTTTAGGTAGATGTTGGACCTTCTGGACTAATCCTCTAATTTTATCTTTTCTCTCCTATTTTCCTTCTATTTGTCTATTTTTATGCCCTTAAGAGATTTCCTTAAATTTACCTCCATTCTTCTGTCACTTTTACTTCTATTTATTTTCCATTCCAAATGCTCTTTCGTATTCTCTGATTATCTCTTGTTAAATGGATATGGTTTTTTTTCCTATCTTTAGAGCCATGCCACATTCCTGCCCCATTATCTGCTGCTGTGAGTGCTAGCTAGTCTTTAGCATGACTGTGGAGCAAATTCATTAGTTCTTATGTCATAACTTCCTCATTTTTCCCACATCAGTGAACAATCCTCTATCTAGTTTTAATTTTATAAATACTTATTCAAGTCACTTATCCTTTATTATTTCTTTTTCCATGTTTCTTTGGCTATGTGGATAATGCCTTCTTTGGTACTTTACTGATATTTTAGTTTTATTTTTGGAATATCAGGATTTCAATATGCCATTTTTAACTGTATACTATGATCATCCAACTTGAAGCAACTCCTGAATGTAATTTCTGGAATGGAGAGTCATCTTTATACAATTTGGAATTTGAAGTAAAAATATTTTTTCTAGATTTTTCAGGACTTATTAAAATAAAGATGTGTTAGTTATAAAAGTCTTTGTAAACAACTAGTACATGACTAACTTGAAAGGAATGTGAGAGAAATTTTTTAGTATTTTGAAATTTCCCTTAGTGGTTAATGCTGAAGGAACTTGTCTATTTAAACCCCCGTTGTCTCACCATATGATTAATAGAGTAGACATGTACAGAATATTCCACTGGGCAAATCTAGAGTTATTTGTAATATCCTACAAATAGCAGCAACTTTATCCCTTTCTGTTTTATCAAAAAAAAGGGATATTTAAATTTAAATGTGGAAAATATTATTAATATATTTACTGTATTAAAATCTGTGTCTTAGATTAAATAAATTATCTGTTTGGGAAAACATTGACTACCTACCTCATTTCAAACACAAAACCAATTTCAGATGGATTGTAATTCTAAATATGAAAGGTAACACAACAAAGATTCTGGAAAAAAAAAAAGTAAAACAATTTTTTCATGTCCTTGGGAGATGAAAATTTTCCTAAACAGGATGTAAAAGTCATTGTCTGAGAAGAAAAAAATTTGAGGAAATTGGACTATACTGAAACCAAAAACTTTGTTTATCAAAAGACACCATTATGAGAATGGATAAGCAACAGAATGGGAAAAAACATTTGCAACTTACTTATCTTATAAGGAATATGAATAGAGAATATTGAAAGGACTTTAATAAAAAGCTGAGCCCTTTAATAGAAAAATGGACAAAAGAGTCAAACAGGAACATTACAAGGGGGATATTGAAATGGCCAAAATACTTAGGAAAAATGTTCAACCTATTAATAATCAGGGAAATGTAGATGAACACCAGTGAGATACATACCACTGTGCCTGCATCAGGATACATTTGCCAAATGTGGCAAATAAAAATATGGAATTCCCAGATATATTTGAATTTCAGATAATGAGCACTTTCTTAGTATAAGGATGTCCCAAATATTTCAAATAAATGGAAAACTTGTATTTTATCTGACAACACTAAACAGACAGGCTAAAATGGACATGTTAATAATATCAAGCATTTCTGGTAATGTGGAGCAATTGGAATTTCCAAGCCCTGCGTGTGGAGTGGCAATCAGTACAAAACCACTTTCAGAAGAACTTTTGGGATTATTAATTAAAGTTGATCCCAGTAAATCTTAGGACTCAGCAATTCCTCTCTAAAGAATATACCAAAAGACAGGTACACTAATGTTCACCATAATATTCTTGGTATTAAAATTATTTTCAAAAAAGCAAAACAAAACCAATGTCTATTAATAATGCAACAAACTACAGTATAATCACAGAATGAAATGTCAAAAAACAATAAGGAAGAACAAATTATTGCTGCACTCAGCTCATTGGTCATATTCTAAAACACGATGTTAAATGAAAAGGAGATAAGCAGAAATTAATACATTTTAGATGGTTCCTTTTGCATAAAGTTCAAGGTTAAAGCAGAATTAATCACAATGTTACAAATCAACATAGTGGAGGATCCTGACTCAGTCAGTTAAGCATCCAACTCTTGATCTCAGCTCAGGTCATGATCTCAGGATTGTGAGATCCAGCCCTGTGTGACACTCTGTGTTGGGTGTGGAGCTTGCTTAAGATTCTCTCCCTCTCCAGATGCCTGGGTGGCTCAGCGATTGAGCATATGCCTTCGGCTCAGGGCATGATCCCATAGTCCTGGGATCAAGTTCCACATCCGAGCTCCTTGAGTGGAGCCTTCTTCTCCCTCTGCCTGTGTCTCTGCCTCTGTCTCTCTCTCTATAATGAATAAATAAATAAAAATCTTTTTTTAAAAAAAAGGTTCTCTCCCTCTCTCTCTGCCACCTGCTTGTACATACACCTTCTCTCTCTCTCTCTCTCTCTCTCTCAACAAAACAAAACAAAACAAAAAACAAAGAGAGAGGAGAGAGATCAACATAGTGGTTCCCAGGAGGAAGGCAGTGATTGGGAGGGGGCACAAGTGGGTGATCTGATAATATTTTATTTATTTATTTACTGGGGTCATGTTCATTCTGGAAACCATCATGCTGTATAGCCTTTTGATTTGTGTACATTTCTTTGCGCAGGTTATATGTCAGCAAAAAGTCTTTTCTAAAAACAACCTAAATTTGAAAATTTAGTAATTTGTTTTTAGTCATAAAAAATTACTCTGATACACATGATTAGTGATTTCAACTGGTGAGACATGAGGACACATTCAAAGTGAGGTGCTATAAATAGCACCTCAGCCTGTGCTTGGGGAGTGGTGGGGTCCTGCATTCCTCCTGTGTCACCTGGGGGAGGAGGAGCAAACGTGACTGTTCCAGGAAACACCCACAGCTGCACGTGTCAGCCTGTTGAAAACAACTGTTCCTCAGGTTTAGTTCAGTGCACTGATATCTGTGTCCTTCACTCTATTTTCAACATTCCCTCTCTCTTGTGCTACGTCTAGTTTGTGTCCTTTGTTCATCTTCCTAACAATCGGCTAGGATTTGACTTTGCTTTAAAGTTTAAATGTTTCCTTTTTGTATGCCTCACCTTCATGCTGTCTGCTTATTAAAACATAGGATAATCTGAATCAATACCCATGTCCTTCTTTCATTCTGTGCCCTGGGATTCTATTCATCTAGGATACAGATAAAAATTAAAAGCATTGTAGTATAATGAAGGGGCATGGCTTTCTAGTTATAAAACTCTGGGGTCCCTTTATCTCAGAACATTGTGACTCAACCATTTATCACTATCACAAACTCTAATGAAGAAGAAGGAGGAGGAGGAGAGGAAAGAGGAAAAGGAAGAGGAGAGGGAGAGGCAGAGGGAAAGGAAAAGGAGAAGAGAAGGAGAAGGAGAGAGAAAGAGAAAAGGAAAAAGGAGGAGGATAAGGAGAAATCATTGTGTCACTGCTCCTGGTATGTGGTCCTGGAGCCTTACTTAGTTGAGGACAGATTCCTAGTCTCCTACTGACTCTTCCTAAAACTCCCCATACTTTAATATTATTTTATAAATCAGAAACAACTCTTAGTTTCATATGTTCTCCATGATCCTTTCCTGACCTTCTATAAAGTTGAGTACAGATCATTTGGAATACATGTTTATCATGTAGTGGAAAGAATGCTTTGGAATTGGACAGACTTGGCTTTGTACCCAGGCTCCCCCACTTGCCAGCTATAAGAAGTTAAACAAGTTATTCTCTGAGTCTCCATTTACTCTGATGTTAAAGATGATATTAATAGTAAGACCACAGAGTTATGGTTTGATGAAATGAAGTATAAGGCACTTATCACTTTGTTTAGAGCATGACAGATTTTTGTATTTTTTTTAAAGATTCTATTTGTGTGTGACAGAGAGTGAAAGAGAGAGAAAGAGAGAGAGAGAGAAAACAAGTGGGGGAAGAGAGGGAGAAGGAGGGGGACAGCAGACCCCTTGCTGAGCATGGAGCCCGCCTCAGGGCTCAATTCCAGGACCCTGAGATCATGATCTGAGCCAAAGGCCAAAGTCATATACTTAAGGGACTGAGCCTCCAGGTGCCCCACGACAAATTTTTTTTAAAGTCTAAGTTCTTGTCCTTCAGCCTTTCTATTCTGTCCCTACACTTGTGTTCTTTACTTAGCAGGTCATTCCTAAGTTGATCAAAGGCACAAAAATGTATTAATTGTGTGATCAGCACAACATCATCATGTACATAGCTGCTCAAACATTCCTTTCCTACAGGAATGTCTTCAAATGATAATCTTGGAATATATTTATTGAACCCCATGTGTGAAACATAGGAAAATCACAGCTAAATAAAATGATAAGAGATGTTATGTTATAGATGTTATCTATCTCTATAGATAGAGATAAGAGATGTTATATGTTATAGATCTGTCAGATCACCTGACAGATGAGGACAGGTTAGGGTTGGGGGGAAAAGGGGCAGCAATCTAAACTGTGGGCAGGGCCATGTCAAAAGAATAAAGCCTCACATTCCTTTCCCAGTCTTCTTGTGAATCTTTCCAACATAGAATAGACCAAAATTCCCAAACTATAATTTCACTTTCCCCAAATATTCTTTTTTTGTTCTCTCTCCATGACAAATGCAAAGGTTAGAGATATGTAATAAATACTCTTCGTTGAATGAGTTAAATGAATGAATGCTATAGTGACCATTATAATGTATAAAGGGTATGAATTTTGGTACAAGAAAAAATAGACTTAAATCCATGATCCACCAGTTATTAGCCATGAGCTATTGGAAAATGTAATTCAGTTACTTGGTCCAAGATTCAGTTACTTAAGTGCCAAATAAAGAGAATAATATCTATTTTGTAGGACTGTGGCGAGGATTAAGATGATACTTATAAGGTCTGTGGCACATTACTTAATAATGTTTATTACTAATCTTACCACAACTATTATCAGCACTTCTCTTATGTCTCTTCTCCATTTCACGTCTCACAAACAAATATAGATCCCTTCTTCTCTTTAAAGGCATCAGAGACCCCAGGCTTAAATTCCAATGTGATAGGTTGCTTTTCAGAGGTACATGCTCCCTTGCTACTTCCAAGGGTCCTGATTTCCTTTTTCCAAGATGAGAGTCCCTGGAGTCATAGCCTCTCTTATTTTAAGTCTTCAGGAGTCGCATGATCACCTCCGTTTTCTTCTCTGGAGAACTGGAAAAAGCTTTAGTTCTGGACACCCTGGGTGGCTCAGTGGTTTAGTGCTTGCCTTTGGCCCCGGGGCGTGATCCTGGAGTCCCGGAATCGATCCCATGTCGGGCTCCCTGCATGGAGCCTGCTTCTCCCTCTGCCTGTGTTTCTGCCTCTCTCTCTCTCTCTCTCATGAATGAATAAATAAAATCTTAAAAAAAAAAAAAGCTTTAATTCTTCTATATTCAGTGTTTGTATCCATGGCTTAATGAATTTACTGAATTTAAATAATCCACATACCCTTCAAACTCGAGATGAAAGTAAGAAACACTGGTGAATCTATTCAATCACCTAACATAAAATTTCCCTGGGTTATTTAAATCAGATGTATATGTGGTTCATTTAGTGTGAATAGATGGTAGTTTGTTTTTGTAACTTAGCTTTATTTATGGCTGAGCCTCATTTCCCATCACATTTATATAGGTGTAAATACAATAAAAGCTGCAGTATTGTAAACAAATATTTCTGAAAGCAAAGAGCTATATTTCCTTAAAATATGTCTCCCTGATGACATTTCCCGTTGTTTTTGACAAAAATATTTCTGAAGTAAACTCTATTATCTTGTAGCAGGAGCTTCTTTTCCCTTTAAAAAAATCACTTCCATAATTTTTAAATGTTTTGTTGACAATGCTTATGTAACCAGCTGGTGACATCAGTAGGATTGAATAGGCACAAACATAAAGCATCTTAGTTTCTTCTCCCTAAATGCTCCTTTTGACTTCAACTTTTAAATGTTCACTTCTATCCCTGGATGGAAATTAAATAGCTTTCCCAGCAATGCTCAGGCATTAATGAACAGTGTCATTTTTTAGTGAATAGAAAGTGCAGCCCAATAAATTATGGTTAATTTCTTTTTTAAAAAATATTTTATTTAATTATTTGAGAGAAAAAGAGAGAGAGAGAGATAGCAAGAGAGAGAATGAGCAGTGGGGGAGGGAGAAGCAGACTCTCCTCTGAGTAGGGAGCCCAACCTGGGCTCCATCCCAGTACCCCAATCACAACCTGTGCCCAAGGCAGATGCTTAACTGACTGAGCCACCCAGGTGTCCCTATCATCAGTCTGTTATCAGATTTAAACCTTTTCTTCTTCTGCAACTCAGTCCTGCCTCAGGAAAACCTGTAGAAGGAAGGATTTTTGCACTGTTCTGCCATTCCCCCTTCCCTGCATTCACCAAGTCACCTTGACTCAAGGGTTGGGTCATCAAGAAGTTAAAGGACACACAGATTCTACTTGACTGGTGCAGTTATAATCTTGTATTCGAGTCCTTGGGTGTGGCCAATTTCAAGTGCTGATTATTTCTTCCCTGAAGAATCTGTGGTGGGCTCTTTGAAGTTCCCCTATTGGAAGTCCCATCAGCAGATTCCTGAGGTGGGTAATATATCTTAGCTGGCCTCTTTTGATGCTTGCCTCAGCTGCTGGCTTCTGGCAGCCACTCCATACTGACTCCATCTGTTGGGTCACTTAGTTCTGGACAGTACTCTCATATAACATCTTTTCAAGATGACACAAGCTCAGTTCCTTTAAATATAGCTCTCATCTGGTCTCTGGAAGACAGGACTTACAGCTCTGGAACAGCCAGACACGTTCCAAGCCTCCCTCTTTGCTCTTTGCTGTAGATGGCTCAGTAAGCCTCTTCCCTCTAGACTCCTGAGACACAAGACGGGTACCAGACGCTGCATCCCTCAATTCTCCAAGGTCGCCAGATCATCCTCAATTCATCCTTTTCACTTAACATGGTGCTTTGGGACTGGGGCTGGGAAGGGGAGCAATTACGAGGTGCTCTCATGCTGTAAACGCTTTCTCTCAAGCTTCTTTTGATATACACTTGAGATAACAATAAGAATGCATTAGGGATCATGGGACTTTAAAATTTTATTTATTTATTTATTTATTTATTTGAGAGAGAGAGAAAGAGAGACAGATCACAAGAAGAGGGGAGGGCAGAAGGAGAAGTAGACTCCTTGCTGAGCAAGAATTGCAATCCAGGGCTCGATGCCAGGACCCTGAGATCATGACCTGAGCCAGAGGCAGCGGCTTCATTGACATTGCCATTCAAGTGCCCTCTTTTTAGATATCCTATTAATAAGTTCCGTAGAGATGTTAGAACTTCTCTTTAGACTGTGTGAGCTTTGAAATCCTTTATTTTCTATTGTGGAGGCTCAGCTGAGATTAAGACAAGAAATATAGTACATATATAACAAAATTCTGTGTCATGCATGGCAGAAAGTTCTTATAACAAATTTCTGATAGATAAAACGATAATCGTAATATAGTTGAAATTTGATAATGAAAGTATTATAATTTATGGTACTAATATGAAGAATGCAATGGTACATCAATTAAATGTTAGCTATACTGTTTTTTCTCTCTCTTTTTTTAAAGTTTGAAGATCCTTTTTTTCTATTAATGTGACCAAACTTATCTGGATAGCTCATCATTTTCCTTTGTAATGGAATAAAAAATACTAAGACAAGGTTTCTTTATATACTATAGTTATCAATCAAAACACCCTTTCTTGAACAGTATAAAAATATCACTTCAAAAGTTATTTGTACTAACACTTAAAACAGATTTAATCATAAAATAGTAAATGTTTATGTAGAAAATCGAAAAAATATTAGATTTATAATAAGAAGATTGAAACCAACAAGGATTCAGAAAACTAAGGAGAGTTTCTTTTAAATGTTGATGTATATAGTCTTGTAGTTTCTACTTTCACAATGCATATTTTGTTTCTAATCATGAGATCACATTGTGCATATGCAGTTTATTCTACTTTTTAATACTGTACATTAGCATTAATGTATATATACATTATATATACAGGAATATAGAATATAACATATATATTTTTTAAAGATTTTATTTATTTATGTGACAGAGAGAGAGAATGAGCAGGGACAGAGGCAGAGGGAGAAGCACACTCCTCAATGAGCAGGAAGCCCGATGGGGGGCTCGATCCCAGGACCCTGAGATCATGACCTGAGCTGAAGACAGGAGCCTAACTGACTGAGCCACCCAGGCACCCCACAAATATATTTTAATGACTGAAGAAAAATCTCTTGTATAATTATAGTGTCTGATCTTATCACATCTTTATTATTGAACATTTGTATATAGTTCTCAGGTTTTATTTTATAAAGCATACCAAGAAATTTCTTTATACACAAATCCATTTATATAGTTCTTATTATTACTTTAGGGTGCATGCCTACACTGCATGAATCAAAGACCAAAGGGTTTGAACATTCTGAGCTCCTGAAAAAACTATATAATTTCCTTTTAGATTCTAAATTGTTTTTTTAAGATTTTATTTATTTGTGAGAGACACACACAGAGAGAGAGGAGAGAGAGAGAGAGAGAGAGAGAGACAGGCAGAGGAAGAAGCAGGCTCCATGCAGGGAGTCCGATGTGGAACTGGATCCTGGGTCTCCAGGATCAGGCCCTGGGCTGAAGGCGGCACTAAATCACTGAGCCACCTGGGCTGCCCTCTTTTTAGACTCTACCAGCCATACATGAATACTAGGATTACCTAACCCTCCTAGATTGAGTATCGCTTTTCAAATTTCAATAATTTCACACGTGAAGATGGTATTTTATTATCTGTATTTTTACTTCTCTAATAATCATGCCTTTTCAGTGGCTTCCATTTACAGTACATGAAAATCTGAGACACTGGAAATGTTAAATCTGAAGCTGCCTTGTTCAAAATGAAATATTTAATAAGAATCTTTTCTATTATTATTATTATTTTTCAAAGAACTGTATTGGCCCGGTGTAGGGTGGATCGGTAACTCCAGAAATCTGGGCCCAAACCATGTCACCTCTGGCTTATGTTCAAAACTATGTGGCCTTAACTTTTTATGTCCTTTGTGTGCAGGGGAGCATGAAATTACCTGCTTAATTTGGTTCTGGCCTCACTGTGAGCACAACCTGTATCAGTTCCTTGCAGGGTCAACCCTTCCTTTCCTGTGAGTGGCACCCTAGTGGCTCCCCTCACCCTGGTGGCACCTATGCTTCGTCCCTTCCTCCAGGCAGCAGCTGACTGTGATTTGCAGCTTCTCCAACACTTGCAGAAACCGCTCCATCACATTTTACCTCTAGAATTTCAGCCCGGGCCATTTAGAAGGCCCCTCTGGAGAAGGTGGGGAATCAGGCCCAAGGAAACTTTTTTCCAGCTCACAGGCAACTGGCATCAGTTGAGCAGCAAGCTTCTCCTCCTCAGAAGTTTCATCTTTACAGGACTCCTCCTCCAGGTTTCTAAGTGTTAATCATTGCAACCTTTTTTCTTTTTTCTGCAGCCTAAGGATATTAGCTGTTTCCTGTGGTTGTACCCAGCCCCCCCCCACCCCCCCCACCCCCCCACCCCCCGCTGTGGTACCTTCCAATTCTCTTTTTCCCCTTTTGTTAACTGGTTAACAACTTTCTATCCAGTTAGCCATTCTGTGTGTTAAATAATTTTTCCTTTAAACAACAGGTGAAATTTCTTTCTTTGTCCTGGACTCTGACAACTTCAGGAAAAGACAGGAGCAGAAAATATGGACATATTCTCTTGGTTGAAAATAAAAAGCCAGATGTCTACTATGAAAAAGGACCAGATGGTTGACATTTTACTCATGGATGAGAACCTTTGAGTTAGATTTGGATTTCATAGTATGAGACATAGAATTGCACCTTGTAAAGTTGAAAAGATGAAGATGGCATAAGTAAAAATTATAGTTTTTCATAGGTGCTATGGACTGAATTGTCTCCTCCCCAAATTCATTTATTGAGGCCTACCCCTAGTATGATGGTATTTAGAGATGGGTACTTTGGGAGGTAGCTAGGTTTAGATGACCTCATGAGGGTGGGGTCCTCATGATGATTAGTGAGGTTTTGTTGTTTTTAAGTAGGCTTCATGACCAATGTGGGGCTTGAACTCATAACCTTAAGATTGAAAGTCACATGCCTTACCTCTGAGCCAGCCAGATGCCTGAGATTAGTGCCTTTTTAAGTAGAGATACCAGAGCATTTCCTCTCTTTCCCTGCCACATGAGGACACATCGAGAAGGCAGCTGTCTATAAACCAAGAAGAGAGTTCTCACCAGAAACCAACTATGCTGGTACTTTGATCTTGGACTTCTCAGCTTCTAGAACTCTGAGAGAATGAATTTCTATGATTTAAGCCACTTCGTCTGTGGTATTTTGTTAAGGCAGCCTAAACAGCCTATTTATAATATTCTGTTTATCCTCCGTAATAGTTTCTACTCCATTTGAAAGAAATTATTAAAATGTAACGGTTGGTAAATTAAGTAATGAATGAAAACATTTTTAGGGAGATATCTAAAGGAGAGGAAATGTTCACCATGCTCATTAGATCAGAGAGATTCTATGGTCTGGGATGCCAAAAACCTAAGTGTCTTTTATGACTGACAGTCATTAATTTAAAACACCATGATATTTCATTCACTTCTAAAACTATTGACCTTGTAATATAGTCTTTCAGGGTAGTGTGAAGCATATCCAGATCATCTTACTTTCTCATATGAACCACATCAGTGACCAAGATGGTATAAGAACTTATTGGAAGGTACATGGAAAAGAGTGATCTTGATCACAACCTGAATGAATGTGCAACTACAGCTTCTTTAGCATTGTATCCTACCTGGCCAAAGTATTTTAGTCTTAATTTATAGTATTTTGCTACCCAAATTTCTTGGGTCAGACATTTGCCATCCTGATAAGGAATTTCAAGGGACAGAGCATTGAGAGACCAGTCAAAATCACCTTTTATTCTGGAAGTTGGTGTAAGACACTATCCATTAAGGAAATATCAGGAAATAGAGCAAGAAAATAAAGTACTCCTAGTTTTAGTATTACCAAGAAACTGTTTATTACCACTCTACAATATAGGAATGAGGCTTCAAAACCCATGCAAACCTGCTAAGAGGAGAATCATGACAGAACAAATCTTCATGTAAGAACTGGAAATAGTATAGAATAAAATATTTGATTAAAGAAAAGTGACATATAAATCAGAGATACACAATAAAAAGCGAGCAAACACATTAGCATTTAGAGCATTTAGATTTGTGGCACATAAAACTACTGAAAAAGAGCTGATTGATGTAGCATGGGGTCTCCTGAAAAGATTCTTTTGATTTTACTGTTGGTTTGGGGAGAGAGCAGAGCATAGAGACAGAATGTGAATTTGTAGTTGTGATTATTCATCTTGTATTTTAATTCTCATATTTAAATCCATATTAAGAGTAAAAATAAGATATAATCTGTAATACTATAATTTTTTTTCTCACATCTGAGCTAAATCAGGTATTTTCCTGCTTTTTTCATTTTTAAGAAGACTGCATCTAGAGCTATTACTTCACAAATACAGAGATGGAGAAATATAGAAGTAATATATTGCAGAAATAACAAAGCTATTTCTATAGTAACGCGACTGCTTCACAAGAGCTTAAAATTATTTTTGGAATATTTAAGACAATCTTTTTCTTATTAAATCTTTCTCAGTTCTCCCTAATCTATGATCTTGTTAGGTGGAACTTGACATACATGATACAAATATTTCTGTAGCAATTGTATAGCAGTTATTTGGCAGAATTATTAATAATTTTATTTTAATTGACTAACAGATTCAAAAATATGTATATTACCTTTTCCTCAGTACCACACACAAAAATAAGGGGCCATATACTTCTTAAGATTTAGATTGTGCCTAGCATCTTCCATGAATGAATAATGTATCACTCTCCCAAAACCAGATTGAAGGAAGGAGTAAATCCTAGAGTCAAAAGAGAATGAGTGACTAAGAAGTATCTGAGTCTTCCTTCTACATTTGCATATCCCAGTTGCTAAACTGCCAATAATTCAGAAGAATTGGTTTCCAGATGGAAATTATCAAAAAACAACCCAGGTTTTAGAAATCCTCAGGATCACAGTAGCCTGAAGTAGGAGATCAGGATTACATAAATCATGGAAAGTGTAAATAAATACAAGAATATAAATGTCAGGCCTGACCACCAGTTGCTTTTCTGAAGCAAGAAGTAAAATGCAGTCTAGTTACTGAAAACTTTTGTGACTTATTATCTCTTGCATTAACTATTATTAACTATTATTTTATGTATATGTACATATAAAATGCATAGGGAGTTGTACTTCTATTTCTTTATTTGCTTATTTATAGGAAAATAACATAGAAGGATGCTTAAAATTGAGGGAAAAATCACCTGTAATCTCAGAAAGTAAGTAACATACTATTATTTTGTTTATTGTCTTCAGGTTTACTTTCATATATATATGTGATATATATGTTCGGTGACTGGAAGATTTTTTTTAATTATATATATATCATATATATCACATAATTTTAATCTCAGTGAAATGCATTTTTTCATTTTATTTTTTAATTTTTTTTAATTTTTTTCATTTTTTCATTTTAATATCTTAAAATTTATTGAATAAAAATCCTATGTAAATATATAGATATCTCATATCTATATATTTTATATTTAATATGTATTTTATAATAATTTTATAGTATAATTTAAATACCTTGTTAGTATTTAAGGTTTCTGATTATTTTTTTATTAAAAACAATAATCCTATGAATACCTTTATTCACACAATAAAGTTTACAGTTTTTTTCTTTTTCTTTCTTTTTTTTTTTTTTTAGATTTTATTTATTTATTCATGAGAGACACAGAGAGAGAGAAAGAGAGAGAGGCAGAGACATAGGCAGAGAGAGAAGCATACTCCATGCAGGGAACCCGATGTGGGACTGGATCCTGGGACTCCAAGATCACTCCCTAGGCCCAAGGGAGGGGCTCAGCTGCTGAGCCACCCAGGCATCCCAGGGTTTACAGTTTTTAAGTCTTATCAAACACCGCTATATGTTGGCAAATTGGACTCCAATAGAAAAAAAATAATAATAATCCTTTGCAAAACAAACAAACAAACAAACCACAAAACACAGCAAAGATAAAGGCCTATAATGAGAGTTAAGTCTGTAGTTTGGAACTCATTAATACAGTAAGGGTTAGCCAATGTAAATTAACCAGCTTTGCTAATGTATTCTTCATGAGCTAAGTTGGTGTTTTTTTTTGTTTGTTTGTTTTTTAATATGACCTTCGGAAAATTTTGAGAAAAGAGCAGGAGGCATTTCAGGGTGACTTTACTTCCTGACTTTAATTTCTAACTCTAGATAGTTTCTCCTTTGCCTGATTGAAGACCCCTGGGTAAATGTGGTGACTGACCACTGTGGAAAATGAAACCAGGGCAGTGGTAAGCTCTGAAATAAATGAATTTCTGAAGCAGGATATTAGTGGGCTCACTGGATGAGCTCAACGTGAGTGGGAAAAGAAAATATAAACAAAAATCAAGAAATTCCAGTGAAGATGGTGAGAGCCTGAGGTAAGAAAAACAAATTCTATGAGGTTTTTCTTCAGAGGCTCTTAGATTTCACAACCAAAATGGAAGTCAAAGGAAGAAAAGAAGACTTTGGTTACATTTTCACATCTCCAACTACCATTCAAGTATTTAAAGTAAGGAGAGGAAGTGTATTTTGTCTGAGTGTAAGAAAAATTAATTTTGATTCAGTAGAGACTATTTAAAACAGACATTTGGCTAGTTCATAGTGACCTGAGACTAACAAAATCTGTTTTTGCCAATTTATCACTAGCTCTATTTGAATCAAGGGGCCAAAATATCATTTTAATGGATTTTGTTGGTCAATTTGCCTCTAGGTTAAATATAGACATATAAATCCATTTGACCTCAATTTGGTTTTATTTATGGTATACATATAGCCCACATAAATTCTTAAAAGATCCTCCAGTCACTGAACATATTTTTAAGATAGGTCGAACTTGCTAAATTTTTCCAAGAATGGTTTCCATGGATTTTTGAAAATAAACTTGAATATGCCCACAAAAATAGGACATTATTAAGATACTCTTCTGATCCTCTCTTGACTCTTTCCAAAACAAAAATTGAAACTTAGCTTGACCTCTTGTACCATGGTGTTCACCATGTATTCCAGAACTAAATTATATTATCACAAGTGAAACATTCAATAAAACAGCTGCCATGGAAAACTGATTTTGAATGGGGCATTCCAGAGTTTAGCTGTATCTTTAGCATCAGCATCAGACAAAGCTTAAGCTCTCACAGGGTATTTGGTACTCTGATGGACACTTTTCCTGTTCCTCCTCCTTTCCTTCCTCCTCCTTTATTCTGATTAACTTCCTATTATTTAATACCATACTAAGTAATATCATTTGTTACTTAAATGGAGCTTTGACTGGAATTGAAAAAAATCTAACAGGAATCTTTTTATTCAATTGATGATGTAGAAAGGGCATTTTAAGCTGACTCATTGGACTCCTACAAATGTTATTTGATTCATACAAGAAAGCCCCCTGATTGTTATATATTTTGAGTTGGTTTTAATGTTTTCCCCATCTTTCCTGAAACAGCAAGGAGCAGATTGCCATTATGCCACATGAAACCTCCTTGTCCAGGCTCTGGCACTTGGGGTTCTCTCAGGAGTGGACTGCTCAGGGACTTGGGCACCTATCCTCCAAGCTGTTTTACTGATGGCAAGTCAAAAGCCAGGATACAGTCATTCACTGAAGTAGGGTTACATCCTTTTGGTTTTCTTCCTTCAATGATGAGATAAAATTATGAGCCAGAGTGTGTTTTTTTAAGGGGACAGTGCAGAGGTAGGTAGTGGTGGGGGGCTGCTAAAAGGTAGGGGCTATCTTTTAAATTTCCTGTATCTTCCCAGATATAATCAGGTCACCATCTCAAACATTGGGTAATGTTACTATAGACACTCATTTAACCTCTGCCATCAGATTTAGATGGTAACAGTACCTATTGTAAGTAGTTAATACTTATGGCACAACATTTATTGTGTATCAAACAGTATAAACAAAGTCCATCATCTGAACTTAGGTGTGGTGCATTATTACCGCACTTTGTAGATGAGACATCTGAAGCTGAGCTTAAAGAAGTTTAAGTAGCTTGCTCAAGGTCACACAGAAGATAAGTATCAGGGTGGAGATCCAAACCCAAGTAGTTAGGCTCTAACCTAACATGTTATGATGATCTTTGGTAATTTGTCCCTCTGTCACAAACCGAAATTTTAAAATAAATGACTTTGATTTTTCTATTTGTCGTTTTCAAGAACTTAAAACTATAGACTTTATTTATAAGGACTGCTTCAATCCCTTAAGCAGAAAGCATGATATATCTGAGAATGTTGAAATTGGTACATTCCTCAAGAAATTACTGTACACGGGGTAACTTAAAAAGCTATAGTTAGGAAGAGCAAATGAAGAGACAAATGTGGTATCTGATCTATGACCCAGCCCTATAGTCCAAGGAACATCTTCCCTTGTTCTTTGTGGAATGGTAACTAATTATCAGTAATTGCTAAGTGCCATACATTGTGCTAAACACTTTGATTGTAAGGTATCACTTAATCAGTATCTTTTGTAATTTATAGATGACACAGCAGAGGTACAGGAGGTTATGCAATTTACCAACTCTCCCACAGATAACAGGGGGCAAAATATTGCCTACCTTTCAGTTATGTTACAAGGATTAAATACAATGTATGTGAAGTTCCTGAAACATAGTAGTCAAATAATAGTTTCCGTTATTATTGAAAATTCTAACATTTTACAAGTTCTAGTCTTCTTGCCAGAACAAAACAGATCCAAATCTATTGTGAAAATTAATAAAGGGAAACCTCACCAAAGTATAGGGGGGTAGCTAGAAAGGAAAGCGCTACCACCCAATATCAATTACAGGAAGAATTGTCAATTACAGACTCCAACAGAGATGTCAACTGCAGTCCCCACAAAAGAATCCTAAGAGGAAATAATCATCAATTAAGTCTCCAAAGAAAAAGATGTACATTGCATCTCCTACATGAAATTGACTACCCTTTCAACTCAGCCACTAAGAAACCCTCATCACCCTGAACTGTTGTTTTTCTTCGATGGACTTTTCTTCAGAACAAACCCTGCCAGTTCCCACCCTCTTCTCCATAAAATAACAGTCCTTTTCTTTGTTGGATTTGAACTCCAGGCGGTTTGAATCTAGAGCTTGTGCTTTGGTATGAAGTAATGGTACCAAACTTTCCTACACTGTAGATTTGGCACAAGGAAGACTGAATGTAACGTAGTACACTTTGGCCCATGTGGATTCACTGCTTTATAAGCTCTGGAATGTCATTAACCCTGGAAGAATGATATTTATCACAAAGATGCTGGCAACATTGGCAAGCAAACCACCGTCCTTGTGTGGCTTTGCAGTAACAGACACGAATGTGTTAGAGGAAGGAGGGGAGCAAGTATGAAACTCTCCTGGAGACTCCCCATCAAATGTGGGAACACTTCAACTGAAATCTCATAGTAAATAGCAGCAAATACTTAGTCAAATCTCAGCATTAATGTTACTGTGCTCCATTTGCATCTACATGCTTGAGTAGTCTAAGGACATTTGAGTTCTCAGAGCTCTTTTTATAATTTAAATTACCAGAGATTTGTTAGGCTCAGATTAAATGAATATCTAAGCATAATAAGAACATCTAGAATATATGAAACGTGGATCATTAGAGAAAGAAATATTTTTTTATGTTTAGAAATAATCTCTGAAGTATAAGGTATAGACTATAGAATACCGAGTCCCTCCACCTCTTTTTTGGACCTGATATTTCTTTCTACATGAGAAAACTGCAAACACTCCTTACTAATTGGGAAGCTGTTTCCACTTATTTTTGAGTGACTCCCTTTACCCCGGCCCCTCCCCCAGATTTCCTAGCTAAGTGTACATGCCTGTCCCTTCTTTGTCTATCTTTATCATTTCCTGGGAATGGGATCTTCCCTTGATCTGGGACAACTTCTTAGCCTTCTCTTTCAAGACATGTCTATGATAATGCATTTAAAGCATTTAGTGCCATACCTCTGGCAAATTTCTAGACTTTCTACGTAACAGATGCTGAGGACAGTAATCTTTTTTTTTAAGGCAGGGACCAGGTGGTTTATTTTGGTACAATGTTTGCCTAGAAAGCACACTTGCTTTTACTTGCATGTGATATTTATCTGAAGTGGCTTTGGGAAGGCTGTCGGAGAGTGTTAAGGGACTTCGGGCTTCAACACTTCTTGTCTGAATTGGTGCAAGTAGCAAGTATTTAAAAGTTGGTGGAAATTTATCTGAGCCATTTATTGTGGTACAGGAGATTTAGATATAAATATTTGACAGGTAGCATCAAAGAAAATACATTAGTCAGCTTTCATTTAATAGAATTTGACTGAATCCTATTTTATTCATTGCTAGAAGAGTAGAGCAAGGACATGAATGACATTATTACTTAATATCTTATCTGTTGATATCTGTGGAATTCCCTGTATACACAGCTGATCTTGTACTTAAGTATTCCTTTTATTTAGTTGACTTACATGAGCCAATGGCTATAACAGACTTATAGTGGAGATTTGTTTGCTGTCTCAATATACACCTTGTCCTTCCTTTGTTGTGTAGCTGCAGTGTGATTGGGTTGTGTCATCTTCTCTCCCACTCTAAGAGTGAGTCCAGGGTATTCTGAGGCAATCAGAACAGTCCCTTATCCCTTGGTCACAGAATGCTTTCTTGGATGGCTAAGGAATCCGGACAAAACAATCCACATGGATCCCAGGGATTGGATCAGAAGCAAACATGTCATGAAGAAGAAACCAGTTGGAACTGAACTCAGAAATTTCTTTTTGCTGCCTGTGAGAAGAGATCCCTTCTTTCTCCCTGCATGTGAATGAAGTAGAATATACCCAGGAGTGCTATAGTACTTCTTTTGGCAAGAGGTGTATGTGGAGGACAGAGCCTGGAAAACCAATCACAAAGAAGTAGGGTGTGAACCTTGACTAAATCGTGCCTAAAGTTTATCCTCCTGGGTCTTCGGTTACATGTATTAAATATAATACATGTATATCATATCATATCATATCACATCATAACTAGGGTTGACTAGACCTGTTTTTTTTTTATTACTTGCACCCCATAGCATCATAACTGTTATAAGAATATACAGCCAATGCCATTTTGGTGTGCTTTCATAACAATAATATGCTTTCTGACCTTGGGTGAAGAAATTTGAAATTTGTTTTCAAGGAGTTACATACATATATTTATTCACTCATATTTATAATGGTTGGTGCAGCAGGAGTACATGGTTTTATGATTATTTTGGCTTCAAAAGGAAATTGTGATACAGAGCAATTAAGCATTTTGTTGCAACCCACTCCCTAATTATGTAAAGTTAGAGAAGAGGGTGTATAGGAAAATAGAGGGGGAAAAGTTAAATAACACAGTTATTTAAATGGGGAAAAAACATAAATGGAAAAACTCATTTTATTTCATTTCTCTTGTTACCAAATTAAAGAAAAAATATATGGGTTAGGTCTCATAGTCAGAGAGAAAATATTTATGTCTTTAGTCTCTTTTCAATACTTCAAACTCCACAGTAATTAAACTCTTTTAAAGCTTAGTATATTGAAGTGGAAAAAGGAACATAGGCCTAGCTGAAAGCTGGATGCAAAAGACAATTACTAGTAAAATGATAAGATGATGACCTGATTAATATCTTCTTTATTATTCTCACTTTTGGGATTTGCCAGCTTCCCATATTATTAGGAATAAGATTTTTCTTTTTATGGCAATCTATTAACTAACTATAATCTAGTTAAAGGAATCCTGGCACACAGTAGCATTCCTCCCCAGTTTGGGAGACTAATCCAGGGGCATTCTTCATAATGAACAGGATAAGCCTGGATCAGGGGCTGTGGCTACCACTATGCCAGCTTCTAGTTTTTATTTTCAGCACTGACTGGAGCCTCAGAGCTATGCTATAATCCTGGGTGAGTCATGGTTCATTCGTTGATAGTCATTTCGTTGCTGAAACTTTCCATCTTGCAAATGTCAGAATCAGAGTGCTCAGAGGTCCCAAGAGTTAAAGGAATGAGCTCCCAATTAAAGCTCAGCATTTATGTGGATTAACAAGAGAGAAAGTACTCTCCAGAGTACTAAAATGCTCTCATCTGATAAAGTAGGGGCAGTTTGAGACAAGCAGACATGTGGCATTCTCAATCTTCTTGGTTGCAAAAAGTTGAGCTCCATTTGTGGCCAATCTGGCTATCTAAGTTGGCCATGGTAAATTATTTTCTCATTTACATTAAGCAGTGTTATATTTTATGTAGGATTGTTCAGATTTTTTCATAAGAAAAATTGTATTACCTAAGACACTCTACATCACTCCCATGCCTCTAAAATGGAAGCACTGTTTTTTAAAGACATTAAGACCTTTTATATTTGGCCATATGTAATACTGAATCATCATATTATTACCGATTAAGAATAGCTTCCAGATTGACTTAGTCTTCTATCATAGTCAATGACATTTACCCTCTGTGTACTTTAAGCTCCTGAGAGAGACTGGCATTTGTATATAAAAGCTTGTAATAAAATGCCTGTTTTTTTCTCCAGATAGTACAGACATTGCAATTCTTTTTTTTTTTTTTTTAAGGATTTATTGATTTATTTGAGGGGTGGGAAGAGAGGAAGAGGAAGAGGGAGAGAGAAACCAAGCAGACTCCCCACTGAACATAGAGCCCAATGTGAGGTTCAATCTTATGACCCTGAGATCATGACTTGAGTGGAAACCAAGAGTCTAGTGACTGAGCCATCCAGGTGCCCTACAAACACTGTAATTCTTCTCTCTGACCTTGACCAAGAAGATTTCATTACTTTATAGCTCAAGATTGTGGGAATATTCTCATTACTGGCTTTCCTTAACACATCTTTTTTGAGTGCTTCATTTGGTAAGGAACCATACCCTCGACACTCTGAAAATACTTTTCCCAAGGTGCCATCACATTAAAAGCTAGCCATGTCCATATTGTCAAATCAGATGTCATAAAGTCACAAGTGTAAGATCCATATCTTATAGCGCTTTACTGAAACCATCAGGAGCAATATGGAAAGCTCACACTGTCTTCTAGGCTCTTATGATGACCACCATATTTTTCTAAGTTGACTTATTGTCAGTAAATCAGAGAAAAGGTGTACTCACTCTGTCCTATTGACAAAGTGGTTACTTATATCATTTTCATTTGGACAGATAAGAGGACCTTTTTTTCAGTGCATGTGTTGTGGCATAAAAAAGGGACAATAAGATAATCTAGTAAATACTCAGGCATGCTTGAGACTCATATTCGGCAGATAAAGAGAATATAGGTCTGTCTTCCTGTGTTTTTAGGCTTTACTCCATTTGTAGTATTGTAGTATCCTGATATATATATCAGGATACTACAATATATATATTGTATATATATATTGTATATATTGTATATATATACTACTATATATATATATATATCACCAATTCCATGAGAGAAGGAGATTGAAATTTTTGAATGTAATGCATAAAAATTGAAATCAAAAGAATATCAATTCTCATTTATCTCTAAAACATAATGTAAAACAGATACAATTTCATTTAAAAAATAATTTTATCAATAAATCAAAGTATCTTAACTAAATTTTTTTTTTCACCATTTGTTCATGAATACTCATAAATTTTTATGGATAAATATTACATAGAATGTAACCAAGTAATGCATGTTTCTTTATTCTATAAAGTTTATAATTATTTTTTCCATCTATGTAATATTTTACCTAATTGATGAGCCATAATTTATTTGAACACTCCTATGGAGTCAGATATGTAAATTTTTGGTAGGATTTTGCTCTATTGGGTGCCGTTAGGCTTAGCAACTTCATTCATAAAGCTTTTTTTTGCTTTTTCAAAAATAAATTTCTAGGGGAAAAGTTACTAGATCATAGTGAAGATAATTTTCATCTTTTCTAATACAATTGCTAAAAGAATTGCTTTAATTAATTAATTAACAGTGCTGGGGAGGGTAGAGGAAGAGGGAAAGAGAGAATCCTAAGCAGGCTCTATGCCAGACTTGACTTGGGACTCCATCTCACAACCCTGAAATCATCACCCTGAGATCATGACCAGAGCTGAAATCAAGACTTGGACTCTTAACCAACTGAGCCACCCAGGCACCCCTAAGAGAATTGCTTTAATTTCCTATGCTTCAGGCAGTGTGAATGAGTTCTGGTTTTACCACATGACGGTTAATAGTTGAGTATGGCCATTCATGCAATCCTTCACAGAATATTTATGCCAGGCAGTGTCTCAGGAGTTGGGATATATAAGTGAACAAAAGCAGGCAAAATCGTCTAGTCTACCCTTATGGAGAGAAAAAAGAAATCTATTTAATATGGTTAAAATAGGCTGTATGATTGGTTCTAATTTATATTATTTTAATTGCTAATGAGAATGGACATTTATCCATGTATTTATTTACATTTTCATTCCTTTGTGTGTAAATTTTCTGCTCTATTCTGGAGTCAGTCTTGAAAGCAGTGAGTCTATGGTCACAGGGCCTCACTGACCTAAATAAACTGCTCCACCATTTTAAGTAGGTCAGGACTATCATTTATCACCTCAGTTTCTTATGCTCTGATCCAGATTCATACTTCAGGTATCTGGTGGCAAAGATTTCTGGTAATGTCTCACAAGTAGTTATCACTTCCAGAAAAAAAGATCCTAAGGCAGTGTAAAAGGGAATGTTTGTAGCCATAGCTATCAATCACCCAGGAGAATCCAGAATACCATTCCCCATTCCATCAGCTTTTGGAACTCACCAGACATTTGGAGTGGATTAAATAAATGATGTAGACTTCAACAGCTCAAAAATATCCATTTCTGTCACATTTCCTGCTACCCTTTTACTTGTGTTGAGTTAGTGAGTTGTCATGTTAGATGAGTGTGAGCTATCCCTCCAATGAGTCACAGAACAGCTTGGGTGTGCCTTATAGAGGAAAGGGCAGTGCCTGAAAAGCTTGTAATCAGGAGCTGCATTGACAAAGTATGGCAACAGTTCCTTGTCAGATGCTTTGCCTCGGCTGATTTGACTAGGAGCACTCAAAGAATAGGGAACAAACTCCCAGGGCACAGAGTTTAAACATAGGAACATTTTGTACTATCATTTTGATAACAAAAATAAATGGAAATACCTCTAGGGACCAATATTCAAGTTAGGGTGGATGATTTGCCCAACATTTTTTTCAGACTTAAGCATCCCCAGGCTCACATGCATTTCATGGAATGGTAAGTCCATGAAAAATGCCCTGTGGTCTCTGTAATCCATTTCTTTCAGAAATACAGTGACCATACACATGGTGAATCTGCAGAGACAAAAATACCAATATATAGAGGTCTGAATCTACTTCCTTGGTAGATTTTGAGAGTTGTGTTCACACTGGATAGCTGAATATTGTTCATGTTTATTTTGTTTTTAATTGGCAAATGTGATCTTTTCAAAATAAAAATTTGGTAATGTCTCTGTCTAGCCCCAGAACTTAACATTTTCCACCTTGTACCATGTCCAGCTACTCATGATTCTGCATTGCCCCTTGTTTTCTGGGCCTTTGCCTCTTCTGCCTGTAAAGATGTTTTCTTCCTCTGGATAGTACCTGGATCATTCGCAAGCATGAATTCCCCTGGAAAGTCTTCTTTTTCTCCTTTTCCCCTTTCCCCCAGGTTTGGTGAAATATAATTGACATATAACATTGTGTAAGTTTAAGGCATGCAACGTGATCATTTGATGCAAGTATTTATTATAAAACAATTACCATAATCAGGTTCGTTATCACCTCCATCACCTCATGTGATTTTATTATGTGTGTGTGTGTGTGTGTGTGTGTGTGTTGAGAACTTTTAAGATTTACTCTCTTAGGGACTTTCAAGTATACAAGACAGTATTAGTAACTATAATCACCATCTTATACATTAGATCCCCGGAATGTATTTATCTTATAACTAGAAATTTCTATTTTTGGGGGGCATCTGAGTGGTTAGTGTCTGCCCTTGGCTTGGGTCATGATCCTAGAGTCCTGGTTCCCTGCATCGAGCTCTCTGCTTACAGAGAGTCTGCTTCTACCTCTGCCTGTGACTGAGAGCGCCTCTGACACTCTGCCTACTTGTGCTCTCTCTCTCTCTCTTTCTCTGTCAAATAAACAAATAAAAATCTTAATTTTTTTTTTCTATTTGTACCTCCATGCCCAGCCTCTGGTAACCACCAGTGTATTCTGTCTATGAGTTTGACTACTTTTTTAGATTCCCAATATAAGTGAGATTTTACAGTATTTGCCTATTTAGTTTATTTCACTCTATATAATGCCCCCATGGTTTATCCATGTAATCACAAAAAGCAGGAGTTCCTTTTCTCTTTTATTTTCATCTTCTTTTTATGGCTGAGCAATACTCCATAGTGTATGTGTGTTTGTGTGTGTGTGTGTGTGTCTATCATATTTTCTTTATCAATTCATCGATGGACACTTAAGTTGTTTCTATGTCTTGGTTATTGTTAAAAAATATTGCAGTGAATCTGGGGTATAAATATCTCTTTGACATAGTGATTTTATTTTTTTCAGATATGTTTATGAAGTGGAATTACTGGATTATGTGGTACTTCTTTTAATTTTTTGAGGAGACACCATACTGTTTTTCATGGTGGTTGCACCAATTTACATTTCTATATCTCTCCTTGCTCTGTCCCCCTAAGCTAACTACTCTTATAGTATTGTTTATAGGATTAATTATACCACACCATATTTTAATATTTAATTTCCTGTTTGTTTCCCTCATTAAACTGAGAAACTTTAAGAAAATATTTATTTTACTATGTTTCTGATAGTGGTTGGCATATACTAGGTTCTTAATAAAAATGAGCTGAAGGAATGAATGACAGAAACAAAAGAAGTAAGGATTTCCAGATAATAAAACCATTTTCACAATTGGAAGAGGAAGAGCATGTCAACAAAAAAAGAACAGGGCAAGATGACTGGTAGCTCCTGTCTGAATCTTCTCTCTTAAATTTCTTATGGACCTCTTTAACAAATCTTTTATCAACTAAGTGTATACTGTTATAATCATTCATTAGCTGCTTTATGAATCTCTACAATATAGTAGACCTGCTTAAAATGAGAAGGGATTTACATAATCAACTGTTTGATGTTTTAATAACAGAGAACAAAGGAAGGGTATTCATAGGAAATGACAAGTATACTCATTTTTTAGTAAATACATGAACTTGTTGTCATCTTAAATAAATTATGATTGAAATGTTGAACAATGACTGGAGTTATAATGCAGTGCTGATGGAACAATGGGATTGCTAAAGTGGAATCTTTCTGTCATTTCTTTTCTGTATTGCTAAGGTGGTATATGTGAGATGAAAAATGTTGGATCATTTTTGTTTATTTGTTTTGTCTTAGCTGGTATGGCCAAAAAAAAAAACCCCAAAAAACAAATAAACAAAATATAAAACCCTTTATAGATATTGCCAAAAGTAAGAAGTGTAGTTATTTACAATCAGAGAAATTGATAATATCTGTTCGGGTCCTCTGCCCATTTTTATTTGCATTATTTGTGAGTTTTTTTTGATGGTGAGTTGTAAAAGTTCTTCAGATAGTTAAGATATTAACTCCTTATTGGATAAATCATTTGCAAATATCTTCTCCCATTCAGTAGGTTGCCTTTTAGTTTTGTTGATGGTTTCCTTTGCTCTGCAAAAGCTTTTTATTTTGATATACTCCCAACAGTTTAATTTTTATATTTGTTTCATGCCTGAGGAAATATATCTAGAAAAACATTTCTATGGCTGATGTTAGAGAAATTATGGCTTATGTTTTCATCTAGGAGGTTTATGGTTTCAGGTCTCACAGGTCTTTGAGTTTATTTTTGTGTGTGGTATAAGAAAGTGGTCCAGTTTCATACTTCTTCATGTTGCTGTTCAGTTTTCCCAACATCATTTACTGAAGAGACTACCTTTCCTCCACTGTACACTCTTGCTTCCTTTTTTGATATGGATTGCATTAAATCTGTAGATTTATCTGAATAGCATGAACATCTTAACAATATTGGTTCTTCCAATTCATGAGCATGGAATATCTTTCTATTTGTGTCATTCATCTTCAGTTACTTTTATCAATATTTTATAATTTCCAGAGTATAGGTCTTATAGCTCCTTGGTTAAATTTATTCCTAGGTATTTTATTCTTTTGGTGCAATTACAAATAGGATTGTTCACTTAATTTCTCTTTCTGCTACTTCATTATTGGTGAATAAAAATGCAACCGATTTCTGTATATTAATTTTATATCCTACAACTTTAATGAATTTATCAGTTCTAGTAGTTTTTTGTTGGGGTCTTTAGGGTTTTTTATATATATTATCATATCATATCATCTGCAAATAGTGAGTCTCACTTCTTCCTTATGGGACACATGAAAAGATGCCCAACATCATTAATTATCAGGTAAATGAAAATTAAGACCACAATGAAATACCACCTTACATCTGTCAGAATGGTTTGAATTAAAAAAAAATACAAGGGATAACAAGTATTGGTGACAATGTAGGAAAAAAGGAACACTGTGCACTGTAGTAGGAATGCAAATTGGTACAGTCACTGTGGGAAACAGTATGGAAGTTTCTCAAAAAAATTAAAAATAGAAATATAAATAGCTAATAAACATACAGAAAAATGTTCACTCCATTAACATAATGTAAATTAAAACAATAATTTATCTCTGTAAAAATGTCATCAAAAATTAAAAGATTGATGATCTATCTTATCGGTAATCTTGGTGAGGATGTTGGTCACTGGGTTTTCTCATACCATTGTTGCGAAGGTAGAGTGGTTGTGGTATTTCTGTTGGACATTTTGGCAATAGTTTCAAAAGTAAAAGTGTATGTTCCCTTTTATTCAGCAATCTCATTATTAAGTTTGTCTTTTTTTTTTTTTTGCAATCCCTGGTTGCATCTTTATTTAGTTATTAATATTTAATAATAATTAATAATGGACATTTCTTTCTTTCATTGTTACAAACAATGTCAGGATGAACATTCTTATAAATACATCTTTGCATACTTAATGCTTATTTCCTTAGAAACAAATTACCCTAAGTGAAATTACTGAGTCTAATACTGATCAAAAAGCATATACATCTTAAAAGCTTTTGATGCACCCTAGAGCAAGAACATTTGTATTTAACAGTCTCCTATGTTTGTCAAAAAAAAAAAAAAAAAAAAGCCGGTAACCTGGCGACATAATCTATCTATAAAAATTCACATAAAGGACTGATTATATCTTGAAGGCTGGCTGCCTTCCTAACTATCTGCCAAAAACTCAATCAAAACTGAGATAGAGAGACTTGCTTCAGTTGGTCCAAATCAGACTTAGTGCTGTGTCTTTGGGCTTAGCTTTGCCTAGCACACTTTAGGTCTTTTTAAACACTATGAAATAAGAAGCAGCAAGAGATTAAAAGTTGAAAATTTAATTGAGAGACCCACTTGTCATTATTGCAGGATGATTGTGTTGATGAAATTGCCATCCAGAAAAGTTTTCAAACACACAAAGGCCTTTAATTTAATCTCTAGTGCTTAAGCTTTTAAGTTTACTATTAAGAATTTTTTTGAGACAGAAAAAGGGCATCAGCAATTTGGTATGTCGGGGTTAGCATCACTGAAAAAAGTTGTGAATAGGCATTAAGCAATTTTTCCTGTGCTCATAAGTGGAGATGTCTTCCAGTGCACATGTAAACGATATTTGTTGAACAGAGTTTATTTAAAAATTAAAATGATAAGTAGAATTGTCCATCGGTGGTGAATGGGAAAATAAATTTAATCATTACATGTAGTAAGTAAAATGCTTTCCAGTCATTAAAAAGAAGGAAAAAAGTAGATCTAGATGTACTTATATATACACACATGTATATAGATAAAATATATTCTCTTTCTGTATGGTGAGTGCTGGAACTATGCCTTAAGAATAAAAGATGTTGCAAATTGATGAGCATTGAACATCTCAGTCACCACTTTTCCAAGCCAATATTTGTAGGAAATAGCCTGGATGTTGTGAGCACCGCTGATATTCCACCCAGACTCCTTGGACATTCTTTCATATTTTCACTGAGGGGTGGCAGCGTGCCCTGAAATGTGCTGTTAGTGGCGGTGGCTCCTCTTCAGAGAACTGCCCTGGGACCATTGGGGCTGATGGGCCAGCAGATGCAGAGAGTGGAAGGGCCTAGAAGTTGACCACTCTGGTCCCTGATGCAGTCCGACAGTGACTGTGGGGTGAAAGAGTATGAATGCCCAGCCTCCTCACCTCTTTCTTCCTTACCTTGGGGGTTGGAATATCTCTGAGGAGTAACTTACATCACAGTTTGTCAATGGGAGCAAGCTGAAGTTTATCCAGTTGTGGGACTCATGCCTGTGGTCACATCTTTGCTTGGTTTCCCCATTATGCTCTGACGCACCTCCTTCATTTCCTTACCCTCTCCCTTAGGAATCCTTCTTTACTAAATCATTCGCAAGTGAATCCTGATCTCAGCATCTACTTCTGGGGAAGCAGACTCTTATCCAACCACATGTTGTTACCGTACTTGTTGCTGTACTACCCTCCTTCAAATATGGCAGGGCCTTGGGCAATCTCAGATTTCTCAAATTATTTTATACGAGAAAACAGAAGTAGTTAATTCATTGGAGACAGAGCAATTCTACTTTTAAAAAATACATGAACACTATTACCCTACTAAAACAAGTTACAACTTTAGACATGGGTTTTTTCATAAGGTAATGCCAAGTTCTCATGAAATGATGATATGATAGGGCTGTTCAAACCAGGATACTGGCTTCATTCCTTCCTTTCCGAACTGCTTAGGCAGTGTAGCGAAAACATAAATGCCTTAGGCTCTTTTTGTTTTTTTTTCTTTGGGGCTTTCTTGCCTTTCTCTGCCAATTACGGTTGGGTTTTGTACTACGCACCATTGTTCATCAGAAACAAGTTTAGGGCATTTAGTATCAAACAAGTGCCAACCAAACTGAAGTGGATAATGGAATTCTAGGCTCTGTCCCAGCTCCTCCCATTCTCTCCCCCTGCATGAGAGATGTGTAAGTAATAATCAATTTTGTAAGTAGCTCTTAAGCTCCGTCTGATAATTTTCATAGTCACAACTTGAAATCATGAAATGAGACTGGATTTTAGGGAAATCACTTTTCGTTGCAGCAAGTTTGGTGGTCTCTGCTGACATTCCTTTAACTATTCCAACCAGGCTTATTGCAATCGTTTGATAGAATGCATGCTAGCACAAGAGCTTGCTGCATATAAAACACGCTTGAGACTAGGCCAAATATATAATTAAAGCATTTTTGGTGTTTTATGGTCAGTACACAAGCTGTAGTGTACACAAACTGTGCACTATAACACTTATTGCCAGTTCCCATCTATCCCTTCAGGAGAAGAAATTCCCAAAACATAAAAGCACACAATTTCATGAGTTTTGACAAATGTTTACACTCATGCAACCACCACCCCATCAAGCAATCCCAGCAACCTTATTGCTAGAAAATCCCCCCATACCTGTTCTCAGAGAGCTACCACCCTTCCTCACAAGCAGAGGCAACCACTGTTATGTTTTTGTTTCTGTTGTTGTTGTTAACCACAGATTAATTTTGCCTCTCCTGGAGCTACAAATGAATGGACTCATACACTGTGTACACTTTTTTTTTTTTTTTTTTTGCCTACCTTTCACTTAACATAATCGCTGGGAGAGTCTTCTATGCTAGTGACCATGCTAGTTCCTTTCTTTTTATTGTCGAAAAATTTTCCATTGAATGAACACACCAAAATTTGTGCATTGTCTCATTGATGGGCATTGGGGTTGTTTACAGTTTTTGGCCATTATGACTAAAGCTGCTATGAACAGTCTTGTACCAGAGTTTGTGGTCATATGTTTTCATTTCTCTTGGGTAAACATGAGGGGGTGCAACAGCTCAATCATATCGTAAGTGTATATTTAATCATGTAAGAAACTGCCAAACCTTTTCCCAAGTTGATTGTACTGTTTTACATTCCTACCAGCAATGTATGTGTGCTCTGATTGCTCCTCAACATAGCATAAGGTAGTACCAATGTTTTATTTGAGCAATTCTTGTGTATATGTTACAGTATTTCACTGTGGTTTTAATTTGTAGTTTCCTGATAACTAATGATGTTGAGTGCTTCTTAAAATGCCTTTCAGACATTCATATATCCTTTCTGAAATATCTTTTGGCCTATTTTAAAAAACGGAACTGTCTTATTAATTATTGGGTTTTAAGATTTCTTTTTTTTTTTTTTTTTTTTTTTTTTTTTTTTTAATTTTTTTTTTTTATTTATTTATGATAGGCACACAGTGAGAGAGAGAGAGGCAGAGACACAGGCAGAGGGAGAAGCAGGCTCCATGCACCGGGAGCCCGACGTGGGACTCGATCCCGGGTCTCCAGGATCGCGCCCTGGGCCAAAGGCAGGCGCCAAACCGCTGCGCCACCCAGGGATCCCCTTAAGATTTCTTTATATAGTCTGGATACAATTTTTTTTCCAGTTTGGGATGTTATGAACATGTTTACACATTCTGTGTCTTGCTTGATCATTTTTATCAACAGTCTTTTGTGAGAAGCTTTTCATTTTGATGAAGCCTTATTTTTTCTGTAATAATTGTTACTTTCTGTGTCATACTTAAACAATCTTTATCTACTTACAGATCAAGAAGATATTATCCTATGGTTTATTCCCAAATATTTATGGCTTTAGGCTTTATCTTAAGGTCTATGATCCACCCTGAATTAATATTTTGTGCATGGTGTGAGGCAGGAGTTGAAGTTAATTCCTTTTCCTAGAGGATATCCTATTGTTTCAACACTGTTTGTTGATAAGAATTTCCTGGGATTTCAGGATAGCTGGAAATAACAGTAGCTGCTCTGGTTCCTGTCTCCCAATACTTCCTCCCTAATACTACAGAATAACAAGGAGGCTTAAAAAAAAAAAAAAAACCTACCCCCAAATGATGGCCCCATGAAACTCAAAGACATAGAATGTTCAGATCTCAAAATAACTAGAAAATTTAAAAGCAAAGGCATAAAATGTTAGTGAACAATCCGTGACTCTCCTGTCTTGCTGTCAGGCTTTTGGGTGAGAAAAAGCAGGCTGAGAAATAATGTGAAGAGAGAAGAGAGAAAGTGGTGGCCCTAAAATTGATCCAAACTGCCACTGAAAGAAGTCCACCCTTCATCTAAAAACAGGAATAAAATCAACAACAATATAAAACAAAAAAAAAAGTGCCCCAGTATACCAAAAAGAAGTGACATGTGGCAGTTCAGTGGTGGAAAAAAAAAGAAAGGAAGAGATTTTAAAGAAATTCTGCAAGAAAAAAAAACTAACAAAATCAGGAAACAAATGATCCCTTTCTCCCTACCACCAGAAAAAATAACCCACTGAAGAATCTGGATTTTGCTATATTGAATGAAGTTCATGTCATTGAAGTGGGAATCTTTTAAAGCTCCCAATACCAAAAAACATGAGCAAAGAAAAAGAAATATATCCATACAGAGTTCTTCTAATTCCTATGAAAAATTAGAAAATGAATTTCAACATTCTTTAACCAGTGAAAAATCCTCCCCTCAGAAAGCGAAACCCAAAAAACATACCCATGAAGTAGACTCAGATGATGATCCCTAAAATACTTTATTGTATAATTTGCAGATTGAAAGGGTTTACTATTTAGTTCTGCTATGATCTGAATATTTGTCTCTTTCCCTCAAATTTATATGTTGAAATCCTAACTCCCAAAGGTAATGGTATTAGTAGATGAGGACTTTGGGGGGTGCCCTTCCCACTATGTGGGGGTACACACTGTCTGTGAACTGGCAGAGTGCCCTCATCCAGCCATGCTGATACTCTGGTCTTGGATTCCCATCTTCCAGAACTATGCAAAACAAATTTCTGTTGTTTATAAGCTGCCTGGTCTGTGGTATTTTGTTATAGCAATCTGGACAGACAAGAAAGGGTCTTCTTGGCTAGGACCAGCTCATAGTGATTCCAGAAGCCTCTGAGGGCCTACAGCCCACACAATGGCTAAAATATGGTATATTCTGGTAACTACTTACATTGGGTCAGGCTGGGCCACTAACCAAGACTGGTTATCCAAACTAATTGGAAGGTGGGAAATTGAGGCATGAGGCAGATACCTGGGTTTGGAGAGGAACAGATTTGACCCAGTCCCATATTAACCCTACCCCAAGTTGTGAAGCCTTCCTCTTGAAGGACTGAGGTGTGCAGTGGACAGAAGCCTAATGGCTTGGAGTGGGACATAGCTCATGCTCCTTTCAAGGTGTTTTTCCTCCCCCCATGTGTGAGGAGCCCCCTATGTTCTTTGGAGAACACTGTTCCAAGTAGTCAAGTCAATTGTTCCCATTCCACTGGCCTGGTTACATGGATTTTCATGGGGAAGGGGAGCCATACCCTACTCCTTTTTCATCTTTTTGAATTTGTAACTATTCTGTATTCTTAACAACTGCCAAGTTTGTCCATACTGGAAAGTTTTGGGGTTATTTTCTGAATTTTAATACTGCCCTTACTGTTTATTCTTTTAAGTACTTTTTACATACCTTATTTCTTAATTTTCCATTGGCTATTATGTCAAATTAATACAATATATGTTACATTATATATTCTGGGAAAGAATTATGTTTGACTATGTTGGTCTTTAGGGAAAGGTGAGAGGAACATGTCATTATAATTAGGCATTAAATGGTAAATATTTTAAAACAGTGATGTAATTTTAAGCCACTGGAAATCTGGTCCAAAGATTAGATTAAGGGTTGGAAAAGACGTTAATACTGGACCTGAAATCAAGGACTACAAGAGAAAATATGACACAAGTAAAGATAGGGTTTTACATAAAATAAACTGGGAAAATTTCTACCTCAGGGAATTTAGAGAATTGTGTAACTACTAAAATTTGAAAGATATATTTCAAGAGGAAGATAAAAATTTAGGTTGAAAATAATAAGTAACTATGGATATAATATTGGAAATTTCAACATGGTATTTCCAAAGACAAAGAGTCATTTTCGTATGGTCTAGGAATACATAAATGTTTGCCAAGAATTTGTCAGTGTTACGTAATACTGACTCAACAACAGCCTTCTCCCTATATTTGGAGGACACAAATGCTCAAATCACTAAACAATGTACTCTTCAAGGAATAAGGACTATTTAACTCAGACTGTCATGTTGCCTAATTAATTATTACTCTTGCCTAAAAATTATACATTGTTTAAGACCACCCATCTTACTGTGCTGATTCAACATACACTTAACAACCAACACTGGGAACCTTCTAGAATGTAAGCACTTGGGGGTTGAATTTCTTTTATTTACCACTGTAACATCAGTGCCAAGACAATGTCTAGGAAACTAGGAGGCACTCAATAAAATTAGTTGAAGAAAACAAGGAAGACTTACATTTAAATGCTATAGTTTACATCTTTCTAGCTCCATTACCTAGCACATACTAGGAAGTCAATGAAAGCTTATTGAATTAAGCTTCTGACCTACTTTCCTTGAAATGGTGAACCAGAAACTATAAAATTAAAATAGAAAGGTACCATCGAATGTCAGGGATTGCTGGACAAGGAAGTCATGTTTTTATGGGAGCCCTAGAATCTGACTTTATTTTGAATATTGCTCTAAAATCAACCTCCTGATTTTTAAAAATAGTTATTGAATTTAATCTTTGTTTGTAAATGCATACTTAATCAGTATTCTGAAATTATTTTAGCAACATTTTCCCACCCTCACTTGTACACCTAGCAAAACTAATGTTTTTATACCTGATTTGCAAGATAATTTTAATAAGAAAAGAGATGTGGATTTTGAGAGATCCGTTCTACTCTCATGGCTTCACAGATTATCTACAAGCTAATTATTCTTCAATCTGTATCTTCAATTTCTTTTTTTTTTGTATCTTGAATTTCCACATCTCTCAAGCTCCAGACTCATAAATAGACACATTCAGAAAAACACATGCAAAAAAAACACATTCAGAAAACACATTCAGACAGATGCAGAAAAAATAGACACATTCAGTTCCATCCTTGGGAAGACATAGCAGATGTGCCCCGTATGGAATTAGTGACCTTCCTGAACCTGCTCTCCAGGGTCTAGTGTCTCTATGCCAAGTCATGTTTCAAAAGTTTCCCCAAGTCAGCAATTTTCAGTGTCTTCTCAATGTTTCCCTCTGGATTCCCCTTCATTGGGCTTAGGGTAAAATATATTAACAAAGAATAATGTGGTATGAAGAAAGTAAAAAGACTCTTCCTGCTCCATCAATCACTATCTGCATAGCATAGCGCATATGCCCATCAGCTGCTCCTCAATTTATTTATCTGAAAATGTCAGGTGTTGGAATTAATGATTACGAGGACTCTTTCCAATTTAACATTGACTACTTCAATATCTCTCTGGGGAAGGATCAATATCTGACTTCCTGTAGCTGCCAAATGTAGTTGGTGGTGAAGACCCATGTTTAATAGTAAATTGTAAGATAGTTAACTTATTACCAAAGAGGACAATCTCTAAATTCTCTTCTGCTCTGTGGGTGTTGGATGATTTTTGCAGTTTCCTCTCATTTGAGTCCTCTCTTTTTGATGGCCACAACTTCTTTTCCCTAAGTATTGAAATCTGACCATTCCTGCAAGGCTTACTCAACCTCCATCACAAAGCCTTGCTTGATTATTCAAATCTTTCCCGGAACTTCTAATGCCACAAGTCATCTCTATCATTTTAAAGGCACTGATCATATCCTGTTTTATATTAAAGTTATTTGTAAACATTCTTGGATGTTAGGCTTTTGAATACAAGGGTTATGAAGTATGTATCTGTGGATGTTCCACAGCAGCAGTAGAATAACTTACACAAAATGAGAATTTGTTCAATAAACAAATGACTGATTGCATAGTTTTTGTTTTTTGTTCTTTCCAGGGATGGCTGGATGGTTTTGTTTTCTTGTGGTTATAACCATGTTTCCTAGGGGAAACATAAGGGGAATGGGACCCCTTATTCCTTTCTGCAAATCACAGCTTGGCTTGTTGGGGAACTTGCTGAGTGGTGTGTCACTTTGCTGCCGAATGGAGTGAAGCCTGCTGGTGAACATAGGATCTGAAACTGGACCTTAACCTAACTGATTTGTCCTCAAGCAGACGGAGCAATCATGTCATAGATAGAACTGTGACAAAGATTCTCTCCTTGACCAAACTCTAACATGGCTCCTAGAAGCCTAAGACTCTGTCCCTGTGATGGCCCAGCCCCCGTCGAGTTCCTGTCTGGAAAAGCTCAAAGCTGTGAAAAGAATTTACCATTTGTTCCAACTAACACCTGAAGATAGGGCCCCCGACCTCCCTGTCTTAGGGCACTTATGAACAAAAACAAACAAGCTTACTATTGTAAATTCTTCCTCTGTCCCTTTGAGATGTGTGTGTATCTTCCACAACGAAGTGGTCTCTTTTTCAAGAACTTGAAAGCCATTCTTTTGAAATGTAATCATCCGGAAGGATGGGGCCCCTGTCTTCAAGTCTACGTGGGAGAGTACAACCTAAGTTCAGTAAATGCTAGTTAGCAGGCACAGATGGCCTGAAGGCATTGACATTGACCTTTTCTCCCACTATTTATAATTTTTCACTTTCCTGACTCTGCAGGGGCCTCTGCTTACTGCCCCTCCCTACTCTCTCATTCTCCCTTTAAAACCAGTCATCTCTTTACATCTCCAGTCATCTCTTTACAAGTCTGAGAGCTCAGTTTACACCGAACTCTTCCCTACTGCAGTAGGTATCACTAAAGAAAACGGGTCTTTGCAGCCTTTAGCTAGTACCCAGCTTTATCTTTGACAATAGTTATGTACCTCGTGGAAAACAACTTGCTCTATTGCTCTTTAGGGTAAACTTTAAGATTTATTGAGAGATTATTTCATTTTTGCCCTCTTTTTCATTGTCCTTTGCACCTGCTAAGTGTCCATGATTATTATAGTTTTAGATCTGTCCTGTGGTCTAGACATTATTAGCTAGTTAACTGCCAGGTATGGATTTGCAGAACTTTGAAATATTGGATGTAAAAAATATTTTATCTCCCAATTAGAGATAATCAGGACCACCATCTGACATTAATTAACAAGTTGTTCTGTACCTGGTTTTAAGATCTGTAAATATTTCCTACCTTTGAAGTCAATTGCTTCCACGTTCATAAATGCAGGTCATTTGTTACAGTTATATGGTATTTAGGATTACTCATATCTATAATAGTAATATAGATAAAATATTAAAAATATTTCTACATCTAATAAACCTAGATTTGTTTTGTCAACATAAATATATGCATTTTTTCAATTTTTAATAGTATGGTCCAAGCAGAAAAGATATGTACATACTATATATTATACATATATACATATACATATATATGTATATATACATAGGTATATACTATTCATCTTAAAAATAAAACTACCAGTTACTTTTTACCACCAAAAATTATTTTATTCAGGAATAGCAAAGAATTGCAGTTCAGATCAAGCAAGCTTCAGCAAAACCATAAGCAAGTCCAACAAAAGAGAGGAATGTTATTTTGTGGAGAAGAAGGAGGACGTTAGGAGGGTTTGTTTTGAACAAAAGTCCATTAGAGAAAAACAAGAGTTCAGGGTGATACTACTCATTGACTGAGTTGCATGGGTGGTTGATTTCTCATAGGAGATGCAATATACATCTTTTCCTGTTGGGCCTTGTGGTTGATGATTCCTTCTTATTGAAGATGCTTCTGCTGGGGTGGGTGGTGGACACTTGTTGGGATCTGTAATTGACAATTTCCCCTATAATTGACATTGAGTGGTAGCCCTTTCTAACCTATCCACATTATTGACTCTACCTCAGTGTGATTTCTCTTTATTCATTTTCACAATATATTTTGTTAATCATTTTTGTTTTGGCAAAGAAGTAAGCAGAATAGACTGTGTTGGAATTTACAATAATAACAGATACTATTTATTATTTACCAACTATGTGTCAAGGAGCTTTATGTACATTACATTTAAACCTTACAACAAAACTACAAGGTAGGCAATTACTTTCCCAATTGCGGAAAGAAGGAAATGAGACTCAGAAAGGCTTTGTAATATGGAGTTTCAACCTAAGTGTGTCATTCCTAAATCTGTACTCTTTTTACCATACCATGCATCATTTGGAAAGAAAAAATATTTTGCTGACCTATTCTCACAAATTTGCGAATAGAATCAGCAACAAATATAAAGGAAAACAAATGTAAAGGAAAATCTCCAACTCAAACTTAGAGACAAAATTTAAGTGCTTTCCTTAACAAACATAGCCAAAATAATTTAAAAAAAAACTTAACTAAATACTATGATGAATTTGTTTATTCCAAATTGAATTCCTTGGGACTATGGAGAAAGATGAAAACTTAGCTGTTTTGCACATAGAATGAATATATTGTATACTAGTTATTAAGGTTGCAAAGAGCTGCCCTAGGAGGTACATTAACATGACATAAACAAAGGAAAAGACAGCAGTACAAAAGGAAATTGGCAAGAAAACATAACAAAAACAAAAATACCTTCCATAAAAGGAAGTTAACTATTCAATCTGTTAACTTATACCTTTTTTTATGGTTTGTAATTTGTTTTTATTTATCTTCTTGTCAGATTTACTGCTGAGGTAGAAATAACTGCCCTCTTTTTTCCCATCAGTGTGTTATTACTTATTTTGGTTTCTGCTACGTCTTCCAACTATTTGTAGTTAAACTGTACTAATCTATTGGAAATCATGAATATCCCACACTTAGTGAAACTATTTTGCCTATTTGGTAAAGTAATTTATCCCCATCCAAAGAACTTCTAGTCTTACAAATTAATGAAGTGTTGTATCAGGGTTTACTGTGTGGTCTATAAGGGTAACTGTGGCATAAGCATTTTTTCAAATCACAAACAGAATTTCATATTTTTGAGGGCTTCGGAAGAGCTTAATCTTGTAGATCAGATTACATTCAGAATCCATAGCTCTTTTCAACTTGGGAATTAAACATAATTCTGTGCAATTATGAAACCTTTCATTTTGCTTTTGTAGGGGAGGGAAAAAATTTTTTCCACTACACATTTTAGGATCATTGGCTGGGGTCCTATAAATCAGACTGGCAAAAGACAGATTACCAAGAGAAAAACAAACATTTTTATTAACATGTGCACCACACATGTACACATGGGAACACTCAGTGATGAGTAACCAGAAGGGTGGTGAGAACTTAGGTTTATCTACCATTTTTGGCTAAACAAAGGGAAAGGAGTTTGGGGGTTCTGAGTAGGGGACACAAGTTATGGGAAGGTGATTAGGAAAATTGTGGTAAAGAAGGGTAATTAAGTAATGTTTGTTATGTAGATTTATTTAAGTCAGTGCCTACTTCATGGGGTCTCAACCTGGAAAGAGTGTGGACTCTTGACCAAAAGGCAACTCTGAGGTTTCTATCTGGCCCCTGTGGTTTTGAAAGGGGTTTAGGGTAGTTAATCTGCAAAGGAAGTGCAGTGGCCTGCAACATTTCTTGATCACCTGCAGACTCCTCATGCCAGCTACAGACACTATCCCAGTGTGAGGAAGTCCTGCAAGGGGGTAAGGTTCTTGTTTCATAAAGTGCGTGAGTACTCCGTTCTTTCTGCAAAGGAAGGCCAGGTTTACAAATGCACAAAGAGAGGTCAGTAAAATCATTTGTGTGATCTAAAAAAGAAAAAAACAATTTACTAAAAAAAAAATTTTCAGCCAATCCGAAAGCTAAGGCAACTTCAAACTTGTTGGCTTCTGTGGCCTGGGAAAGTTCTGGTCCTTCACTCCTCAAGGCCCGTGGTCTGCAACCCTCAAAGAAAGTAAATTGGTTCTGTTACAGATCTAGGGAGTTAGGTCAACAAGTAAGGAATGTGTTAACCAGAAGTAAGTTAACCCTTAAGAGCAGCTGGAGTACTGTTACAGGAAGAGCCCTCTACCTGGTACTGGAGCGGAAGACATCTTTACAAATAGACATTCCCTTTATAAATAGAAGTTTCTTTTACTGAAGGAGGACTTGTGCCTTGTTTTTAGAGCTTGTCTCAGGTTTATTGGTATTACTGACTTTTAGCTCAAAATAATCTGTATACTGAAGAGGCATATTTTGAGTTAGCATATCCTGGTAAATTTCAGTGTCTATTCTTTATGCTAATTTTTTAAAATCTATGATTTGTTTTTCAGCATTTGGTCCACAAAATGGTTTTAGTAACCCCAACTATGTAAGAATAAATCCCTAAATAGTTAAATTATTATTTTTTCCTTTGGACATAACGGAGTTTTATACTTTCAGAAACAAACAAAAAAAATTGTTAGGGAATAATCTTTTAAGATAATTCAGAAAATCAATTGTTGTATTGTCTTTCTGTGTATGGGGCCTAATGATGAGCCTTTTAGTACCTGTCAATGCTTCTTATTATAGTACTCATGGGGCTTTATTGTAGCTCAGATTTGGAATGTAGCTTTGATTTCAGACAAAAATACAACTGCATTTTTCCTTGTTATTTAAATATAATTTTAAAATTTTGTTGTTAATGACCTTCTGCTTAGTTTCAGAGATCTTCTTCTAAAGGTTTTTAATGTTTTTTATGCTTTTAATTTTAAAAATTTTAACATTTTGTATTTATAATTGAAGCATAGTTGACATATAATATTTGTTTCAGGTATACAGAATAATGATTTGACAATTATATATATTCTACAATGCTCACCATGGTAAGTGTAGTTACCATCTGTCACCATACAAAGTTATTACAATATTATTGACTGAATTCCTTATGCTGTATTTTCATCCCCATGATTTATTGATTTTATAACTGGAAGTTTGTGTATACTAATTCCCTTCACCTATTTTATCCATCCCCCATTCTCTTTCCTCACCTCTCCCTACCAGTCTCTGTATTAATGAGTCTGTTTTTCTGTTCATTTGTTTGTTTTTTAGATTCCACATACCTGACTTATGTTACTTAATATAATACCATCCAGGTCCAACCATGTAGTTGTGAATGGCAAGATTTTATACTTTTTTTATAGCTAACATACCACTGTGTGTATATATACAAACATGTATCTTCTTCATTCCTCTATCAATAGACACTTAGGTTGCTTCCATATCTTGGCTGTTGTAAATAATGCTGCAATAAACATCGGGGTGCATATGTCTTTTTGAATCAGTGTTTTTATATTCCAGCAATGGAATTACTGGATTATATGGTATTTTTATTCTTAATTTTTAGAGGAACCTCCATACCATTTTCCACAAAGGCTGCACCAATTTGCATTCCCACCAACAGCACCTGAATATCTCTTTTCTTCACATCTTCACCAACACTTGTTTTTTCTTTTCTTTTCTTTTTGATACTAGTCATTCTGATTGAAATGAGATGATATCTCATTGAGCTTCTGTTTGCATTTTCCTGATTAGTGATATTGAACATCTTTTCATGTGTGTTTTGGCCATCTGTGTATCTTCTTTGGAAAAATGTCTATACAGGTTCTCTGCCTGTTTTTAACATGTTAACAGATAATATGTTGTGTATGTGTTTGGTTGTTGTTGTTGTTTTGGTATTGAGTTGTATGAGTTCTTTATATATTTTGGATATTAACCCCTTATCAGATGTGTCATTTGCAAATATATTCTCCCATTTTTATTGTGCCGATGGTTTCCTTTGCTGTACAAAAGCTTTTTAGTTTGATATACTGCCAATTGTTTATTTTTGCTTTTTTTTCCTTTGCTGGTGGGACAGGTCTAGAAAACTATTACTAAAGCCAAAGTCTGAGAAATTACTACCATGCTTTCTGTTAGAAGTTTTATGATTTCAAGTGTTCTATTTGGGTCTTTAATCCATTTTGATTTGGTGCAAGAAAGTAGTCCAGTTTCATTCTTTTGCATGTAGCTGTCCAGTTTTCCCAACACCATTTATTAAAAAAAAAAATCTCTTTTCCTCGTTGTATATCCCGGCTTTCTTTGTTGTAGGTTAATAGTTCATATAAACATGAATTTATTTCTGGGGTCTCTATTCTGTTCCATTGATCTGTCTCTCTCTCTCTCTCTCTCTTTTAGCCAATATCATATGGCCAAAAATATTGTTTTGAATACTAAAGTTTTTAGTGTAGTTTGAAATCTGGGATTGTGACACCTTCAGTTATGTTCTATCCCAATATTCCTTTTGTTTTACAGGGTCTTTTGTTGTTCCATACGAATTTTACAATCATTTGTTCTAATATCGTGAAAAATACTATTGGTGTTTGGATAGGGATTGCATTAAATCTGTCAATTGCTTTGGATAGTATGAACATTTTAATGATATTAATTCTTTCAATCCACATGCATTGAATATCTCTCCATTTATTTGTTTTGTCTTTGATTTCTTTCATCAGTGTCTTATAGTTTTCATCATATAAGCCTTTCACATCCTTGGTTATATTTATTCTTAAATATTTTGTTCTTTTGATGTAATTGTAAATGGGTTTTCTCAATTTCTCTATCTTCTATTTCACAGAAACACAACAGAACTTTGTATATTAGTTTTGTATTCTGTAACTTTACTGAATTTATTAGTTCTAAATGTTTTTATGCTTTTTCTTTTCTTTTTTTATTCATGTCTAAAGTGAAATAAAACGTTCAAAATCTTTGGGATGCAGCAAAAGCAGTCCTAAGGGGGAAATACATCGCAATACAAGCATCCATTCAAAAACTGGAAAGAACTCAAATACAAAAGCTAACCTTACACATAAAGGAGCTAGAGAAAAAACAGCAAATAGATCCTACACCCAGGAGAAGAAAAGAGTTAATAAAGATTTGAGCAGAACTCAACGAAATCGAGACCAGAAGAACTGTGGAACAGATCAACAGAACCAGGAGTTGGTTCTTTGAAAGAATTAATAAGATAGATAAACCATTAGCCAGCCTTATTAAAAAGAAGAGAGAGAAGACTCAATAAAATCATGAATCAGAAAGGAGAGATCACTACCAACACCAAGGAAATACAAACGATTTTAAAAACGTATTATGAACAGCTATACGCCAATAAATTAAGCAATCTAGAAGAAATGGACGCATTCCTAGAAAGCCACAAACTACCAAAACTGGAACAGGAAGAAATAGAAAACCTTAACAGGCCAATAACCAGGGAGGAAATTGAAGCAGTCATCAAAAACCTCCCAAGACACAAGAGTCCAGGGCCAGATGGCTTCCCAGGGAAATTCTATCAAACGTTTAAAGAAGAAGTCATACCTATTCTACTAAAGCTGTTTGGAAAGATAGAAAGAGATGGAATACTTCCAAATTCGTTCTATGAGGCCAGCATCACCTTAATTCCAAAACCAGACAAAGACCCCACCAAAAAGGAGAATTACAGACCAATATCCCTGATGAACATGGATGCAAAAATTCTCAACAAGATACTGGCCAATAGGAGCCAACAATACATTAAGAAAATTATTCACCATGACCAAGTAGGATTTATCCCTGGGACACAAGGCTGGTTCAACACTCGTAAAACAATCAATGTGATTCATCATATCAGCAAGAGAAAAACCAAGAACCATATGATCCTCTCATTAGATGCAGAGAAAGCATTTGACAAAATACAGCATCCATTCCTGATCAAAACTCTTCAGAGTGTAGGGATAGAGGGAACATTCCTCAACATCTTAAAAGCCATCTATGAAAAGCCCACAGCAAATATCATTCTCAATGGGGAAGCACTGGGAGCCTTTCCCCTAAGATCAGGAACAAGACAGGGATGTCCACTGCTGTTCAACATAGTACTGGAAGTCCTAGCCTCAGCAATCAGACAACAAAAAGACATTAAAGGCATTCAAATTGGCAAAGAAGAAGTCAAACTCTCCCTCTTCGCCGATGACATGATACTCTACGTAGAAAACCCAAAAGTCTCCACCCCAAGATTGATAGAACTCATACAGCAATTCGGTAGCGTGGCAGGATACAAAATCAATGCCCAGAAATCAGTGGCATTTCTATACACTAACAATGAGACTGAAGAAAGAGAAATTAAGGAGTCAATCCCATTTACAATTGCACCCAAAAGCATAAGATACCTAGGAATAAACCTCACCAAAGATGTAAAGGATCTATACCCTCAAAACTATAGAACACTTCTGAAAGAAATTGAGGAAGACACAAAGAGATGGAAAAATATTCCATGCTCATGGATTGGCAGAATTAATATTGTGAAAATGTCAATGTTACCCAGGGCAATACACACGTTTAATGCAATCCCTATCAAAATACCATGGGGAGGAGGGCGGGGGGTGGGAGTGAAAGGGTGACGGGCACTGGGGGTTATTCTGTATGTTAGTAAATTGAACACCAATAAAAAATAAATAAAAAAAAAAAAGAAAAAAAATACCATGGACTTTCTTCAGAGAGTTAGAACAAATTATTTTAAGATTTGTGTGGAATCAGAAAAGACCCCAAATAGCCAGGGGAATTGTAAAAAAGAAAACCAGAGCTGGGGGCATCACAATGCCAGATTTCAGGTTGTACTACAAAGCTGTGGTCATCAAGACAGTGTGGTACTGGCACAAAAACAGACACATAGATCAATGGAACAGAATAGAGAATCCAGAAGTGGACCCTGAACTTTATGGGCAACTAATATTCGATAAAGGAGGAAAGACTATCCATTGGAAGAAAGACAGTCTCTTCAATAAATGGTGCTGGGAAAATTGGACATCCAGATGCAGAAGAATGAAACTAGACCACTCTCTTTCACCATACACAAAGATAAACTCAAAATGGATGAAAGATCTAAATGTGAGACAAGATTCCATCAAAATCCTAGAGGAGAACACAGGCAACACCCTTTTTGAACTCGGCCACAGTAACTTCTTGCAAGATAACATCCACGAAGGCAAAAGAAACAAAAGCAAAAATGAACTATTGGGACTTCATCAAGATAAGAAGCTTTTGCACAGCAAAGGATACAGTCAACAAAACTAAAAGACAACCTACAGAATGGGAGAAGATATTTGCAAATGACGTATCAGATAAAGGGCTAGTTTCCAAGATCTATAAAGAACTTATTAAACTCAACACTAAAGAAACAAACAATCCAATCATGAAATGGGCAAAAGACATGAAGAGAAATCTCACAGAGGAAGACATAGACATGGCCAACACGCACATGAGAAAATGCTCTGCATCACTTGCCATCAGGGAAATACAAATCAAAACCACAATGAGATACCACCTCACACCAGTGAGAATGGGGAAAATCAACAAGGCAGGAAACCACAAATGTTGGAGAGGATGCGGAGAAAAGGGAACCCTCTTACACTGTTGGTGGGAATGTGAAGTGGTGCAGCCACTCTGGAAAACTGTGTGGAGGTTCCTCAGAGTTAAAAATAGACCTGCCCTATGACCCAGCAATTGCACTGTTGGGGATTTACCCCAAAGATACAGATGCAATGAAACGCCGGGACACCTGCACCCCGATGTTTATAGCAGCAATGGCCACGATAGCCAAACTCGGAAGGAGCCTTGGTGTCCATCGAAAGATGAGTGGATAAAGAAGATGTGGTTTATGTATACAATGGAATATTACTCAGCTATTAGAAACGACAAATACCCACCATTTGCTTCAACGTGGATGGAACTGGAGGGTATTATGCTGAGTGAAGTAAGTCAGTCGGAGAAGGACAAACATTATATGTTCTCATTCATTTGGGGAATATAAATAATAGTGAAAGGGAATATAAGGGAAGGGAGAAGAAATGTGTGGGAAATATCAGAAAGGGAGACAGAACGTAAAGACTCCTAACTCTGGGAAACGAACTAGGGGTGGTGGAAGGGGGGGGGTGGGAGAGAATGGGTGACGGGCACTGGGGGTTATTCTGTATGTTGGTAAATTGAACACCAATAAAAAATAAATAAAAATAAAAAAATAAAAAAATAAATAAAATGAAATAAAATAGTTAATGCTTGAAAACTGAAAAGTTTAAATAATTTTTATTGCCAAGAAAATTGGTTTTCTTAGTCTTGTTTCTGCCTTCACTCTTTCTGTGTTTTCCTCTCTCTCCATCCTTCTTTTCATCCTCTTGTCCTCTTTCTTTCCATCCTTGATTCATTGTTTTCCACACCTTTTAAAATATATTTCAAATACATTAAATATTAGCAATTTTGGGCTTCTGATGCCTCCTAAAGGATCTAGTTTCATCCTGAAGACTTCTCCCTTTTCTTCTATTTCTTATCGTTCTGTTATTAAGCACACATTATAACTAAAAGAAATAAGTATTGGAATAGGAAAACAACAGAAATTGGCTCTTAGATACTTTGATATATATAAAAAGCTTAACTGATTAATGCTAATATGATTAGAAATTATCTTGGCCCCCTAATTTGATATAAATATTCTCATTTATCTCTGCCTTGAAAAAATGTTCTCTTCTGACCTTTACCATATTCTACTTTTCTTGCTCTATAATGTTGAATATAAACATATTTAAATAATACAACCAGGTGTTATTGAAATCCAGATTATGAAACAATTATTTTAATGACCTTCCTCACTAGTGTGGTTTTTCAAACATGAAAACAAGTCCTGGTCCAAATGCCCACGTTTGACAGAATGAAGGCAGCAGATACCCAGGATTCTGGGGATACACAGAGGGAAAATGTTGTCAATCTGAAGAATCACCTTTCTTCTTTCTTTCTTCTTCTTTCTTTCTTTCTTCTTTCTTTCTTTCTTTCTTTCTTTCTTTCTTTCTTTCTTTCTTTCTTTCTTTCTTTCTTTCTTTCTTTCTTTCTTTCTTTCTTTCTTTCTTTCTTTCTTTCTTTCTTTCTTCTTTTTTTCTTCCTTTCTTCCTTTCTTCCTTTCTTCCTTTCTTCTTCTTTTTTAGTTTCCATAGGAATATCTAATTAATTTCTACTCTATCCATTTCAGTTTGTGATGTCTTACACCTAATAGAACAGCAAAAAAAAAAAAAAAAAAAAAAAAAGAATTAGACGTGAGGGAGACAGAAAGGAGAGTATTGATAAGAGTGATAAGGGGGTCAATTGAGTATTGAGAGGAGGATGTTGTGTGGAATTCAATAGTTTGAATGCTGTTTATCTAAATTCTATCGCTTACTTATTTCTTCTTTCTCAGACTTTGAGGAATGATGTTAATTTGTTTCCACTATGTTATATAAGGCTTCTTCAGTACATATTTTATTTCTTATTTTCCCATTACTTGGTTTATTATTTCATTCAATGGGCCTTATTTGAATTTATAAGTTTACATATTTCATATAAGTATAGTTTTATAATCCACAAGGGAATAAATTAAATCAAATCAAGTTACTGTGCAGGAAGCAAATTCTTAGACACCTAACTGGGGCCTTTATGGACCTTCAAAATCTATTCAACACCAACTTGATCATCTTTTTGCCAAGTTACTTACGGAGAAACTTACTCTCTTTTTAAAGAGACAGATACAAATATAAGCAGAACATAGAGATTAATTTAACTCTGACGATAAAAAAGTAGTGATATATGAATTGGGCCTTAAAGGATGTCTAACATTTCAATAAATCTTGTTACCACATCAGATTCTTTTTTGTCATCATTAGAGCTACTAGCATACTAACTTAGGTACAACAGCTGTTCATACTTGTTGTGAGTTTGCCTGTGCTGTACTACTTTGTATTTAATCTTCCCTACATTTTATTATTTCAATATTACTTGAGAATCTACTCAGTTCAGGCACTAGAAATAAAACTAGGTAGAGAGAATATTTTTCCCCCATGAAATTTATGCTATTATAGAATAAGATTTCATTTTGCAACAACTTACTCCTACCACTAATGTAGTCACTTTGTACTATATACAAAAAAGAAAGAAAGAAAGAAGAAAGAAAGAAAGAAAGAAAGAAAGAAAGAAAGAAAGAAAGAAGAAAGAAAGAAGAAAGAAAGAAAGAAAGAGAAAGAAAGAAAGAAAGAAAGAAAGAAGAAAGAAAGAAAGAAAGAAAGAAAGAAAGAAAGAAAGAAAGAAAGAAAGAAAGAAAGAAAGAAAGAAAGAAAGAAAGAAAGAAAGAAAGAAAGAAAAAGAAAAGAAATACTGGAATGCATGCTATGAAATTCCAATAAACTTGAACCTTAACTGAGGTTTTTATATGAAGGACAATATAAGAGAGTTCGATTGTATTATTATTTTTTTTTAAAATGTATTTCCTGCCTTCATTACGTAGATTTCAGATCTTTTAGGCTACTATACAAGTATTCAGTGATACTGCTTTTGCAATCTCATAGACATGGAATTCTTACGGCTTTTATTAACCAAGCCTTAAAATGATATAAACAAGAGTATTTGCCAGCTCTAATTCTGCGTTAAGTTCTCCTTATTCTAGATGCTACTTTAACATATATATGTTGCTTTTAAAGCATGTTTATATGAATTTATGCATATACATATATTATATTGCATCTTTATTATTTGCTATTTTATCTTTAAATTATAACTTCTTGAGAACAAGGATTCTGTTATAAAAAATTTAGTTTTCTGAATAATATCACATTTGAAGTGGATTGTTGCTTTCTCTAGTAGTTGATAAGGAAAGATAACAGAAAACTTATTTTGTCTTATTTTAGAATCTATATTTAGCTCTGTAGATTGGAGTAAGGAACATGAAGATGAGTATGAATGTTTATTCTAAAATATATATTTCTTGTCGTTCATTTGGATTCTAAAGTCTTAAGGTTACAAATCTCATTTATTGTATTATGTTTCTATATATTTGCAGAAATTCAAAGAACAAATCAAAATTGTTTAAATTTGGGTAACAAGAAGGTGAACTCATTCTCTAATTTTTAATAAAAGAGGGAAAATTAATCTTTATCTTTTTTTTAACAGGTTGTGATGCAGAGAACTGAACTTTGAAAAAAATCTCATTATATGGTTCTATTAATGTCTCTCTTTCCTCCACTTACCTCTACACGAATCCAAATCAGAGCAATATTTTGACACTTAAATTGTATTTTTTAATACAAGTATAATGAAAATCTCCAAGAAAGAATAGTGGTTAGTTGTTTTAAATGATAACAGGGTATATACATCTTCTGACACTTGGCATAAATACCAATTTTTCTGTAAGCAAGTTAACCTATGACTATATTTGAAAACTATTAAAATACCAAACACCTGTTTAAATACTTTGAAAAAAGAACATAATATTTTTAAAAAGAAACCTTTTAACTGAGCTTCCAAAATTATATATAAATGTACGTATGTATGTATCTATCTATATAATCTTTATATTTCTTTTGTGATCTGTTCTATGATTTTCACTGGAACCTGAAATAAATTCTAGAACCCTGATCTTAGGAGAAGTTACAAAAGTCATACAGATTAAGAAATTTGTAAAACTAATATTTAACATCCGTGATAACGAGCTCAAGATGGTTAATTGAAAAAAAATTGACTAGCAAGGAAGATGAAAGTAGATCAGGGGCACCTGAGTGGTTCAGTTGATTAAGCATCTGACTCTTGGTTTCATCTCAGGTCATGTCCTTGGGATCATGAGATAGAGCCCTGTGCTGGGCTCCATGTTCAGTGGGGAGTCTGCTTGAGCTTCTCTTTCCTCCTGCCCATCTCCACTTGCACACGGGCTCTCTCTCTTTCTCAAATAAATAAATAAATCTTTAAAGAAAGAAAGTAGGTAAATATTTTGAATATTCAATTATTATCTTCTTGATTTTTCTATTTTGCTTGGGAAAGAAAGAAAAGAAGCATGGAATTATAGGACAGAAAAGCCATATAAAACAGAAATCTCTAAACTTATATGAAAAAGCCCTTTTTTATCAAACAGATTTCTATAAATCCAACTATATCTGAAAGGCTTAAGGCAGCAAAATGTATTTTCAATAGTGGAGATGGATAAAATTTATCAGACCTATTTGTAATAAAAAGAAATGAAGTTTTTTCCCCCCAGTGAGTAGGACAGACGCCTGAATTATACTAAACACATCAGTAAGTAATTATTTTTGAAAAGACACTAACTTATTCTTGGATGTTAAGGTAGCTATAAACCACATGTATTATATAACACAGTTTCAAACAAAAAGTGGATATTTAGAAACTTTTAATTTTATGTTACTAAAAAGAATTACAAATAAAAAATTTAGAGCTCTAAGACCTATTTTCCACCTCCACTTCCCAAGAAAAAATCTACTCTCATTTCCATATTATTGCCATAATATGGCAATAATAATTCAGCTGGCTTGCTTACTTCCTTGTGTGCCTTCTTTTATTCTTCCTTCAAGAAGTAATTATTGAGTGTAACTGAGTGCCAGGCAGTATGTTAGATGCTAGTACTTAGAGATAAAAGATTCTTCCATTCAGGGAGATCAATCCAGGGCAGACAGACAAGAAAACATGCAATGACAATGCATGAACATAAGTTCTAGAAGAACTGAGGATATTTGCAGGAATTTGAAAAACCCAGGTGAGAGAAATACAGTCTTTAGGTTGAGGATGCAGACTGCGTGTGGGGGTGTTGTGGCAGTCATCTGGTAGGAGGTGGTGCCTGAGCAGAGTTTAAAGAATGAGAATGTCTGGCTGGATGAGAAAGGGTATGAATTTTCAGAAAATGGAGAGACATACAAATACAAGGTGGCATGAAGAGTATGGCGCATTCAAAAATTGTTAAGAACGACTAGAGCCAAAGGCACCTGAGTGGCTCAGTAAGTGTCTGCAACCAGACACTTGGTTGCAAGTGCTAGGTGACCCCACGTCATAGATGACAATATCCCACTCAGAATTTTTTGTCAAGAATAGGACTAACACCCTTTTAATTGCAGCTCTCCCTCTAACCTTTACATCCTCTTTGAGAATTCATTCCAGAGGGGACATGAATCTTTCACTCTGTGTCTGTCCCTATCTCTCTGCCTCCCCAAAACTTTCATACTTCCCTGATTGAGGAAGGGATGACTTTTTCCCTTTTCCCTTATGGCAAGGATTTCCCTTCTGTCATATCTTTGTTTTTATATATCCCTGGTTTATTGAAATCTTAACAGTCGATTTGACCAGATACTGGGCCTTATTGTATTATTTAGCAAATCCTGTTGGGAAAGTTTTTTATTTAAGTCTATAGGCTTATTTCAGTCTTAAAAATGTTATTTTGTATCTCAAAATCTGAATATTGACTCTTTATCTTTAAATTCTTTATTAGCAATTCTAGACCATCTTGAGGCAAAGCACACCTTTGGTAGAATAGAGATGAGGTGGGTAAAAGGAAATGCAAAGGAGAAAAGGCACATTCAAATCATTCTACAAATAATGCCATGCTCCATTGGTGAGGCTTGGATTCTGGAAGGAACAAAGCAATGTCTCAGGAGCCTAATCTTTTGATAATAGAGATCGAAATTCACAGAGAACAATGGAGTAGAATTTTGGCGGGAAACCTTCAAAACCAGTAAGTGTTTGGTGGTGCTACCATAAAGCAGAGTAACAAAACCCACTACAAAAATGGAAACACTAAATAGAGCATAGAAAGAAAGGAAGTGTGTTAAACAGAAGTATTGTAGGAAGCCCACAACTTCTCTGAATATTTTAGCTTCCATTTTAAACTATGACATTACTCGTTGATTCTCTAGATTTCATCTGAGAAGTGATTAATCAGAGAAAGTAATTAGATAATATGGCATTCCTTCCATATGGTAGAATGCAAGGTATACCTTGTTAATTTGGATGATATTTCTTGAGGTCTTTTCTTTTCTTTTCTTTTTTTCTTTTCTTTTCTTTTCTTTTTCTAGATTCTATTCATTTGAGAGAGAGAGAGAGTACAAGCAGAGGGAGCTGCAGCAGGAGAGGGAGAAGCAGACTTCCCACTGAGCAGGGAGCCTGACTCAGGGTTCATCCCGAGGGTCATGACCTGAGCCGAAGACAGATGCCCAACTGACTGAGCCACCCAGGAGACCCTCATGTAGGTTTTTCTATAAAAAGGAGGCATATCTAGAAAATTGAATTTAGATCTTGACCATATTAAGCAAATGATATAGAATGAAAGCAAAACCAATCATATAACCCAAGGTCCACAAGGTTAGATCTATGGAGAGAAGGTACAATGACGATTGCTTTGAAAACTTTAAGTTGAATATGTATCACCTGGAGATTTTGTTAAAATGTAGATTCTGATTTGGTAGGTCTGGGACACAGTGTGAGATTCTGCATTAAATCCACAAGCCCTTGAGTCACTCCAAGACCCCAGTCACAGATCCTTCTTTGAGCAAGATACTAGAAAAGAACACTCTGACTTGATTGGCTTACCTAGGTTTCATAATTATTTTTTTTTTGGATTTTTATTTTTCCAAATGAATTTTAGAATTAATTTATGTAGTGAAGGGTGAGGGACTATGCCATCTCCAAATATACCATTTAGCATAAACAGTATTTTTATCCAGAGGTACCTGACAGACACAGAAAGGATACCCATGATCTCCTCTTTTCTTCCTAAAAGCAGGAAAAAAATTCCCATATGAAATATACTCTCTCTGTACCAGAAAAAAAGGAGCATTCTACTACCAGAGACAGGGAATTGAGGCCAGAAAAATCCATACAAATAGACCTTGTTAAAATAACTCTGATCTTCCTTTAATCTCCCTATACATTTTAGTTACTTTTTTTTTTACAACTGTCTTTCTGTCTGTTGAGTGTAGCACTGGGGTCTTGCTACTTCTTTGGGTCTTCATTTTCCTATGGAGGCTCCCATGTAAGAATAAATTTCTGTATGCTTTTCCCCTGTTAATCTGTTTTATGTCAACTTGATTCTCATGCCTAGTCATGGACCCTAAGAGGGTAGTGGTAAAGTTTTATCTTTCCTATAGTAGCTTCATAAAAAATTCCCTGAGTGTTTTAATTGCAATTACATTAGACTTGTAGATAAATTTGAGGAGAATTTGAAATATATATAATGTTGAACTTCCTTCAATTATCCAAATGGTATTTTATGTCCATCTATAATAAATTTGCAATTTTTCTGTGTTGCAGTTTCGCTTATCTTTTATTAATTTTGTTCATAGAAACACAATGTTTATGCTGCTATCACAAATAGAATATTTTTATATTATTACATTTTCTAATAGGTTATTGCTGATGTATATAAACATCACTCACTTCTTTGTATTGATCTTTTCCTCATGATTCCTGCAGAACTCTCTTATTTGTTCTAACAGGGTGTATGTGTGTGTATTTTAAATTTTTCTATAAAGACATATATTTACAGATGTCTCCTCCTTTCTTATCCCATAATACTTTATTTCTGTTACTTCCTTCTTTTATTGGCAAGGCACTCCAGTAAGATGTTGATTTATATCAATGATGGTAGGTATTATTGTATTATCTTCTCTTACTAGGTGATAAAACTATTAGCTTCTAGAACATGCTATAGAATTATTTCCTTTCTTAGGAAGTTTTCACATCCTGTTTTCTCTCTGCCTGTGATGCTGCTCCATATTCTTCACAATTGTTTCATTTATATCATTCATGCCAAAGCTTAAATCTCACCTATGAATAATTAATTCATGGACCTTTCATGAATAATGGTATAGGAATCAATGACAATCCAACAAGCAACTTAGGAGGAACTTATTGGCCCCAGACTGAAATATGCCAAGGTGGATTGTGGCTTTAGTCACAACTCTGTTTGTTAAGCTCTCCCTCTCTCTTTCTCTTTCGTTTCTTAGACAGATTCCCTCTAAGTTGTCACTATGATGCAGCTAACTTCTCACAAGCTTAGCACCTCCACTGTAGTGGTAACGTTTTCCTTATTAAAGTATCAGATTCTGGTTGTCCTCCGTTGAGTTATGTGCTTGTCCCCAAACAAATCACTGTTGGGAGGGAAAGAAGCCATGATTCTACCTCTATGGTAGGTGGAGCAGGCACCTTGGCCAATGGTCTGTTCACAATTTCTCAATGCTGAGAACAAATAGTTCACTAATCACTGAGATACAGGCTGGATAGACCAGAACATCTGAAGTCCACTAAACTTGATCCCAGATAACCTTTCTAACACCTCCAACCCTTTTGTTCTCTATGTCAGCTGTCAGTAACTTTATATCACTGATCCCGATTGGAAATTATTTCATTTATCTGTGTTTCCTGAACTAGAATGTCAGCTCTGCTACAGAAGGGATGCTGGCTTCCTCGCTTACTGTTGCAGCTCCAGGGTATGTGATGATGTATGCCACATGGGTGGAATTCAATATATGGTTAAAAAGAATAAATAAGCAAAACTGTAAATATCAGGGATCCATAATTGTAAAAGTTAATGTTCTAATATTTATTAAGAGATGATTATACTCAATATTATTGTTCTCTTAACTTTTTTTGAGAAAAGTTGGCGAGAACATTGGCTTTTTTACTTCTCTTTTTAAAGAAAGTCTTTGTCAGAGTCCTACTTACTGCCATGCAGATCTATTAATCTCACCCTGAAGTGGAATGAATGAAATATTTAGGCTGATGTATATGCATAATTTAAAAATTTTCCTTTTTTCATAACTATCCCTTGCCTTGTACATATGTGATTATTAATGTATTTTCATATATGTCCTTGCTATGTTATCTTAGGCATTTTAATTTTCTAAAAGTTTTCATTTTCTTCTCAGTAAAATTGGAGTCTTAATATCTACCTCATAGTGTAACATGAAGATTAAATAATGTATTTTTAAAAGCTAGCACAATACTGGGGTGCCTGGGTGATTCAGTCCGTTAGGCATCTGACTCTTGGTTTCGGCTCAGGTCATGATCTCAGCTGAGGTCGGGAGATTGAGCCCCAGTTCAGACTCCACGCTTAGCGGGGAGTCTGCTTGTCACCCTCTCCCTGTGCCCCTCCCCTCACCATGCACATTCTCTCTCTCAACTAGGGGTGGTGGAAGGGGAGGAGGACGGGGGTGGGGGTGAATGGGTGATGGGCACTGAGGGGGGCACTTGACGGGATGAGCACTGGGTGTTATTCTGTATGTTGGCAAATTGAACACCAATAAAAAATAAATTTAAAATAAATAAATAAATAAATAAATAAATAAATAAATCTTTAAAAAAACAAACCTAGCACATTGTTTGCAATAGTAAGAATTAAAAATGATAATTATTATTTCAATAGTTTTTTGCCTTTAGGTGTAGGATATCTTTTTTGGCAGAATATATGTCAACCATAATAGAGGTATCTGAATCCCCTTATAAACCATCCCTCATAAAGTCATGTTTGATAACTAGAGAATATGTACATATACATATGTACATATAAAATTCCTGGCAACTTCTGTCTTTAGGTTAGTAGTTTCATTTTTTTTTTCAGTTCTCTAAAAATCATATTTCAGAGGCCAAAGTGAATAAAGAGAAAGAAAATAAAATTGGTTGGGGCCATTTTCTCATAAGATGTCAGTGTCCATGGCAGGCAGCTAGGTCTTACAAATTCCCTGATGTTCACATCATTGGTAGAATGGTGTAAGCAAGGAACACTGAGATTTGAACTTCATTCATGTTTTCTGCTATCTTCAAGTCATTTCTTTCAACTGGCTTATGAAATATTTTCTAGGGTTATTATACATCAATATATCAGATGGGTTTACCATTAAAGACATAGATTTACATGTAAAGTAGTCTAAAGTATACCAACTAAACAAACAAGCAAAAAAGGAAATAAGTGCACATTATCCCAGGCAGCAGGGTCTGAGCTGTCTAGATCTGTTTGATGGAAGTTTTCCTTTTGGCAGGTACACTCCTTCATCTGAGCCAGGTGTCTCACAGTCTTGCTCCCAAATTCATGACTTAGATTTGTCTCTCTAGAACTTTCCAAGTGAAGATATTAGAAGCGGGGTAAAAGGCTGAGCTCAGCCAGTGGGGGGCTGCAGGAACTCACTCTTGCTGGGAGAACTTCATGCCAAGTCAAAGATCAGTAAAGGTGAAAGACAGCTGGAACCAAAGAGCGGGGAGAAGCAAATATTGAAAGCTTGGGTTCAGAGCCAAGAATTGCAGGGCAAAAGAAACAATAAGAGAGGCAAATTAAGGTGTTCCAGTCTATTTCTTGGAACAGGTTTTGTTGTTTTATTACTTCCTTTTATGTGTAAGCCATCATAGGGTGTGTGTATGTGTGGAGGGGGTATTAAGCGTGGGTGTGTGCATTAGAACCATGGAGGAGATAGACACTTATCCCAGCAGAAATCAAATAGGGCAAGTGAGATCAAAGCAGACAGCCATCTCAATCATTAAGCTCTCAATACTGGTGCTATGTGCTTATTTGCTTTTCCACATTTTGTGGATTTCCTATTTTTCTTTTTATGCATTTAGTTTTTATTTCTATCTGCTTAGATACTTTACTACTGCATGTCTGCATGTTTGACGTATCTTCCAGGGATCAGTTTCACTTCACATTTTCTCTTGGCCTATCCTTATCCATTCATACTCTTGCCTACTTTTCTGTTTAGTAGGTTTTCTCAGTTTCTTTTGTTCCCGTGTTTATCCAGGTGTTGATTTCCTGTTCATCCTGACTTTAGATGCTGGTTTCAGCCTGTAAGTTTTGCCTGAGCAATGACTCACTTCCTGGATCATGGGACAGGATTGGGTGGATTTTTCAAACCCTGCAGTGGGCAGCCCTAAAAAGTTAAGAAGTAGTATATGTCTAGTCTATGAGTGGGAAGAAGGGAGAAGGTCCCTAAATGAGTACCACCTCTACACATCTTTGGTTCTGGTATAGTTTTATTCAAATCCAGCCCAACTGAGTATAGTTTGTTTTAACATCTATAATTTCTTTTTAAGTGGCCTCTGTGTTATCACTGTTTCCAGTTCACCTATATTTCACAAATAAGCTTTGATTATCTTTCTTAAAGGAAAGCAAGTTATGGTGCTCTGCTACTAATGAGTTCTCCTTGATTCCCATTACCTAAAAGAAAACCTTATAGCCAAGTTTGATTAGTAGGAGTTTCACAATTTTACAAAAACACCACTGTCTTTCAAGCCTTATCTCCCACTACCTTTCACTCTTCTCTCTACACCAGGAACCAATCCTCTATTCCAGCAGTACTTCGTCAAATCATTGGTGTCATCTTATGATTTTTCTTTTTTTAAAAATATTTGATTTATTTATTTGAGAGAGAGAGCAAGGGAGACCACAAGCAGGGAGGAGAGGGAGAAGATTTGTCTCTGAGCAGGGAGCCCGATGTGGTCCTTGATCCCAGGACCCTGGGATCATGACCAGAGATGAAGGCAGACACTTAACCAACTGAGCCACCCAGGTACCCCATGTCATGATTTTTCAACGTTATACATATTCCTTCCCCTGAAATAATATGCTTCCATTTATTTACCTCCTTTTTTAAAACTCACTTTCAAATATCATCTCTTCTTTTCAGGCTGACTCTTTGAAATGTTCATTCATTTTTAATGCATTTTCTTTATATCTGTGTTACGTATATTTAGTCTGTCTTTATAGCTACCACACAAACAAAAACGTGAACAGCACTACCATTTGGGCACTGGACAAAACTCAGCATGTGCAGGATATCATTTATGCTTCACAACTCCCTCAGAAAGTTCCTCTGTCCCTGTTTTGAAGCCAAAGAAACTAAGGCGTGGAAGGGTTACTCACAGAGCTACTACACAAGAGGTACAGCTCAGACCTGTACCAATCTTGATGAACTTTAACACCTGAGTTCTTAATCATTTAAGAACTTAATCATCCTCTCCTCTGTCTCCAGTTCCAATCTTCTGGTCTCTGTTAACCATTGGAAATGTAATAAAAGGAGTGTTGTCATTTTGATTTTAGTTATCTATATACAGTAAAACTCAAGTGGCTTAATGTTCATTCAGTATATCAGCATTTTTATGAAAGAGAAGGTGTCCTATCTCAAAAACAAAAACAAAAAAAGGAGAATGGGAAGTTATAGTACCGAACATACACATTTAATTTTAAATACTGAAAATAAGAGCATGCCCTAGGTTCCTCTAAGGTATACACCAAAGTGATTGTTTGCTTAAGACTTTCTTAACTTGGTACATAATATTTCTACTTTATTTATTTATTTATTTTTTAAATATTTCTACTTTAAAATTCAAACAGGATCGCAAGGAATTTCACAATCAGTTGTCAGTGTGCTTAAAATAATGAGCTTCTGGAGGTTTACCCCATAGGCCATGTCCTAATGACAACAAAATGACTAATGAAAGTAAAATAGAATTCTACCAAGAGAGATTGGGTGTTGTAGACATTCCGTCATGGAGAGATTGATTTTATAATTCATTTTGTTATTATTTTCTCTTTAGATTTGGTCTCCATTTTGCTAGACAGGCAAATAGAGGCATTTTTCCCCCTCAATCATAGAATTTCATTGAAGTTGCTAGTTGTGTTTCTTGTTGAGTTCAGCCCTTGTTTATCTCCATGAAATATTCAACTGAGAGCTATAACTGTGTTGAAGCCTTAAATTAACTTATGCTGTTCATTTTTTTCTGATTTTGTAATCCTTTAGTGTCAAGCATATATTTTCTTAATTGCCTTTAACTTGCTGTTTTCATGCAAATTCTAATATTCTCATTCAATGTCCAATACATTTAGACTCTTTCATCACTTATTTGTCCTACCTTTTCTGATTTTGAACATTATCCCTGAGCAGTTATATAAAACATATATCTCACAGAAAAAAAAAACCTTTATAGTTGCTATATTATGAGTAGCATGGCAAGAAAAGTCAAGGAGATTAAAAACAAACTGAAAGATCCCATCCAAAAAACTTAAATTATAAAGTTCATAAATACATTAATCTATATTAACAATATTAACATAATGTAAAACCTAAATTAACCAATAACCAAGTAATAAGAAGGCTTAATTAATGGGGTATATATGGATTTACTTTCCTGATTTAAAATTCAAAAGGAAACGTAAATTAATCATGTGTTTGCTAACTATGTACTTCTGTATCTCTATTTTCATACAATTTAAGTTGTTGATAAATGATTATCTTTTGACAAATTTTCATCTTTTCAGACAACACAATGTTGCACTCTGACTGGATTATACTTACTATAGCTGAAAAGCAAAGTACCGAGTCTTTGAAAAAATTTCTATAGCAGTGCTCAAATTACATAGGTTCTTATAGAGCAGGCTGGGTTGCTCAGTGGTTTAGCACCACCTTCAGCCCAGGGCGTGATCCTGGAGACCCTGAATCTCGTCCCACATCAGGCTCCCTACATGGAACCTGCTTCTCCCTCTGCCTGTGTCTCTGCTTCTCTCTCTCTCTCTCTCTCTCTGTGTGTGTGTGTCTCTCATGAATAAATAAATAAAATCTTTTAAAAAATAAATAGGTTCTTATATTAATACTCAATTTAATAAAGAACACCCATTCTCCAAGCATATAGGTTCACTGCAGGTAAACTACATCATGTTTATAGAGTACTTAGTAAATTATGTCATAATTCTAATACATGGCAATCATATGTTACTGCCTTAGAATGGTCTTACTAAGTAGCAGAAATGTATTTACATCATGGACAATGTTTAGGACATCTCTGGTATATGATAAATATATTTTAAAATATATATTACAATCCTGTGATTTGACTAATAATGCAGATATGACTCAATCCCAAAGAATCTGAAGAGCATGATGCCTGGATTCTTTCCATATTACAGTTGGTAACAGTGTGTGATCTACAATATCTTACATTATCTTCTTATCAACTAAAAGATTCTGTTTAACAAGGAAAACAAAATAGGATATAATTCTCAAAGATATGAAGGGATAAAAAATCAACTATTGTTTTTTACATTTGAATACTTTACTTGTACTGAGTACTTTTCTGAGATAAGTGTTCAGTTAAATCAAATTTTGAGTTGATACTTTTAGATTCTTATAAAATGAATTGATTGACCATTTTAGCCCAAACAGTTGAAGCATATTTGCTTGTTGCTTTTTACCTATCTTTTCTTGCCCAGAAGGGTGCTCTGCACAATGTTATCTCAGCAATTCTGTTCATTGTATTTCTAAATGCTATAACAAAACTCTACAAGATCTGTTATGTTCATACAGTGGGCTATTATTCTGCTGTGAAAATGAATAAAATATTGATTCATGCTACAACATGGATGAACCTTGAAAATAGTATGCTAAGTGAAAAAAGCCAGAAACAAAAGCCACATACTGTAGAATTTAATTTACGTCAAGTATTCAGTATAAGCAAATCCATAGAAATAGTGGTTGCCAATGGATAGGAGAAAGATAGGAGGAAATGGGAGAGTAAGTGATAATGGGTAGAGAATTTCTTTTCAAGGTGATAGAATGTTCTGGAATTAGTGATGGTGGTTACATAACTATGATTAACTAAAAACTACTGAGTTGCACATTTTAATTATGATATGTGAGTGACATCTCAAAGATGTTATAAAATTTAGTTAGAGCTTTAAATCTTCAACTTTTATTAAGCACTGATTAATACAATGTGTATCTTTTACCTTTTCTGCAATTTATTCATTTTTAAATGCTTTTTATTTTAAGATTTTATTTATTTATTCATGAGAGACACAGAGAGGCTGAGACATAGGCAGAGGAAGAAGTAGGCTCCCCGCAGGGATCCTGATGTGGGACCCAATCCAGGACCCCAAGTTCATGACTTGAGTCAAAGGCAGAGGTTCAACCTCTGAGCCACCCAGGTGCCCCAGCAATTTTTTCTTAAGAATGTGTTTTATGTATTCAATAGGATATTGCTCAGCCATTAGAAATGACAAATACCCATCATTTGCTTCAATGTGGATAGAACTGGAGGGTATTAGGCTGAATGAAGTAAGTCAATCAGAGGACAAACATTATATGGTCTCATTCATTTGGGGAATTTAAAATAGTGAAAGGAAATAAAGGGGAAAGGAGAGAAAATGGGTGGGAAATATCAGAAAGGGAGACAGAACATGAGAGACTCCTAACTCTGGGAAATGAACAAGGGGTGGTGGCAAGGGAGGTGGGTGGGAGGTTGGGGTGACTGGGTGACGGACACTGAGGGGGCCACCTGACGGGATGCACTTGGTGTTTTGCTATATGTTGGCAAATTGAACTCCAATAAAAAATATACGAAAAAATGAAAAAAAAAGAATGTGTTTTTCTTAGAGGAAAATATGTGACATGGTACATGAGTTAATTAACTTGATTGTGGGAATCATTTCACAATGAAATGATTATATCAAATCAGCACATTGTACCTCTTTTTTTTTTTTTTGCTGCTGCGGGCCTTTATTCACATTATATACTTTATTTTTTTTTTTAAGATTTCATTTATCTATTCATGAGAGACACACACACAGAGAGGCAGAGACATGTGCAGAGAGAGAAGCAGGCTCCGTGTAAGGAGCCCGGTGTGGGACTCGATCCTGGGACTCCAGGATCATGCCCTGAGTCAAAGACAGATGCTCAACCACTGAGTTACCCAGGCACCTCCACATTATATACTTTAAATGTTAAATATATCTCTAAGACAAGAAGAAAAATGAAAGGCTTAGAAAACTGCAGTTGGAGAAGAGAGCATTGGCAAAGTACAGATACATGGCTAGGAAACAGCTTAGTAAGAAGGAGTATGAAGGCAAGAGGAAGATTTTGGGGGAATTTCTCCATGCCTCTAAAATGCCATCTTAGCTTTTGGAACATAGACATCTTTTCTCATGTTAGAACCTCTCTGCTCAAATAAGAAAGGTCCAGGGCACAATAAAAACAAACCAAAACAAAACCAAAAAATGTGTTTTCTTGTGCCAATCATTGTGCTAAAGAGTTATCAACTGAAAACACTTTAATAAGCTATAATTGAAGTAGTTGGAGAAAAAACTTGAACTTCAGATATATCCCAGCAATGATAGTGGTGGTAGTTTTGAGTTATAATGACCTGTTTTAATAAATTAAAGATATGATGTTTTGTAAAGTAATTTATGGGCATGTGCAAAATAAAATAGATGTGCTATATTTAAATAGCCATGGGAGGAGTTGTAATAGATGAATATATGCCCTAGTGGGACCTAGTTTGTGTTCAATGTCTACAGAAATACAACCCCTCATACTGCAACTGGCTTTGTTTCAAGGATCTTCATATGTACAAGAATGGATTGGCAAAAGGACAGGCAGCCCATGACATCTAAAGCTCTTTCCATATTTTTTTACCCAGTCCCATTGTGTTTTGGTGGCATGACTGGTGAATAAAGGGATAAGTCCTTCTGCATCCCTCCTACAATTACTCCTGCTGGATGAGCTATTTATAAACTATTCCTTTGCATATAAGTGGTCGCATCTCACCGATAACATTATTATTTAATATACCTGTGGGTTTTCCTTCTTTCCCAAATGAAAACATAACATTTAATGAATTTGCTTGGATAGGACAAGTAAACGTTTTTACTGTTTACATAGTCCCTTTCTTGGAAACCTCTAAATGAGTGCTCTTCTACCAGTCTTCTTGATAGTTTCTCACACAGATTGCATGCCATACGGATACTAGCTCTGTACTAGATGATTCTCTTATCTTATCACAGCTCATGAAACCAGTATTGGTTGCCTAAACCAAATCAGGACCACTTATAAAGTGGCTAACAGAGTAAGAGGTAACCTAAATGTAAAAGTCTCTCCAATAGAAGCAGACTATAGTGGCTGAACCTATTAAATTCTTGCTTTGGAGGGTTGACTAGAGGACTCATGGGGAGATTAGCAGTTGGTAATGGGAGTCGGAGCTGAAAGACAGTAGGAAATGACAAGTCCAGAGAAGTCATTATACTTAGAAAAAGCTAGGGAAGACTCAGGTGTTATTCATAGGAGCAGTTGGAAGTAAAGACACAATATGTTTGAGGCCGGCAGCCATGAAACCATGAGCCGTGGTGCATAGGAAGAAGTATATGCCTGCTGCGAGCATATGACCAAATAGTTAGTTATTGCTAGTGTTTTGGCATATACTGTGAATAACTTTCCAATGTCTATAAATATTGGCTTTGTGATGCTATTCATTCCACAAATACTTATCAAGTGTCTATGTACCAAGTGAATATTCTAAGTGGGGGATTCATTAATGAACAGGAGAGCTCTCATCGTGTGGAGTTTATATTCCAGTGCCCAAGATTATTTTCATAATTTTCTCTATCTCTTTATAATAAACCTGTATTACCTAAATTAATACAAGTGTTCCTTTGTTCCTTGCAGCCTGAAGAAGTCTAATAAAAATGCTGTTCCTATATCTTTCTGCAGGCATTATATATATATATATATATATATATATATATATATATATATATATATAATTTATGAATTTAAATATCAATTCATTAAATTTTCACAATTCTGGAATTTTACAGAAGATGGAATGAAGGCAAAAAAAAAAAAAAGACAAAAAACAATTTGCCTAAGTAGATGGTGCTGTTAGTAGCATCTACTACTAGTAGATGGTGCAATGAAGTTTTTAAGTCAGGTAGCCTGGTTTCAATGTTCATGTTCTTCATCACTTTTATATGCTGCCTTTTAAATACTTGTAGAATTCCCTTTGTGTTCTGTGGAGTTACATTTATATGGATATGATTCTTCTAATCTAGGACTCCTCTTGCATCTCCTAATTAATTGTATTTTTCTTAAGGACAGAGTTTCTATTCAATGTTTAATACATATCATTACAAGGATCTATGGCGAAGGGACTATAAATATTATGGATGATGAAGTGATAATGCTACTGGTTATGTTGGTCACCACTTATATCAGAAAACAATCATTGTTCTTCCTTGAAATCTTCCCAGAATCATCAATCATGAGTAAAGCACATATTATCACATACAGTAACATCATGGTGAATCACGGTGATTCTCAGAGGGATGTGTATATTAACATATCGCTTATATATATATAAGGTCTGAGTCACAGGGGTGACCTCACTTAACATAACTAGCCTCCAGGTACTATGGTAATTCTTCTGAAAGGTGACTTATGTTGTTTGTTATATAACATCAGTGGGAAAGCTTTCCATATTATACTTGCCTCTGTTACATGGTAAATCTGTATTGGTTTAGGGACTTTTTTTTTTTTTTTGCATTTTCTTTAGGTTATTTTATTATGTGGAATTGTGTGATATAGTTGAAAATGGTAGATACTTAAAATCCATTCACAGCATCCAGTTGACCTTACTCTGGTTTCCTCAATTTATTAATAGTGGTAGATACCAAGCACAAAGTATTATATTCACACTAAATTACTTACACACATATATTGAATATGACCTATCTCCTGATTTTTGTTTCAACATATTGAATTTTGATGTAATTCATAAAGATCCCCAAATCTACCACAGATGTTTTTTATATTTACCAAATAGCACCATCGGAGCAGCTTGTTAAAATTCACAGTTGAACATACTTCATTGAAATTCCCTAGTGCAAAAGGATCAAAATGTTCAAGATGCTGCAGGTGGCTTTCAAATTTATTCCCTGAGGTATGAATCTGTTACCAAGGAAACATTTTGCAAATGTTAGTAAAGCTCTCACTTATTTTGACTTTTCACACATCCCTGTAGTTTGTGTGTGTGCTGAGCCCATTTCACAGAGTGCTGCTGGCATCTACCATCCTCACTATAAATACATTATAGCCCCACAAAGAACTAAGCAGAATTATCTGGGAGAAAATTCTTCTGTTTTTTTTTTTTTTCCAGTGGGAAAGCAAAAAATAGAGGATAATACTGATTAGAGATGGTTTTACCAACTCAAAAAATCCTGAGTGATATGGTTGGAGAGAATTTGGAGAAAACAAAAACAAAAACAAACAAACAAACAAAAACCCTCAGCAAATGTAATGGTCATAGTAATTTTTTAAAAAGATTTTATTTATTCAGAAGAGACACAGAGAGGCAGAAACACAGGCAGAGAGACAAGGCTGCCTGTGGGGAACCCAGTGTGGGACTCAATACCAGGACCCTGGGATCACTTCCTCAGCTGAAGGCAGTTGCTAAAACACTGAACCCCCAGGTGTCCCATAGTTCACAATATTTAAATGAAATCATACTAAATAATCTGGATAATTGTAAATTTGAATGCTGATAATTCTAGGAACAGGATAGATACAAAGTTTGGCTTATAATAATATCATTTTCTGGGACAAATAAAATACCATTTGATATTTTTAAATGATCTTCTTAACCACATTAATTGTTCACTAAAAAAAGTACTAATTACCTTGTGATCCAAATTTTATTCTACTCTCAAATTCTCAACTTCATTGCATGAACAGACATACATTCTGAATATTAGAGGTCTCTGGTGTACTAAATGCATTGTTTTGTCTATTTTGAAAAGGTAATTTAACTCCATCTAATAAAGTCTGATAAAGCAAATTTTTAAGGAAGCTAAGCTATGGGCACACTAACAATCCATTATATGACTCAATTTCTACAATAACCAATATTTGGTAATTTTCTATAATTCAATAATTTATAAAACAACAATGCATTAATTGATCACTTGCCAGGTAAGTGTTTGATGTCAAACTTATAAAACTAACATATATCTTCTACCCTCAAAAATGCATCTAGTTCTAATATTAACATGATGAATGATAGTCATGTGGTATTAGGGATGAATTAGGGAGAACACGTGGGTCTTTTATTGATCCTGATACTTATTACTAAACTTTTAACTCTATCAATAGGGAGATTGTATAAAATATGAATCTTGGTGCATATGAAGAACAGCTTATTCATGATTTCATGCCTGGAGTGATATTTATATGCTTTAAGAAAAGGTCTAGTGACTGAACAGGTCTAGTACTAGGTAGAAGGCTATGACTTTCAGCATTTATAACAAAGGAGAATGCACTTAGTTTTGGCCTTGAGCCCTCTTTTTTCACTCTTGAATTTTTCCCCACAGATGACCAGAGAAAATTAATCTGCCACAGAGGTCATTGAACTACTCTTAGGTCATCTCCAAGGTTTAGATTGATTTTACATGGACAATTTGCCTCATTTAGTGATGAGACACACTAATGATACACATTGAGTAGAGACTCTGAACTAAATTAATATCCCTTAAATTCTAAAATATGACGATGACATAGGGCAGGTATGAATTTAAAAGTGGTACAAGAAGATAACATATTTATCTTGGAACATTCCAATTAAACTCTACTGGATGTTATTGTAATAGTTTCTAAATTTCCAGAGTCATATAAGAATTATTTTATTCATTGAAAAATCCTTGGGATTTATTTCAACCATGATTATCCCTTGATTTATGTACTTGCTTCTCAGTTTTTAAAAATGTCCACTTAAGAAGAGTTTATAAACTACACAAACATCTTAAGGAAATTTTATTATTAATAAATATCCAGAAACTGAATGTAAACTCATAGTTTCAACATTTATACTCTACATTAAACAAGCAACAAAAATATCATAAATTTATTGAAGAATAAATACACACTTAAAGAACTTAAAGAGATAAGGGTGAATAATGAAGAGCACAGAGGTATCCAAAGAACTTTAAACAGTTTAATTCAAAAAATTTCATGTTAACTTTCTCTAATACATGTTTCTCTGTATTACAATTTTAGCAGATTCAGCATAAATTTCAGGGCTGATGCCAATTCCTGTGTTTTTCAATTATTATGATAGGAGGGATGGATTATTGATGATTTTTCTTCCTAGATTATAATTTTGCCATGCACAAAAAATGTTGGTTCAGAATATATTTTATTTTCCTTTGAATGACATAGGACAGAGATGAATCAAATAATTTTATACAAATGTTTTCAAAATTAGAGATTCAAGCATAAAAGTTTTTAATGTCTAATTAATTAAAATATTCTTTTTTATTATTAAATAGAAATGGAGTAATAGTCCATTGTATATATACACCACATGATAAAGAAGATGTGGGGTGTGTGTATATATGAATATTTCTCAGCCATAAAGAGGAAGGAAATCCTGCCATTCACAATGACATGGATGGAGCTAGAGAGTATTATACTAAGTGAAATAAGTCAGTCAGAGAGAGACAAATACCATATGATTTCACTCACATATAGAATTTAAGAAACAAGACAAAGTAGCAAAGAAAAGAAAAAAAGAGGGGGAGAGAGAGAGAGAGAGAGACAAACCAAGAAACAGGTTCTTAACGATAGAGAGCAAACTGATGGTCTCCAGAGGGGAGGTTGGTGGGTAGATGGGTGAAATAGGTGATGGGGATTAAGGAGGCTACTTGTGATGAGCACCAGGTGTCATCTGGAATTGTTGAATCACTATATTGTACACTTAACACTGATATAACACTGTATGTTAACTAACTGGAATTTAAATAAAAAAACAAAACAAAAAAGAATATTGTTTATTCCTTTAGCTTCAAAATTATTCAATTTTTATGTGATTGGGAATTTGTGAATTTATGCAAATGACATCATTGAGGTGAATTTATTCAGTTGACTAAAAAAGCTAGAAAATGATAATGTTAAGAAATATCTGAAAGTAGCAATTTGAGTTCTCTTACCATGCTATAGCTGAGTGATTATGATATTGTGGTTGTAAATAAATATTATAATATCACAGTGTTCAGATTATCCCAATGCTGGCTAGTGTTATTTCATTTTAAAAATCCCAAATTTTGTTTCGTGGAATATACATAATTTCTTAAATTTGATGAAAAACATGGTGCTAATTTGAAGCTGTTCTGTCTCTGAATAGAAGTTGTCAAGTTTATTAAATTTGAATTAATTGGAAATTCTGTGGCTTTGTAGCGAGATAAGGCACTAATTAGACCCCTACATTTAATTTGGAAACATGTATGTGTTTTGGCCTTGGAGAAGAGAAACAAGAAAGGAGATAACAAAAAAAGTAATATGATAGAAAATAGAGCGAGAGAGAGAAAAAGAGAGAGAGAGACAGGAAGAAAGAGAGTGGTGTGGAGAGAAAAAGCACTGATAGCATTCCTTATTTTTTAATTCTATTTTTTTTAGCATGTTATTGTGATTGTGTACTAGTACGTTGCCTGAAGAGGACATTTAAACAAGGTTTACAATGTTGTGTGTTTCCATTCCTGGATATTTTGTGCACTGAATTTTTTTTTCGTATTAAAGATTTTGATGAACTCTTTAAAAAATAGAAATTGAAATTAAAATGAAATAGCCATATACTGAAAGACAGAAAGAATAGTAAAAGGAAACATCTGAGGCAACAAACTTTGCTGTCATGGTTTAAATAACACAATTAACAGAATTGCTACTTTGAAGGTAGAGATTTTAAACCATATGTTGAAATAGGCAAACTATAGGGTACAATTGAACTTGGTCATCCTGACAACATATTTTAATTTCCCATGGATTATTTTCCCTTAAATATTTGACGTGCTGGGGCCATGTCTTCTACAGTATTATTGGCCAGTTAACTCAGTCAAGAAATTAAGCTTAGTTATTTCATTGTTTTAAGATGGAGGACTTTTATGTGCTCAGAAGAAAGAGACACTAAGTAAGAACGTTTCTTATCTCTTCTCCTTTCCTTTCATGAAAAGTTGTCTCTACATCTTGCCTTCCCAGCCTTTGACATCCATTTAGGTGGGGAAGAGTATGTTGACATAAAATGAAGCACAGGGAGGAGGAACATGAACTTAGTGTTAGGAGGTAAATAGTGATGAGAATCCCTGGATGTTTTCTTGACTTCAAAATTAATACCTATCCTCTGTAGTGGCGACCCTATATTTATACTTTTTATATTAGCTCAAAGAAGGACTGCATGATTCCCAGTGATGGCTAAACATTTCCAACAAAAACCCTTCATGAAATTGGAATGGAATTGGAAAACAAAATGGTACCTGTAGCAGATTTTCTTCTAGAATATCAAAATTTCTTTTCTATTTCTGCTTCATATTTTACAATCATTTTCATTTTAGATTTATTTCATCATATAGGTTTCTTGAAATGTTATAGTAAAGTTGTCAATCTAGGAAGACACTAATGTTTTGCTTGTAGCTTCTGATCACAGCAATCTAGGGCCCTCTTACCTTAGCTTAAAGATCAAGAACAAGGATCACCTGGGATGGTAGTAGTAGCTCTGGCTTCGATAGTTACTAGCTCTACAATACCAGAGCTTCAATAGTAGTAGCTCTGACTTCAATAGTGGTGTTGGCTTCCATAGTTCAACAGTGACATTAAGCACAATTGCCTTATATTTTTAGGCTCCATTTTATCACTGGTATAATAATGGTTAGGAGGAGGTTATCCCTCAAAACCCTATTTAAAGATGTTAAACAGAAGAATTACACTGACTTGTATAATTTCTTAAAACTGTAATATACTTCTTATGCCTAAATATTGCCCTCAATCATTAGTGAAATCAGCCTTATCATTTTAAATGACATTTGAAATATTCTGACCAATGAGAGGGAGCCATCTTGTGGTTTAGGCCCAGAGTGGCTTACATTTATTAGAAAAGAATGTATAATCTGTGAAAATATAATAGCCTTAGATACCTTATGAATGTGATCTAAAATTTTAACTTATAGGTAATTGAAAAAACTCCAATTATGAGTATGAATAATGGTTCTTTAGGCAATTTGAGGGATTTGCTGGAAACTAAGGGTATGTAGCGTATAGCATATTACTGCTTGTGATTTATTTTGTGAAAATCTTTCAGTATGTACTGAGTTAGTAGTTAAAATGCTTACTGAAGGTACCAAAGGGATTTGTGCCGTCTCACTTAGGAAATAACAGAATAATTATATTAAAATAGATAATTGTATATTACTTTTTATATTTTGTAATTATATTTCTGAGTCATAAGATCTAACTTTTTAATAATTTAGGGATTTAAACATGCTAATAATGGCATATGAGCTCATCAGACTTTGTTGCTTAAGAATGTAAAATATAACACATACTAAAATGTATGCACGTTTAACATAAAAATACCAATGTAACAGTCCATGAAAATATGCTCACAATGTTAAATGCTATCACATTAATATTACTTTTTAAAGTTTTAGAAAATAAATTACATTTTCTATTAGGTAAATAAGTCATATGAACACAGCATCTCTAGATGTATTTCTTTATGATATAAAGTAACATCTTTTTTCATTAGTTAACTTTCACAGACAATATGGAAACATGATCTCGAACATAACCAATTCAGTTGGGTTCTGATTATAGAGATTCAAATTAGATTATAAAGAATATACAATCCTTTTCTCATTATTTTTTTTTCATTCAAAAAGGCATAAAGACAAATAGCTGGAACTGGAAAAAATATTTTAATTTGCTATATGCAACATTTGAATCTAAACTCCATAATTTTATACAAGAATGAGTCTTATTTAGAGATTATTGATTACCTAGAAATAGTATAAACTATATATGAAATAAGCCTCTTGTCCATGACACATGGTTCCTGCAGATGTTATTTCCTTCCTTGCTTTGCTCCTGAACTTGGAAGAAGCTTTCCTGTTTGCCACCCCTTGAGATTTTCATGGCCTAATCAGTAAAGACTCAAAAAGATCTGCTGATGATGATTAGGAGAACAAAGGGACCAGCCAGAGATAACAGCTTCCAGTCAACCATGTGCCCCAGTGAATTTTTTAGAGCAGTCCACTGTTGCGTAAAGAACATCTACTAAGGTAACTTAATAAGACAACACATGGACTCAAAAATTAGGAAACAGAAAAGCAAAGTATCTGCTATTTAGTATACTATCGTTCAGTAATGATGGCTCCATTTCTGTTTAAGACTTCCAAGGACGGGTAATTAAAAATGTAACTGTACAAAATTACAAAAAATATATTTAGAAAATAAGCTTCTCAAAGAAGAAAGCCACAGTCAGCAAGAATAAATTGTGATGAAATACCTGGAGAAAAACAACCAATTTAGTGGTATCGAAAATGGTAGATATAATGAGAATAATGAAAATATTTTAAAACGTGGTAGTACACATTGGTTTTTTAAAAAATCAGTTTACCGATAAACTATAGTCACACTATGCTTATTCATGTTCATTTTGTTGAGCATCTATCACTTGTACTTACAGAGGTCATTGCCTTGATTCTATGGAAGCATTTCAGTAAAAAATCTGCTAACGTTATATGACTATTCAAGAACAACTCAAGTGTGTAGTGAAGGTCAACCCATCAAGGAAAATCATAATATCAATTGAGCAAGGACTTTTCAATCTATCAATGTTCCTCAACCTTGTGCAGCTAATAAATATATGAGATTCTATAAAATACAGTTACATATAAATTATAGGTGCTCCAAAAATGAGACTAGTTATAAACTAGTTATAAACCATACTGCAATATTTTCTTGGATTTTTTTATACATTAATTTTCCTCATTTCTTTACTATCATATTATCACTAAATTTCAGTCTTCTATGTAGAGGAAAAAATTTCTGGATTAAAAAAAGAAAAACAAAACACCAATGTTCTATTCTGAAATGGTCCTTTTGGAGTAGTGAGGTATAAGTGGTTTATTCAATAAACATATTTAGAGGAAAAGGCTTTCAAATAAACAAAAGTTATAAATATGGTAATGTCAAATCATTTTTCTAGATAGTAACACATCTCTCTATTCTGAGTAGAAAAGCTCCATTCACTGTTACCTTTATCATATTTTTCCTGTAATGGAAGGCATATATTAAAGCTTCACTGAATGATATATCACTGGGCTTGTGACCTAGATGTGATAGTTTCATTCAGAACAGGAATCTAGTATGACTTTTATCAGGAAGACAACGTGACCCTTTGATAAAATTTGATCTTCATAAAAATGGAACAAAAGAGGTATCCACATTCTTGAAAAGTGTTAACTTTTATTGTTTTTGATCAAATTATCTACAGTTACATGATAAATACCACACACCGTACATGAGTTAATGACTCTGACTGAAGAATTTTAGTTGCAAAATTGAACTAAAGACAGTATCATGAGAAACAAGTTGATAAAATCATGCATACATTTTTAAATATATTTTCAGCATAATTTTCTGAAAAAAATATGACATCATCTGGACAGGAAGACAGACAGACATCAGACCTAGGAAGACATGTTTTGAATCTACAGAAAAATAGTTAACACCATAAAATAGCAATACTGTTTTTTTTTGGTAGTCTTTTAAACATGTTGGCTCACTAATAATAAAGTCACTGTATGTGATATTAAGATGGCACATTGAAAATATATGGCACATTTTCTTTTTCTTTTGTTTTCCACAGCATATTCTATAATATTCATAAAATGGTGGGCTACTTCACTCTATTCCCCCCAGTATTATCATCTGTCATACTCTAAAATATAAATTTAAGGAATTAAGGAATGACTATTGCATAATTCATAGAGATGAAAGTGAAGGAGTGCAAAATTATTTAAGCATGTTTAAACGCAGTCTTATATCTGAATCGTTTTCTGGCCTTTAACCCACAACTCCTTTCTCTTTGTTCACATTAACAAGCCAGGCTGGATAATGTGTGTGCTAGTGGGGCTGCCTGAAGGCACCATCGCAAAAGCTGCCTCAAGAGAAAAATCAACTATTGAAATGAAACAACTTAATCCATTATATTTTTATTATAGCTTTACACTAAAAATATGATTTACATTTGGCTGATAGTTTTTTTAAATTCAGGTCATTTTGGAGAGTTTTATGTAATATCTTTGTATAATGAAATATATTTTTAGGGACTTAATAGGATTGCTGTGTTCAGTGAGATGTTTACAGTTGCTGCAAATAATTTCCATAGAAATTTGGGTCAATTTCTACTTATCTATATAGACAATTAACTTTAACTTTATATTTCATTATGTTATAAACCTGAAAATGTCTCATCATTGTTTAATAAATAGTGTTTATAAATGGCTTAAAAAAGAATAAAGCCAGTTATAAGGGGTTGAGAAAATGGTACTGACTGAGCCTAAATGTAGACAAAAGATATGAAAAAATAAACGAATCCCTGTCTCTAGGGAATGGAGTAGACTTATTTGCAATTTACAAAGTAAAGTCATTTCTTAACAAATATAAGCTTTCTTTTATCATTTAGATCTATGTCACAATGGGACAGGCTGCTTTCAGAGTAATGAGCTACGTGTTACTGAAGAATTTTGGAAGAATGTGAATAAATTTGTATCAGGAATGTAATGGTGGGAAGATTCAGACATTGGGAGGGAAGTTGATCTGAAACACTTTACAGGTTTATTTTTTAACTTTAAGGATGTAATTGAGAGTGAAAATGAATTTGAAGAAAGAAAAATTAAAGAAATTTAGATTTAAATCTAGTCTTAGAACAATAGGTTTATGTATGTTCACATCAATTGTTCTCATTTGTGGAACTTTACCAATAATTCAGATTTTCATGTCTTACTCCAAACACACTGAATTCAGCACTTAGAACAATGGCAGGTACATAGAAGTGCTTGACAAATATTTGTTTAGTCAGTGATTGAATTATAATCTTCTGTGTTGAGCCTCAGCCTGTATATATTTTTAAAAATGCATAAGGGAATTTTGATGTACAGAATCAGAGTCTAATCAGAATCATTAGTTTTTTAAAACAGTACACTATCACATCTAAAATTCTCCTTTTATTTTGCTTATGACTGAACCATGAAAAATACTGAGAAAAATGTTTAAGACATTATGAAATCATCCAGCATTACTGATTATTACTAGTTGTCTTTTGGAAAAACGGTTTGACAAATACTTGGTCATTCTTCAAAGATAGTCCAAGTAGTGTTTTAGACTTCTCTTGTTAATAATTGGAGAAAATTTTAACCCATATAGCTTTATTCATGTTCTGCTGAGGCAAAGTATTATGCTTCCATCTTTAAGAGATGGACAAATCAAATGACTGCACTGCTCATAATTCCCACCAAGAATCATTTATATTGAAAGCATATCACAAAATTATTAACTTTTGTCCAGAAATGTTGACTTCCTTTGCATTTCTAATTCAAAGGAATTTATTCCACTGACAATCTATAAGAGTGTGTGTATATATATGCTTGTATATGAATGCATTTGTGCATAAGAGATGGAAAATGAAAGAAATGAAGGCAGCGTTAACATGGAAAGTGTCAAAGAAAAAGAATGAGTAAGAGGATCTTTGCTACTAGCTCAAGATTTCTCTTTCATCTGGTCTAATTTCTGAGAGATGCTTCTTCAGAATATTTTCCCGGCCCTTGTTATTTTCAAGTTCTAGGGAGTTATATTTTATGCACAGGCCTAAGCATCTTTATAATGGAAAAAATAAGCATCACTTTGCTTTTTTTTAAGTAAGTAGAATAGCAGCCCTCTCCCTTTGGAAGTTCACTTCTAATATCAGTATATTTCTAAAGAGGAATAGGGGCTGGGATAAGAGTTTAATTTTAAAGTTAATTATATCAATACAACTCATAGTGTACACTGTTTATTAATGAAGAGTTTATATAGCAATGAGAAAATGGGACTGCTATATTTTACCACTCCCTGGTATACCTGAACAAGAAAATGAAAGCCAATGTATCTGCTGAGGAAGACATCTCTTAGAAAGGATTAAAAGTGCAACTGGTATAATGGATATTTCATTCAATCAATAGGGATCCTGTGTGTCCATGTATGTTGTACTTTTTAAAATATTGTGTTAAAAATCACCAGATTGTCTTGTTAGCCAAGCAGTAATTCTTCTTTCAGCATCTCTTTAAAATCTCAAAGTGAATGAATTGATACACTTTGAGGCCTAAGTATGTCATGGAAACTAGAGTTGACTGTGTGCTTAAAGATTATTTGATGATTATAGAGATGGATATGATTATTCCTACACTGCTCAGAATGGCATTGTGACCCAAAACAGAGAATGCAGTCAGGACTTATGAAGGCATTGTGGAGAGCAAGACTTGGTTATCATTATATTCAAAATTTTAGTCTTTTATAGAATTCTAATCTTCAAGTCAGACCTTTGCATTGCCCATTATTCAGGTAAGTCCAGTTAAATAAAGTGGTCTTGACAAAATTATTTGAAAAACTATACTAGAGAGTCCTTTAATTTTGCTTGAGCAGATAAGGTAATTGGGGTACAGTTTAAAGAGACATTAAAATTTGTCACTTAAAAAAATGTGCAGTCTTTGCAACTAAATTCTTCTCTGTAATGCCCATGAAGCCAGTAAGTTTATAATCTGTCAGAACTGAGTGTACTGTGTCAATACTCTACAATAGCAAGTAACTGTTTAGAAGTCAAGCATTGGCAATAAAATTATCTAGTTCCCAAACTGAATACCTAAATTAACCAAAAACAGTAGTTATCATAATTGTGCTTAATGGGATGCCTGGATAGCTCATTTGGTTAAGCACCTGTCTTCAGTTCAGGTCATGATCCCAGAGTTCAGGCTCCCTGTTCAGTGGGAAGTCTGCTTCTCCCTCTGCCTCTTACCCTGCTCATACTCTCTCTCTCTTTCAAAAATCTTCAAAAAAATCACTGTGCTTAATAGTGAGTGCATTTGAAAGACAAGCTTGCAATTATGAGATACAAAAAAATATTCTCTGAGTCACTAGATAATTTTCGACCAATCTAAGTGAACTAAGATTACTATTAGTTTATAGGCTATTTTCTATTGATTATATTTGCTTTGGCTAGATCATAAAAATGCAAATCTTTGTGGTAGAAACCATATTTATTCTTTTAATTTGTTTTAACCCATCTAATTATTTTATAGCCTTTGCTTTCTCAGTATCAGTGAATACTGATAGACTAAATGTGCTGTATACATGGAATGGCTTGCTTTTTTTTACTAGTTCAGCATCAACTAGGTGAGAAACACAGATCATTTGTGCTGATAAATTTTGAGAGGTTTTGCTATTACCTTTATTACAAAGTATGTGAAATCTGTCTTGGAGTAAGATACATGACCTCAAAGATTGTTAAGGATTGATTGGTTTAAGGACTGTGGCACATTTTCAATCTAAGAGTTTCAGTTTTAGAGTGCTCTAAGCATCTTTATAGTTGTTGTTAGAGACATCTATGAATATCAGCATTGTCAATTTCCTACTTTTAATATGATAATATTTTCTACTTTTAATATTGGCAACTTCCATATTCCCTGGAGTCCATGTCATGGAATGTGAACTTTATACATGAAAAGAAAATTTAACTGCCAATGTAATATTCAATCCTCTGAAGTGACTAGCAGGTTGAGTTATATCATGCTAAGAATAGATGAATAGATGAATAAATATATATATTTAAATGGGATGTATAGTGTGAAATATATACCTGTCTTTCTCTTAAAATCACAGCAATGTCAGTCATACAGAATGCTAACGTAGTTAACAACTTTCTTCTGTTAAATATGTTGGCTTACTTTTTCACATTTTCTTTCTAAAATTTCCATGGTCTTCTGTAAGATCCTGGGAATTCATAAGCCCATTGTATTAATATTTTAGGGATAAATAGATATTTTAAAGCATTTATAGTTCGAAATTAAGGTAAATGTTATTAGAATATATGCATAGAATAAGAGTTAATTATAGAATAAGATAAGTAGTCATACAATCTTTTAAACACAGCAACTGGGAGTTGGTTGGTTCTGCAGGTGAGTAACTGACATGAAGAAAAATGTGGAAAGGTTAGAGATCAAGATCCTTGGCTTTCTTGCTTCTACCTTCTTCTGGAATCTATTTTAAGTAGTAAAAAAAAGTTCTAGATCCCCACAATAGTTAAGCTTCAATTCTAATGTTTGGGGAAGAAAGAAGTATGTCATATACATGCTAAGGTATAGGGTTTCCTAAAAATTCATATGCTATGGAACCATAAATTTCAATGATTGCGATACATAACACTAAGAAAAATTGCAATAAACTGCATACAAAAGTTACAAACTTTCCAATGTGGTCATTTCAAAGCATTTATGTATGTTTTGTATGAATGTCTGTATTAGAATTCCAACTTGCATGTGGGTAATTAGTGATATGTACACATTTGAATTTTCTCACAATGAATAGTTTTTCGTTGGTTTAATGTGCAATATTAGGGTTTGACCTAGGGCTTATTCAAACAACTACTACCTTGAGATGGTAATTGCAATGTAATTTTCCAGTTTTAAACAATCTTCATTGTTCAAGTGTTCATTCAAGGGGATGCATTCCTTTAAACATTTTGGTTTCAGCCATACAAATACTATCATTGTTGCCATATGAATCACAACCATCAGAGTATTTCCTTAGTATAGTAATACAATAATAAACATATATACCTCAGCAAAGTATAATACTTTTAAGGTAGGGATTTTTACCATACCAATGTTCCTGCTGACAAATTGTCTTGTGGCTAGTATTTTTACATTCCAAGTCTCAGGTATAAAAGAGACATTTTTTAACATTCTCAAATATGAAAATGAGAAATATCTGTGAATTTCTTTTGGGGGAATAAGTCCATTACATTTCTGTTTGCTCCTGGCAAGAATTCACTTAATTGAAACAATGATGGAGAACTTTTGAAATAAGATGTGTAAAGTACAGAAAAATGTATTCAAGTATTTCAGAGACATATTGAGACAATATAGTTTATCATAACTTCAAACCACCCAGCTTATCCTCAGGGAACACAAACACACATCTTGCTCTAATTTATCTTTAGTACAAGAATACATTTTCATGGTTTTGATTCATACACACCAAGTGACGTAGACTTTGTCCAACTTTTGGGCTCACAGTCCTCAAAATAAGTAAAGAGTAACAATTTCTTCCATTTGTGACATTTTCATTTAATACTGAACATGATTTTTTTCCCTAGTAGTATTTTAATTTTTTATAAAGGAGAACAGTTTGCTCCTTCACTAGCAAAAAATGCTGACTAATTCTTTTTTCAAAAGTTATTTTTAAAAACTATAATTGGATGGACCAAAATTCAGTAACATTGAGAAACTTTTAACTTTAAATGGCAGTTCTTGCTTTTAGTTCGAGAATGATTAAAGTTCAGAAAATAATACCATATGATTCAAAGACTGGCTTATTTTTTCCTCTTAAATCTGAGTTGTTTTCTTAATGTTTAAACCTTTCTCTGTCAATCATTTGGCACATTGAGTTTCCATTTAGCAAATCTGACCAATAATTAAACTTACTAAAACGCATTCTAGAGCTTTTTAAAAATACAACAATAATGACAAAAATAATGCAAAATTTGCAAAACTGAAAAAGAATCGGAGTCTGGTTTAATTTCACCAAGAACTCTATCATATATTTGTATTTAATCACACTGCATGGAATGAGCCATTGCAGTTAAAATAATTCCATTGGGGTTGCTGATAAATTTTAAGTAAAAATTTTATTTAAAATTATTCACAACCAGTGAATGGCACAGATATTGAAATCACTAATTCAGAAATATAAAAACAATCCATCCTTACTTTATAGAAACGACTTATTTATATAGGTTAGAATTAAAATATTCCCTTGTTACATTGGGAGCTAAGAGTTTGAACCCATATAACTTTGATGGGAAAACTTTTATTAAAAAAATCTTTCATAAATCCAGTTTTGTTTTAATTAAATTCATTTTTATCAAAATGTATATACTATAATCCCATTGAATTTTAAAGTCTCATTCTAAGCTAAAATATAAAAATCGTACTGAACTTTGTTCAGTTATATCAAAACATTAAACATAATTACGTACAGACAATTAAGCAGCTATTAAAAATCTAACAAAACAAGGGTGCTGGCTTGCATTTTGCAGTGTTTGGCAATAATTCAAAATATGCAGCTTTAACACTTATTTAAAAACAATGCTGTTGTTTTCAGTACTTCCATCTTCGTTCGTAGAGATATAAAGTTAACAAAGTAGATTTTGTGTATAATAGGATCTCTTAAACCATTTGTTTTAAATTTCCGAAGAGGGAAATTTTGTATTCTAAACAATTAAATTTAGTTTGTAAATACTAAAATTTTTTAATTTTAATTTTAATTTTTTTTGGTAGTACATAAGTTTTAATTCTATAATTTGAATTTTTTGGAATTACATAAGTTTATTCATAGTATTTGTATGTACAATCCTTTATTACTGAGTTTTCTACTGAATTAATTTATTATTTTTCTATTTTGTAGCTACAGCATAAGAAAATATTTTAAAACCTCAAGCTACTGATTTTTAAAATCTTCAACATTTCCACTTTTCTCCATTTATAAAGTTAATTGTGCAAATTTTACTTTTGTAAGATTTAATGTTATTGAACTGAAAACCAAAGATTTTCAAAGTAGTCTTCACATGTACTATTATGTGATATTATATAACAACACAAACACGTTGGCAATAATATTTCCACTTACATGATATACTATGAAAGGACAGATAATCTTAAATTAATAGGAAATAGAATCCTCATAATACATATTTTTGTATTCAGTAAAAGATTCTTAATCTACCTTGTGACTCTGCATAGCAAATCATAGTACCTTCCGATACACCATTTTAATACGATGGTCATCATTTGTATGCCACACACACACACACACACACTCACACACACACACACACACACACACACACCTATGGCAAAGAAACTTTCTTTTGAATTGATCATTTGCACTTGCATGCCCCTAGAGGCTTAATCTTGTTGCTGATGAATATCCTCATGTCTAAGAATTTTATAGATAACCCAGTAGAAAATATTAAAAATCAAAAAGGCTAATGGGAAACAGGCTCGAGAGATGGTGTCAATCTTCTTGGCTCTGTCGATAAAAACCTTCCTCATTTCATCAGGGCTTTTCGGCATTACCTGGACAGGATGATTTGGGCCCTTTGGGGTCACACCATCTTTTGCTTGCAGACAGGGTCCCATTCCATAGGCTGTGAAGCTGAATCGACTTTCCCTTACCTCATCATCCTAAGAAAAACATGAGAAAATACTTTAGTCATAGAATAGATCATGTATTTCAGAATCATAACTTAAACTTTATCGTGATAAATGTTACCATTATTGTATTGGAAAGGTAACTGAAGCATATAAAGATTGAGTTGCTTTTTTTTCCCCCCATTGAAGTTTTACTGATTTATCCTGCTCTATCATATTAATGTGTCCATTAAGAAATCTGAAGCTCTCAAATAATATGTTTTGTTGGAAAAGCAGAACATTTTGGTATTGTCTACATATTGCTAGAACATCAAAATAAATTCAACGAGAAAAAGAATCTATTGGGATATTTTATATTTTCATAGACTAGGTTTCTTATGTGTTTAAATGTATAAATATATGTTGTCAAAGGGGAAAATATCAAGATCATTGACTGGATTTTTCTTTTTCATAACAACAAATTTTAATGTTTATTTCCTATGATTTTAATGTTACTTAATTGGAAAATACAGTCTAGCTCAAGAACACTGCCTGGTTTTTGTTATCCTCACTTAATAATACTCTGTTTTACAGTAACCCATTTGAAAGACTATAAGGTAGTCACACATTCTAGTTTACATGCAATTACTTTTCAGGTACACTGATTGAGTTGAAATTATGAATGAAATTCAGCAGGAATTTATTTCAAGTTAAAGAAAATTGTTTAACCTATTATGTTCTGAAAAGGTATTGTTACTTTTCTCTTAAAAGTTGTAAATTAAAGAATCCTCCAGATATGCATTATATGTACATGAAAAGAAAACCAAAATTTAAAAGAAAAATCATTTAATAAAAATATGATAAATGAAATGTGCTCATTATAGGAAAATATGGTATTTAGAAATTTATGAAATTCATTAATGAGCAATTTAATTTAATGCACTTATTTAGAATGTAACAGTAGATGATTGCCAATTAATTGGATTTTTTTGTTCCTAAAACTGAGAGTTTAAAAGATGACATTTTATAAAGTTGTTACAGCTCTCCTTTATGTAAGTATTTTTAATGGTAATATAGGAGACAAAAGGAATTGACTCAAACTCTTGAAAAATAATTCTGGGTCTGTGAAAGTAGAGGCTCAATAAACAGTATATTGCAAAATATGAAAATGAGAAATGGAAATTAAAATGGGTTCTAAACATGAAAAGATGATCAAAGTTGATGTAATAATGTGTAAAATAGTTTTTTGGGGGAATTATAGAGTAAGGCAATTTCACATGACACACAAAAACAAATAACTATTGGAAAATACCTTACCTGCATAAGCAATTGAATTTTGAGGAAACAAGTCTGAAATAAAAGCTGATGATCCTAATTACATAACTACTATTGTAATCTTATAAAAGTTGGAAATTGATTTTTCAGTACTCTTTAATAAGGATGTTGATTTATACTGGCAATTTTTTTATCTACCATGGAAATTTTAAAGCTAAATTATTATTTGCCTTGAATTTTCCATTCTTAGGGAAAAGTGTATATACAAGAAATTAAAGTTTTTATGTAAATGCTAAAGTAGCATCCTTATGGTTTAGAAAATCATGCTGGTGCTTATATTCCAGAAAGAACGTGTAGTTTGTTTGGATAATTTGTATAATTTTTGTGTGTAAATCAGCTGAATGCTAAAGTACAAAATAATTTCTTAACTTATATAGACCCATGTGTTGAAAAAAATCCGTCTCAAAATGTAAAAAAAGTAATTTCTCAGTGAACATTTACAATGAAGGCTGCTTGTTAGTTGAGGTAATGAATAGATAAATTACAAAAATACTAGAATTTTAGAATTCTAGCTGCTGTGTTTAATAAAGTAGAATCTACTTTGTTTTTCCCTCTGGTTTTACTAAGAAACAATTGACATATATCACTGTGTAAGTGTAAAGTATACAGCATGATGGTTTGATTTACAAATATGGTGAAATGATTATCACAATAGGTTTAGTTAATACCTATCATCTCACATAGATACAAGAAAAAAGGAAAAAAATCTCTTGTGATGAAAACTCTTAGGAACTACTCTCCTCCCAACTTTTCTGTAGATCATGTACCAGTCATAGCTCTAGAGGTCATATACGTTATAGTCCTAGTACTTATCCTATAACTGGACGTTTCTTCGTTTCTTTTTTTTTAACCCCCTACCCCCACTGACTACCTTTCTAACTCTTCTGAAGAACTTATTTTCAAACTTTTGGAGACACATCCCCTCCCCGCCCCTGCCGTTGCTCATCTCAAAAAAATCTTTTTAAGATTTAAGATATTCAGTGATCACCTACGCTATTTTCAACTGCATCTTTCCACAGAACTGCGAGTAGAGGGTTAACATCAGGTCCGGGCTGATGAATGGCTGCTGATCCTTTCAGCATCATTTCCTTGAAAACAATAGTTAAGCTAAATGGGGAACGTGGAATTTTCTACATTTACTGCACAGGGGTTGCTGTGTGGGGCCTGAAGGCCTCTGGCCTACGTGACCAGAATGTATACAAGCTTGGTAAGAAATCAAGGCTGTGGCTTTTCTGTGTCAGTGTGATAATATGTGCCTTGACGTTTGTCCCTGGCAGTGCAACTCCTGGCACCTGTGGATGAGGGTAAAAGCAGCTGTGCTCTTCAGCCAATGCCCTGCCTCCTGATGAGATGAAGATGCTGTGTCTGATGTGTCGGCTGTCACACATGCTCCTGCAGGACTGAGCAAATTTTACAATAGGTTAAAGCCTGTGTCGAGGGTTTGATTGACGATTATAACCCTGAATTTCAGTGGTGGTGACAGAAGTTGGCTGGGCTTTCCAATCGTTTCAGACTCAGTATGGCCCAAAGTTCTGGGAGGAAGTTTGAAGAGAGTGTGATCCTGATTCACCCCTGGGTTTGAGGTAGCTAGAGCGCTGCAGAAAATAACTGGGATAAATCTTACGATTGTAATGTGAATGACACAGAATTCTCCCTGGTTGTGTTGGCAGATGGGTGATTAATGAAATAAAACTGAAGGAGACCGGGGTAACAGAACTGAAGGGAAAGTGGCTCAGAATACAATTAATTTCTTTTTTTTTTTTTAATTTTTATTTATTTATGACAGTCACACACACAGAGAGAGAGAGAGAGAGAGAGGCAGAGACATACGCAGAGGGAGAAGCAGGCTCCATGCACCGGGAGCCCGACGTGGGATTCGATCCCGGGTCTCCAGGATCGCGCCCTGGGCCAAAGGCAGGCGCCAAACCGCTGCGCCACCCAGGGATCCCCTACAATTAATTTCTTATATCCTATTTAGTTGATTGTCTGTGAAACTGAAACCACTTGGCAGAAAGAGAAATTAGAGCAAGTAAAGCAAGCAGCTTCATGCCTGTTCTTGAAGTCCACTTGGTACTTGGAAGGATGTTGCATGAAAGTCCACTTGTGATGTGGAAGGACATTGCATTTAATCCTGATAGTACTTCTTTGCAACCCCAAGCAAGCAACACTGGAAAAGACTGAGTATCCTGCATCCCTGTCCAATAGAAATGTAATAATGTAGGATGGCTCAGTGGTTGAGCATCCGCCTTTGGCTCAGGGTTCTGGGATCAAGTCCTATATCAGGCTCCCCGGAGAGAGCCTGCTTCTCCCTCTGCCTATGTCTCTGCCTCCCTCTCTGTGTCTCTCATGAATAAATAAATAAAATCTTTAAAAATTTATATATAAAAGAAATCTAATGTGAACCACAGATGAAAGCCACCTGTATAATTCTCAGTTTAAATTTTAGCTACATTTTAACAAGTTAAAAGAAACAAGTGAAGTTAATTTTACTATTATATTTTCTTTTTTAACTTACTATGTCCTAAATATGATTTATACATTAGTCAAAGTAACAATTAAAGAGATATTTTACATCCTAAGTCTTTGAAATCAGTATATATTTTTAATACGTCTCAGTTCACACTCTACGTTTCTAGTGCTCAATAGCCACATGTGGCTTATGTCTACCATTTTGGATAAAGCAATTTTAACAGAAAGAAGCTGGTGCTCTTTACTGTGAAGTACCAGACAATAACTGGGGAATCTATGCCTTCTAGCACCCTTAGGTTAGTGGACATAGGAATGAAAAACATGAAAACAATGTTGTCTGTGAATGCTAACTTCTAATTTGCTGCAGTTCCTGGAAGGCATGTAATCAGTGACACTTTTGGAGTGGGGAAGGCCTAGGATGGTATGAATCTGCGCTGAGGAACCAGCTGCCTGCTTCTCTCACTGCTGTGAAATTGAACAGCCCTTTGGAAGAAGTAGCTATGTTAAGGGTAGTAGCAAACTTGGGCTGGCCACATGATCAATAAAAATAAGCCTACCCAAACCACATTCTCTGATTCAACTCTGGTAGACAGGACAATTAGGGGAGTCCCCCAGGGCATGGGTTTCCCATGTGGCTCTCCTTTTGGAAAGGCAGGAGGTTAGATGCGATTCACAGGGACACTTTTATAGTTGCCATGCTGGGTTTCACTGATGGGAAAACTATCTGGGCTATTTAGAAGAAAGATCATGGCCAGAGGTAAATCTATTAGCTCTCTTTAGGTAGCTTTTAAGACACAGAATGAATATTAACAGGAGTCCTATGAAAGATTTCCTGGCACATTATTGCCAGCTGAGAGGAAGGAAATCTTGCAGTTCCGGCAGCTGCTTCCCTTAAGGAACCCTGTTAAATCTGCTGCTTTCATCTCAGAAGTTAAATCAATGATGCTGATAGGGAATGGAAACAAAAGGCACTGATATAGACTGCTGAATTTACTCTATCCATTAAGGCATTTGAAACAAAGAAGACTGGCTTGAAGGCCAGGCTCTCCTTGCCCAGTCCTGAATTTGGTATCAGTGGATGGTACCTCCTTCGGCTCAATGCATATTTGGAAAGGACGTGACACATGATGAAGTATCTTGTCCTTTCTGGATTGAACTTGATCTTGGCTGTCATTTCTTAGCCTAGTTGTAATTGGATGGATGTACTAAAACAAGAAGCCCTAAGAATGGCCTAAACCTTACTCTATGGGAACTATCAAACAGTACAAGACCCCAGGAAGGTAAATGAAACTCTTAGTTCTGATTAAGAATATAGTGGAAGCAGGGGTGCTAGTCCTTCATTAATTTTCTCTAGACTAGTTCTATCTGGCCTGTGATAATGCCAAATGGGGCCTTCAGTCTGATCGCTGACCACCTGGGGTCACTAAAGAAGTCACCGACCAGCTTCTACCATGATAAATGGTAAAACCCAAAGAGTTTCAAGAGAAAGGAGGTTGGTATGCCGTTTTTGTTTTGTTGTTGTTGTTGTTGTTTGTTTGTTTGTTTAAGATTTTAAGTTCTCTTTACATGGCCAACGTGTGGCTCAAACTTACAACCCCAAGATGAAGAGTGGCATGTTCCACCCACTGAACTAGTCAGGCACCCCAAGGCTGGTATGCTTTGACAGACTTGAACAGGGCTTCCCTTTTAAGGTCGATAAAAAGGAAAAAGTCTGACACTGTGTGTCTTCAAATGGGGTAGACCCAATTAACAAAACCTGAGTTCTCCAGGATATTATCACAAGCTGGTTGAAAATAGTTTGGTCCAGGCCACTGTCAAAAGAAAGTTAGTGATAAATGGTACTCTGCTCTCTGAGCAGAAAGTCAAGAGAGAGTTTGGAAACTAGTGACCCATGTGACTAGGTGAAGGAGGCTAACTAATCCAGCTGAAATTCAGGGCTCAGCCCCATCAGTCAGTTTCTGGAAACAATCTGGATAAAGCACTAGAAACAATTTACAAATGATAAAGGACAAACTGTCATGTCTTCTGCATCCCATTGTAAGAAAAATTACTGTAGCACTATTTGAAATTTGGCAGATACATCTTTATTTCTGTTGGCCCTCTTGCATAAAGTGACTAGAAGACAGACTGAACAGGGTAAGCTATGAGAGGTCTGAGGCAGGCAATAACCCATGGAGCCTCTCTGAGGCCTTACATTCATCCACTCTATGGAAATCTGCTATTAAAACCCATGTAGGGATCCCTGGGTGGCGCAGCGGTTTGGCACCTGCCTTTGGCCCAGGGCGCGATCCTGGAGACCCAGGATTGAATCCCACGTCGGGCTCCCGGTGCATGGAGCCTGCTTCTCCCTCTGCCTGTCTCTCTTTCTCTCCCTCTCTCTGTGACTATCATAAATAATAAATAAAAATTAAAAAAAAAAACATGTAGACTGGAATTTCTGCAAAAGGCTCAATAATGGTACCTTAAGATTGCTACCAGGATTCTAGACAGGAAAACTCTGGATACTCTGAGTAGATATAATCTATTTGAATGATGACTACTGACATTCTCCTGGGCTCTGGTAGAAACAGTCCCCAAACTGAAGGAAACTGGGGGCATCTTAGGTATATTTAGGCTTCAAATATCTAAATATTATGATGGGTAATACCAAAAAGGTATTTCAATCGAAGTAAAAATTATATCATTTAGGAACAAGCTAAGGGGAATTACTTATGAATTACTTCAGGTGAAGTAAATAATACCCATGAGAAGGTGGCCTATATGACAGTGGACTGGAGATTCCATGTGAGCCACTCAGAGTGGTACGGACCTCCTGATTCTCTTCTCACTGAGACAAAGAAGGTCACCTGGCCCACCGAATGAAACGTATATGGAAGGTCAGGACTCCTACCATATCTGCAATCAAATAAAAAATTGTAGTTGAAGAAAGCAAGGTAAGTCTACAAAATAGGCTAACTTGAGAACCAATATGCATGGCAGTATCAGAAGAACTGGTTCTCGCTCTGGGAGCAATATCTGGATATTCAAAGACCCCTGGCCCTAGCCAATGGCATTGCCTTGTGGTCAGGCAAATGGGCCAGTTTAAATGGACAACTAAGAACAACAACCGGGTGGGTGATGAAATGCCTTATAAACATTCCAGGGTAGAATTAAATTAGGTCAAGTAATCCCTGCCTAGTCACTGACTCAGAAGGGGACTAGAATGCCAAAGCAGATGTCTTGGACTGGCCGTGGATGCAGCCATGGTGGTGTCCAAGCCATGCAGCAATGGACAAAACCATGACACATTTCTCTGTTGTGCAATAGAGCCACTGGTGTAGTGAGAGCTTGACCTGAATATTAATGAAAGAATATATTGCTTGAAAATTGCCTCCGAGCTAAATCTCCTGAGGACGAGTATTAACACATAGCTGGCAAATGGAATCCTAAAGTCCTTGATTATGGTTCCTGGAGGATTCAATGGATTTTGGCAGATATAAGACAGTCTATCTTGGGCTTTGTTTGTACTGTAACAAGCCAAAGCTGAAAATACTGTTAATGGCTCGGAACAAAGCATTTTTTATATCAGTTTGGGCTCCTGGAACAGATCTCATTGGACAAAGGAATACATTTAAACATGACCAGTGTATAAAATGGCCCAAGAGAACAACATAGCAAAGGCATTTAAATAGAAGTTGAAATGAGCAATTGAAACACTTACTATTAATGACAGGGTGACAAGGACATAAAGAGCTGGCTGGTTCCCTGGATGAGTGTGCAGATCATGTGGGTATGAGTTACAGTGATGAGGAATTCCTTCAATAAGTTTCTAGTTTCTGGTGGTTCAACTAGTTTCTAGTTTCTGGGTCAGGAGCAATGCTGGGATACAGTTCTGTTCTTTCTGCCTCACAGGTACTTTTGTGTTATAATGGTTCTGATGCAATATATCAGATACATATTATATACTTGATATAATGGTTCTGGGTTCATGATTGCATTTTCTAGCTCTAGGAATCATTGCTTCTTATGATACTGTATCTCTTTCTTTAACTAGGAAGACATCTGTGCTCTCTGTGGGTGAGGGGACAAAGCATCTTGTGCACTTGAGTCCTGTGAAGCCTCCCAATTAGTGGAAGATTGGGAACTTTCTCTGCTGTTTCTCCTGCCTTTTATCCTTCTGTAAAGTTAAGTAAATGACATATGAACTGAAAGCTTATTTCTGTCTTGTAAGCATGATTGCTTCCTCAAACCTGTAATCAGAGCTATAGTGCTATAATGAACAAAGCTACTTGACATTTGGATGTTGGTTTTAATAGAAAAGATGACACATTTGAACAATTTAAACTTAATTGTCTTTATGTATCATTTGTCCCCTGTACAATTTGGCAACAGCTTGTAAGATTGCCATCATTCTATGTTTATGCAATAATGACAGGCTAGGGGAAGGCATTGTTTCTCATACAAGTCTAACACCTGTCTTGGAATCACTGGGAGGGGTTGTGAGATCCAGTTTTCCGGATGGGCAATTGTGGAAGTTTGTACTCCTTAGCCTTTAGGTTGTTCCAATAACTCCATCTCCACCAAGCTCTCTAGGTGATTAGAATGCACAGCCAAGTGTAGAAACAAGGGTTTCCAAGAGGCACAATGTGTCTATCCTGGTAGGCTTGAATTTTTAGTGAGGTAACACTGTTTGGATTCCTCTCTTACTCTAATTTACATTTTAAGTGGCAGTTTATGAAAACATACTCTGGGATGACTTTTGTGTTAGCATTTAACTATTATTATTTAATAATTTCTGCTTTTCAGTAAGGCTGTTTCTAGATAGGGCTATATGTCAGGTAATCTAATGATTTGTATCTTTACCCATTTTTAAATCTATGGGGCCTAAGGATATCCTCAGCAATAGGTTTCAGATAATTATATGTTACAGTGTGATTTAGTGCTTCAAAGCAACTGGAATATGATTTCACTAATATATCATATTTCCAATTAGTTGTAGAATTGGAAAAGTAGAAACTTTTAATTTCAAAGAAAACATTTCCCTTATGAAAATGTCTTGTTCAAATACATATTCCTTGGCAATGGCAATAACAAGATGTTGAGGAGACCTTAGGTTCTAAAAACATGAAAATAGCTTGGGTATTTGCATTATTAAAAATACATGTTATGGGAAGTAATTTTCAATTATTTCCTATGTCACAAAAACATTAAATGGTCCAAGTTCAAAATCTGACTCAAGATTGACATTCAAAATGCAAATGTAAAATTAAGGAATTCCACGGCTTTATCATCTATTGCCAGGAGTCTGGATCATCTTAATTATTTAACTCTCAGATTCTTGGTTTCTTATTCCAGGGAAAGATGACAGGCACTTTCTAGCAGGGTTTTTTTTTAGGGTGAGGGAAAGAATATAAAATCTGTGATAAAGTACTCAAATTATAGCTATAACATTTTTAAAAATATTTTCTTTATTATAATTATAATATTATGGAAATTGCATAATGCACACTCTGAAAGGAAAATACTAATAACAACCTGAATCATTGTCCGGTTAGATATTTTAAAAACCGAACTAGCAACAAAGTACCATGTAAAATAGGCCAGTGCAATTGCTTACTCTGCAGACTGTCTTGTACTCTTGTACTGTTGTCCTAAAAGTTAACCAACCTCTTAAAACTGAAAAGACCACCTTGCTGCCTGCCATACCCTCCACTGTAGAATTGTTATAATAGATGGGTTCTGCTCTCTGGCTGCTAAGGTTCTTTGCAAATCTAGTTTCTGGAATCAAGAATCATTAGTGTTTTGAATATGTTCTATGAAACAGCACAAGTATTTTTGGGGTGTGCCCTTGAGATAGGGCACATGGAGACATCTCACTTCTTCAGAAATAGAGTCTCAGCTCTGTTGGGCCAGACTTTGATCTGCAGTCCAGGAAGCCATAGAAGGAGAAAGAGCAAGGACCCTTGGACTGTAAAAAGTCATGTGATTTTGTTATGGTTGTTAAATGACTGGCTTATAGCAGTTTTTTTCAAAGGCTGCACTTAAAATAATAATTTTAAGCATGGGGCAGCCCCAGTGGCTCAGCGGTTTAGCACCTCCTTCAGCCCAGGGCCTGATCCTGGAGACCCAGGATCAAGTCCCACGTCAGGCTCTCTGTATGGAGCCTGCTTCTCCCTCTGCCTGTGCCTCTGCCTCTCTCTCTCTCTCTCCCGTGTCTCTGCCTCTCTCTCTCTCTTATGAATAAATACATAAAATCTTTAAAAAAAGTTAAAAAATAAAAAAATATTAAAAAAATAATTTTAAGCATGGATGAAACATTTCTAATAGTTCACTATTAGTATTAGATTACTATATTATAAGGTGCATTAAACTATTTTATGACCAAACTAATTTCTTTGTTTTGTAAAACTCAGTCATAAAACTATCATGTGTTTATGTATGTTTAGATGTGCAGAGAGTGATATTCTTTATTCCAATTAGTACTCAAATATTTCTTGAAAATATTTCAGTTTTCTGCAGGTATCTTCAGCTTGAGTTTCTGATTGACTGAAGGCCACCCAAGCAAATATTTAGACAAACATCTAAAATTTTTGACTCTGATGCTATGTGTTAGCCAATATTTAATATTCATAAAATTAAGCACTTTCCAACTCAAAATATAAGCAGTAATAAAGATTAAATAGAATAAACTAAAAATGAGCAAAAGAACGTGGCTGATTAAAAAGGTAAAATTGAAGAGATAGCTTAATTTATTTACAAGTAAAACCTCCTAGGTATGCTTTAAACAAGTTAGAAGGGTAGGCAATGAAAAATGTAAAAACCTATTTAGTTAGTATATAATTCTTTCTACAGGAGGACCTGTTTTTACTGTTTGAAAGAAAAATGTTTTGGTAATTAAGCATCAGTACTGCATTGTGAAATATTCTGTATGGTTTTTCATTTTATTAGAGAATTAGGCTAAGACTGACTCATGCTAACATGCATATTTATAACTAGAAATATTAAAAATAGAAAATTCAAGGGTAGGCTTAGTCATTCAGTTGAATGGTTTCATTTCCACCACAAAAAAATATATATTAACATACATGTAAGATAAGATTTAATTTCCTATCCTCAAAATGACCAAAAAGAAGAACAAATCATATTTTTGAGTGTAGATTGGTGAAAGCATGAAGCTTGCTAGTGAGTGGTAATAAAACATGAAGCCTCTAAGACAGCATGAGTGATGATTTATTGTGTGAACTGCTGTGAGATACAATAGCATTAAATATATTATTTTCATCCTAATGTTTCTCCCCTGGTAGGTGCCTTTGAGTGTTCTATATATGATAAACATTATTTATTATTTAAATAATTTATTATTTATTATATTATTTACACAGAAAGACCTGTTTAAATAGTTTTCTGTAACTTCTAATCGCCAAATAGGAAAGTGACAAAGGAAGGAAAAGTGAATTGCTATTAATTTCCACTTGCATGATTTCAAAGTGTGTGGATTTTGAAAAAAGTTACTAATAAACATAACAGCGGCTTATTTTTGTTGGGAAAAATTGCCATCACTTAGAAAATTCTGAGGTAAGATGAAATATGTGAATAAATTGAAAATGCTTTTCTAAAATAAATGCCAGCTTAAAATAAAATATTCAGTTTAATACATCTGTATACATTTCATTACTTTGAAATGGAAAGCTAAGAGTATAATTATAGATGAGGTTAAAAATACTTTATAGTTGCACATCAATTGTCAATATAAAATTCTTTGAAATCTAGTTTCTAGGAGAATTTTGCATATCTTTGGTGACATATAAATTAGTTATGAATTAGCCAAATTTATGTTTGGCATATTGAATTTAGATTCAGAAATGGTTTGGAAATTATTAAATGGTAAAATGTAAGCTTGAAAAGATGAATGCTTAAAATAAAATAATATAAAAATGGAATACATACAAAAGGATTGATGAGAAATCAATGAAATAACTTTTTAAAATACCTATATTTTTATTTCTAGCACAATATGCTAGATTCATTCAGTGCCAACTCAGAATTATGGAGTGACATAAATAATACATTATAATAGACAACATGTGTAAAAAGCACTATATGTATTTTAGTTAATTTTGAGATGTAATTCACTAAAACACATATGAAATTAGATTAAGTAGAGATTAGTTTGAGTACTATTTTCCTAAACACATATTTCAGAGGGAATATAGCTCTAAGAATTAGCTCTGTTTATTTTTTTATTTTTATTTTATTTATTTTTTTATTGGAGTTCAATTTGCCAACATATAGCATAACACCCAGTGCTCGTCCCGCCAAGTGCCCCCCTCAGTTCTGTTTAACACAAACTCTGAATATTTGTTTGCAGGAAGTCATTAAATTCTTACTATTTTTGTTTTCCTTGAGAGGATGAAATTTTGAATCCCTATATATCAGAGTCATTCAAATATACTTTAGTTTGAAATTATTGGAAAACTGCTTTTCCTTAGACATGTCAGAAATTTATAGGAAACATTTTCCTACTAAAATAATATCTTATACCCCATAATATTCCTAGGATGGAAATGTTATGAAGTAATTTAGAATATATGGGTGCCACATTGCTTTCAACTATGTAGAGCCTCATTCCTTCAAAAGAGTTTCCATATATATTTTTGTTTGCCCTAAGACTATAGGGCTAAAAAACTGTAGAGGGCAGAAAAAAACAATTATTTGTTATTCTTAGAAGTTACCTTGAGTTATTTTTGAAGTAAGACAGCATGTAAATATGTAAGGCAATAAATAATGACAAGTTTTTTGTACAGGTAGTCAAAATGTAGTCAATGATATCTTAATCTTAAAAAGATAACCATCGTGCCTTGCAGAATAGAAACTTGATCATTGTTTCTCAAATCTAGAACTCAGAGTCCTTTTTTATTTTATTTGAGTATGTAAATAATAATTAAATATACAATAAATCAGGAAGATAAAAGTGTTAGAATACCATGTGAATGTTTTATCTCTGCAAACCATTGCATCATTACCTCGTGATCCAGAAGAAGCTACGTGAAATGCAACCCTAAATCATCCATTTATCTCAACAAATAACATATATTCAGAAACATTATGGCACGTCTTTATAATCCTGCAGGCTAAAGTAATTATATCACATGTGGGAAGAGCAAATTCTCACCAAAATACTTTCATATCATGCACACACCCACACATACACAGCACTGGGAATAAGCGTCTATGACATGGTGCAGTGGGTAACCAACACATAACAGGCTATGACAGTGTGGGGTGGGGAAATTTGGATACAAGAGCAAACTTGTATTCTTTCACAATAGACCAAAGATTCACCAGCTTGTACCTTAATAGAAAAAAAGTAAGATATGAGAGATTCCATATGAATGCTAAGCCAATGCTGAACCAAGTTTAAACTTTCCTAGGAATAACATTTATATCAACGTACGGTCCTTTGTTGTGACAAACTTTTTATACTGAAGTTCTCTTATTTACTTCATCTATTCTGCCAACTTAAAGTGCTTGGGAAAACTATATAAACCCATACTCATGAAAATAAAGGGCTTTGGGTCAATGTTTAGACTCATTTAGACTATTTTGTTTTAAAGATTTAGATTGCTCGTACTGTTTCTAAGAAAAATACATACTTTTTTTTAAATGATGAATTCAGTCAGCCCAGAGAGTTGTTAGGTTGAGAAAAACAGTTTTCAAAAACTTGAAATGATCAACCCCAAATCTACACAAAGATGGGAATATTACAAAATAAATGGAATGCGTATAATTTCTAACAAATCTATTTGCATTACCATATTGTTTCTTCTTTAAAAAATAAGTATGTATTGATTGTTGCTGAGATAAACCTAATTTTTCATCAGACTTCTTTGTGCATTGTTTTGTAAAGCAATATTTAGTAAATATATATTTTTTATACTAAAGCTCCTATAGGCATTAACTGCTTAGTTACCAGAAATTTAAATATATTCTTTCCCAAAGAGGCCATTTGTGTTATGCAAATACAAAGCAATTAAAAATTTTTCAAAGTTATAGTTACGATAATTAAGTAAAACTAATCATATCAAATGAATTTTTTCCCCCAGGGATGAAAAAAATAGAGTGGCTAGCTAGGTTGGGAACAAATATGCAATTTAGTAGAAAAATATTAGTTGAATGATTACATATTATTATATAAGAAAACTTAGTAAGTGCTTATAAATAACACTGGCTCTAGATACCTGCTATGAAATTGAGAATCCTTCTATTAGATGAATATAACATGTTTCCGGTCTGTTCATCTAACATTATTTCTTCTTAACCAGGATGTGCAACAGAATTATCTGGGGAGGTATTTTTAAATGCACTTTATTCCAGAAATTTTAGTTTAATAGACTGGACTGTTTGTGATTCCCCAGCTTGAATTCTTGGCTTGTGTATGTTTAAATCCAACATTGAATGCTATATTATGGTGGCCAAGTCCAACGATCAATATGCTGTAATATAGACTACTTTTCTAACTATTTAGCTACTATACTTGGACATGTGACCTTGTGATTGCTCTGTAATCAACATTTCAAAGGATGCTGCTATCAAAACCAAAATTATTAATTTATTATAAAGAATCTCAACTTATCTTAACATTAAAAAAGGATTCTAAAAATACATAGGTTGGACAAAGTATTTTATTTTTGACTTATTTTTAGGCCTCTATTTTCTGACCAGAAAGGATGCATTTAGAACTTCTTTGTACAAATAAATTTTCTATTAATTTTGGAACTAATTTTGTCAAAACAAATGACTATTTCTTTCATGGAGACTATTATGAAATTATATATGTTATTTTTGCTTGATATATATTTAAAAATCACTTTGACCAATCAAATAGCTCAGTTGATTAGGTGAAGGATAATATTTAAATATCTTTTTACTGAGTGAGGGAAGACAACTGGAGTTTGAAAAAGAGAATATCCTTGGTTGAAGGGAGATGGTGGTTGTTTGGCTTTAAATATGCAAGGGGCTGTGTTTCCCCACCAAACACTGCCTAGGTGCAGAATATGCTGTCTGCTTTTTTCACTGATGACCACATTCCTCTACTTAGAGTTAAGAAAGTGAATTTACCGTGTCTGAGAAACGGTAAAACTTCTCCAATGCAAAAGCTTCTGTCTGTGGGAAGGTAGAGTGGACCAAGAGGGATTGAGAAACCAGAGAATCAAGTCATATATGAGTAAATATAATTGCACAATTGGTTTAAATTGCATATATCATTTTCACATATATGTGTGTCAATTATTCGATTTTCACATATGCAAAGTATCCAACCCTCAAAGTATAAATTTAAAAAGACCCAAACCCCCCCAAAAAACCCAAAAACCAAAAAACTATTTTTCCCCACATTAAATCTCAATTACAATATTTGCTCCTTGAATATTCAACTGGTCTTTAGAAAATAATAAGATGTTAGTATTTTTGCATTTCTATATTTTCCTGGAGAGCCACTCATTAGAAAATGAATCTTGCCATCTTCCTGTGAGCTAAAGAAGAAGGGGCTTCGCTATTTACCCTGATATTCTTACAGGTAGTAAAACTAAAGAGCTGCTTTGGTAGGATAATTTTTTTTTAAAAGGAGAACCAAAATTGAGCCTCTACACTTACACTCTATCCTGTTTCTCTTGGGCACTGTGGCTGTTGGATGCATGGTGGGTGTGGAAAGAGTGAGCTCTCAGCCCCCATTTGGACACCACATACCTAATACTTCCCAGCACCTGGTTGATACATTCTAAATTGTATAGGAAGGGGGAGAGGTAGAGAAGTGAAAAATAAAAGTGAAAAAGCAAATCAAAATGAGGAGGAGAGATAAGTATTACTTTACTTTGGATTCATGATATTAGAAGGGAAAACTTGTCTTCATCAGTCATTTAATGGGAAAGGAAAACAGGAAATTTCCTCTTGTGATACAGAATTTTTTTGTCCTGTGATAGTGTTATAGTCAGTGCCAAGTGTCACGAGAGAAAGGGGAACAGATAGGCAGCAGGGAGGGAGAAAGGAGAGGAAAGAGACAAAGAATGAGAAACCAGTAGATGGGGGTATGGTGGGGAGAAAGATGATTAAATTATGTTTCCATATACAAATGATGTGCTTTTATTTTCATAACAACTTGATCAAATAGCAGCTTGGGCACTGTTTTTGTCTCATGTGTCACTCGGAGTATCATAGTCCCAAAGTTCCTTCCACACTACTGTGAATTGGGTATTTATTATGATTTGGGAGAGTCAGTTAGACATGACCGAATCTGTTATTACTTTATAATATGTTAAATGCTCAGTACTGAGAGATCATGGGCTTAGGGCTTTAAAAAAATCTTATGAATATATAAATCACAGTAAATAATTCAGAAACCAAAGGAAACCTTTAAAAAAATTAAATCCTTTCAAAATCCTTTAAAATGTACCTCTATGAACGAGACTATTATTTTTAAGATTTGAGTATGTTTTAACTTAAATATTCCAGTATATTGGATTCTGGCCATAATTTCTCCTATTGCATAAACTTTGACATTTCTCTGTTGCAGTCCATCTGCTTTTAAATGTCAGTTCTCACATTCACATTAACAGCAGTAAACTCCTAGATATGCTGATCAATAGAAACTCTCCCTTCCAGAAGAGGAAAGGGAGTTGATGGAGCTTATGTGCACAAAATGAGAGATGACATTACAAGTCTTAATAGAGGGGAGCAAATCCATTCTGTCCATCCAAATTCAATTTTGAGATTACTTCTACAACTTCCTGTGGTCTCCTAATGATGTTATCAATACAATTTCTTCTGGGTTTCATTTAACAGGTACAGCAAGGCACCAATAGCCTTTCTTGTGTTTCCCATAGGGATTCAGAATAAATATCTTAACAACATGAAAGTATGCATGAATGAGAGACCACATAGTTTTACACGAACATCATAGCATTAACAAATAGGTAACCTTTTATGGAAACAATGAAAGGGATTACCTTGATAAAAGGAACAACTTTAATAGCTATATTTGATGAGATGTTAAGTAAGACCATCAGGAACACTCTCACGTTGCAGGTAAGAAATTATATATTTTGTTAATTGAAGCAAAAAATGGTGTTGTTTCAGGGAGTACATTAGAAAGAGGTTGATAAAGCTCTCATGTCACCAGATATGCTGTGTAAGGTAGAACTGGATGTCACCATTTTATTCCTGAAGCTATTTTTGACAATTTCAGTTTCTATTGGACAAAACCACCGGAATATTCATATCCTTTGGTTCCCAGACTCCATTTCCTCTCTGCATCACTGTATTAAATTTAACAAATTTACTTTCTGGTGAAAATCAGTATCCCTCCGAACCCAATGCATTTAATCATGTACCTTATTCTTTCTCTTCCGTCGAAATCGCAGAAGTTCTTTGTGTTGTCTTGATACAAAATTTACAGCTGCGTATTCCAGAAGTGCTGAAAACACAAAAAGGAGGCATACTGCCATCCAAATGTCAATCGCTTTGACATAAGAAACCTAGAAAAGAGAGAAAGAGAGAGTGAGCAAATTGAGTTGTATTATTGTTTCCATTGAGAACAAAACTGAATGTCTGATTCTAAATTGTACCATTTATATCAGCTTGAAAAAGAAAGCAGAAAGACCAAGACTTTTTTAACCTAATAAGTGATTTTTTAGAAATCAATTATGCAAGTTTGTATATTAGTCATACATTACAAACTGGGTATGTTTTGCTAAAAATTGTTGTCCAATGAGGCACAAGACCAAACATCTGATGAAGAAAAATAAATTGAAGTGTGACTTTACCTTCAGTGTAGCATAGAATAATGCTCAAAAAATTATAAATTTTGTACTTTGAAATACAGATAATGCCATTTACCTTTTAGTTCCATATTTTATTCACTATTTTTTTCATTTTGAAATAATTTTAGCATTGACAAACATGTTGCAAGAATAGTCCAAAATAATAATAATAAAAATAAAAAACAAACCATAAAAACCCTCCCAAGTCCTCCAGTTGTTAACATTTGACCAAATGTTATATTTGTCTCTATCTCTTGAACTATTTGAGCATAATTTACAGACATCATGCCCTGTTACCCCAAAATACCTATGTGTATTTTCTAAAAGAAAAAGACAATCTCCTCCTACATAACTCTAGTACACCCAACAAAATCAGATTGAAAGATGATTAATAAACCCTACCATCTAATAAATAAAACCCTACCATCTAATCCTAAAAAAGCCCATTCTTATTTCAGCAATTGTCCCAACAATGGCATTTTTAGCAGAAAAACATTTTTCCATCCAGTCCAGGATTTTAAATTTTTTTTTTTTTTTTTATGATAGGCACACAGTGAGAGAGAGAGAGGCAGAGACACAGGCAGAGGGAGAAGCAGGCTCCATGCACCGGGAGCCCAACGTGGGATTCGATCCTGGGTCTCCAGGATCGCGCCCTGGGCCAAAGGCAGGCGTCAAACCGCTGCGCCACCCAGGGATCCCCCAGTCCAGGATTTAATATAGAAGTATGTGTTGCGTTTTGGCATCGTATCTCTTTAGGCTTCAGTGTCTTCAGTTTAGAATACTTGGGTCCGTCTTTTCTCGCCTACTGTGACCTTGATATTTTGAATGAGCGCAGACTAGATATTTTTTGAGTGTCTCCTATTTTTGGTTTATCTGATGTTTCCTCATTTTAGACTCAGGTTAGGGGATTTTAGTAGGAACAGGGATGCCCTGTTCTTCACAGTATACCATATCCGACCGCACTCAACATTGATCAGTTGGTTAAAGTGTTGCCTACCAGGTTTCTCTATTATAAATTTACCCATTACCCTTGGGTGGAGGTTATTTGAAACTACATAATATCTTCTTACTCCTTAAACTTTCATCTTTTAGACTCTGATGATTTTTGTCTGAATCAATTATTACAATGATGATTTCCAAATGCGAGCTTTCTGATTCCATCATCCCATCCACATTTATTAGGTAGCATTCTACAGTAAGGAAAGTTTCTGTCTCTCACATTCCTTTATCTATATCAGTAGAGACTAATAAATAACGATTTTGTTCAATTAGTTATAAAACATTAGCATCACTATTTTGATGCTCACATTATACAGATTGGATCAGTAGGAGCCCCTAGAAACATCCTTTTGGCAAGTCTCCATCATAATTTCGGTACTTTCTTACTTTCTGGCACAAGGCCTTCCTGACTCATCTGTATTTTTGTATTCCAGTCCTTGATTAAGACCTTTCACCTAGAATCTTTTTCTTAGAAATATTTCTTTAGCTTTTAGAAACTGAGGATCTGGGCATTGGGTGTGCTCGTTGTTTCCTAGGTATTACTATTTCTAGGCCCTCTTAACAGACAGAGTTAGGGATTACACACACACACACACACACACACACACACACACACACATAACTAATATATCTCAAGACCCTGAGATCATGACCTGAGCCAAAATCAAGTCAAATGCTTACCAACTGGGCCACCCAGGTGCCCCTTTTGTGTATCTAGCTATCATCTATTTATCTGTATTTAAAAACATGAGTTCACACTGGCATCTCTAACTCCAATGTAATTCCACAGGGTTAATTCTAGCTTTCACCTTTTTTTATGCATGTAACACTTTCTCAGTGACAAGTTTGTCTTTGATTATCTTTAACATATATTTGAAGAGTCTTCCTGTATGGAACTAATATCTTAATTCTGCTGGCCACTTCCAGCCTGAGCCCCATTAGCTCCCCTTAGCCCATCATTGGCTCTGGCCTCACACCCAAAGACTCCACTGGCCACCTTGGTCCTGACCATCTCCTCAACCCATGGATCCAGGTCCTGCCAGCCCCAGGTGACCTCCTTCACCCTGACTACCTCCTCAAAGATAAGGAAGAGAAGATAAAGAAAGGAAAAAACAGAAAGAACAAAGAATTATTATTATAACTATTTTTAAGGGGGAAAATACACAAAGAAGTGAAACAAAGGGAAACATAAAAGGAAGAAATATGTTCCTATTTCCTAGAAATAGATTCATATATATTGAAGACCTTTGGAGGGAACAATTTAATAACATTTAAGAAACTGCTTTCATTTTTCTCTCAGCTTAAGGGGGCAGTCATTTGAGGATCTAATTAGACAAATATTGCTGTATACGTCAGTTGCTTAAGGATGAAAATTTTCTGTAAGCTTCAGCATCCTTTCTTATTGTATATGTGTCTGTATCACACATGGTGTTATATCATGAAAGTGATATTGGTAAAATCACCACCTTTTGTACTATAAGCCAGTTCATTTTGTTGGGTACGTTAAGAATGTCAATTAGACATAGGGGAAAAAAAATTCTCTCATTTGCCAGGAATCAGGTTAAGAATAAGATACATTTATGTGAAGTGTTTTTCCCCCCACTTTTTCCTGGGAAATAGACAATTACCTAAAACTTTGCTTCCCCAGTGATAGAATTAAATGTCTCTTCCTCAAGATGGTGTATATCCAGCAGAGCAGAACTCTAGATTAGATGTAAGCAAAGACCCCTAACTACTTCTTTGACTCAAAGTATAGTTTTCTTTAGGATCAAAACCTTACACTTTGGAAATCTGATCATTTCTGTAGTTGTTTGTATATTCTGCATTTTTTTCTTTTTTCATTCTTAATATTTAGTGGTGTTTTTGTCAATGTCAACCTGTGGAAATCTTGATCAAATTTAGGTTCTGGTGAGGAAAAGTGGCTCACTATTCAGGGGTAATCTATGTTTGGGGGAGCAATAAATAAAGTAAGGACAAACCTCTCTCCCTCTTCTCATTTGGCTTTTTCAGTCTCAGGCTTGACTGCCCAAGTCTGGTTCAGAATCCCATGGCACTTGTGTGCTAACTTGACCACAGTGCATTGTAATTGCTTATGCTTGTTTTCTTTCTGTTTAGACTGTGAACTCTTTGAGGGCAGATGTCATCTCTGAGTTGATTGCCACCACAATAGTGTTTAGTAAATGTGTACATATTTGCTAAATAAATGGACAGATAAATGAAAGTGTAAAATGTTAAAATACGAGGGAAGAATGAATCACAGATGATGATTCATGTGGAGATTCACTTTTTGAAGTGATGGTCTGTTAATACCCTGGATTGGATTAATTCTCTTTTAAAAAGAGGCCATTTCTTGACATTTCCAATGGTGTCAATTTACATATGAAATATGTAAACAAAAGAGTCCTCTGCATGTCCTTTTTTTTTTTTTTTTTTTTTTAATGATAGTCACAGAGAGAGAGAGAGAAAGGCAGAGAGACAGGCAGAGGGAGAAGCAGGCTCCATGCACCGGGAGCCCGATGTGGGACTCGATCCCGGATCTCCAGAATCGCGCCCTGGGCCAAAGGCAGGCGCCAAACCGCTGTGCCACCCAGGGTTCCCTGTCCTCCTTTTTTAAGTGTAATTTCTGTTGATCAGAATGACCTTTACTGAGCAAAGACAGGTATGCCCTCATTTAATTCCAGTGCTGTGCTAAGTGTCCAGTTGTTTATAAAATATAGATTTAAACCTCATAAGTTCTGCAGTTATGCCAGAAATCTTTGGCTGCCCTCAAATACATACTGTCCTGAAAGATATAATACAGATTTCAAAAGTGCTGTCTCAAGCCACACCATTCCTGGAAGAATATGACTCATAAAGTATGTGCTCATTCTTCAACAACCTGAATCTATAATGACATGAACCAGAGATAAATCAGAAATTTAATTTCCATATTAATCCAATGAATATTTTCAATGAGATCAGAGATATGCAAACATCTTTTATGACTGCCAGGATTCTGCTGACTGTGAATAACTCCCAAGTGTTCAGTCCAAAGGGTCTACTGTCTTCATCCTTTCCTCTGACCTCCTTCAATTTCAACTTTTTTCTCCTCCTTCACCCTCACTACCCATCCAAATACAGCAAACTTGGGACCTGGGAAGTTTGGAACTCTAAGATTCAAAACTAAAATAAGGACAGCAGTCCTTACTCCGACACATGCCCAATGTACTCATGACATACAACATACCCCATGTGATTCAGAATTATCACCTTCTTTCCAGCCCCTTCTGGTTGCTGTCCTTTGGGACCACCTTGTCAACAGTACCATTGTCCAGTGTGCTGTTGAAACCCTGATTCAATTTTAAGGAACACTCTCTCCTCAATATTACTCCTTGAATATAAAAATATTAGAAAATAAAACCTAAATCTTTACTAATTAGATGCACCAGTCAGGAAGACCTTTGTCCTAGAGACCTGTTCAAAGCCACCATATTGAAGACTGCTTCCTTCTTGGAGCACTCTTCCCATGGATCCCATGACCCAGGTTTTTCAGGTTTCCCTCCCTCAGCTCCACCCCACTGTGCTGTGTAGGCCATCCTCCTCGTCCTGGGTTCCTCAGGGATAGAGTCCAGGCAGTCTTCTATTCTGACTTTGAAGCTCCTCACTAGTCAACCTCATCTATTACCACAGGTTCAATTTCTCCTCTGTGCTTATGGCTGCCAAATCTCTCTTAGCTGACTGGATCCTTCTCTAGCCTGGTTCTCACTTGATTGCACCTTTTGGAAGTCTTTGGCACATCAAATTTACTCTGACTAAAACCAAAATTTATGAATCTCTACCAGACTCCACCAAACAAAGAGCAAACAGACACAATCGCCTCTTCCTCCTCATTGAAAGGTTACCCTATGTCTACTGTTGTTCACCTTCACATTAGGAGTCGTCTCCTTCTCTCATTTCAGATTCAGCCCTGTAAATGATACTTTCTTGCTACTTCTCAAATTTATCCTTTTCCATCCTTCCTACTGTTGTCCCATTGACCTCAACCACAATAATCTGTTCTTCAGTCCCTCAAATCTATCCATGACATAATAATAAATGATTATTTTAAAATGCAAATCTCACTCCTTCTCCTTAAAATTCTTCATTTGCTTTCAATTAAATTGAGAGTCTCGAATCTGTTTTATGGTGTCTAAAGCCCTTCATGATTTGCCACCAGCTTACTTTTCTTACCATAGGCATTCAGTCATTTTTTTTTTTTCATTCAACATTTATTGAACACCATTGAGGTACCCAGGTTTGGTTTTCAGTGTTGCAGTTATGGAGATGGGGAATATAAATAAGATCCATCTTCAATGGAACTTATATTTAATTTGGGAAAAACATACAATAGAAATACAAAGATAATGTTAAAAAGTGCAGTAGAGAAGTAATGGGGTAATGGGAAGAGAGGGACAGGGCGAAGGGGACTATGTTAGGTGGGGATGGTCAGGCCTCTGAGGATATGATAATTACCATCTTATGCCACTTTCTTACTTGCTTATTATGGTAATTATTCTTCCCTTCTTTTATTTTTTTGGAAACTGGAAGCAATTGACAATCAATTGACAGCAGCTTTTATTTCTGTGATTTTTGTCTAAAATACTCCTTCTTTTGGGTAACTGCCCTTTGTCCATCAGGTCTCAGCTTAGACAACACATTATTAAGGAGCTTTTTCCAAATGCCAGGACAGCCTTTCTTAGCTTCCTACCTCCCCTTTCCTCATAGAAACCTTTTCTCAGTTCACTCACTACAGTTGTAATTATATTTATTTGTAAGCAGGTCTTACAAGGTGACTGCTGTCACTTGCATGTCCCACCTTCAGTTAATTATTCTATTCCACAATCCCTAAGTGCTTTCTATTTTTCAAAAATGTTGACCAAGAGGATATAAAAATGAACATGTTCTTGAAGATTTCAAAGTGAAATATCTATACTGATATTTTAACAAACTGTGTCTAAGCAAACACCAAATAACTCATCTTATAATTGACCTTGCTCCACTGGACTGACCTTATCCACTTATGTATCTTTCTCTTTTTAGGCTAATATATCCCTTGAGCTAAGACAAAGGCCAAGTCTTATTCATCTTTGTGTTTCTAGGACCTTTAGATGTACTCATCATACTGTGTGCTCTCAGGTCATGTTGAACTGATGGAGTCATGTGGAATCACATCAAATCACTGGCCATTTGTTATTAGAGAAGTAATTATAATAATTCACATGCCAGGAAATGTTCCTGAGAGTGCCCACCATAGAACTACTGAGTCTTCTTAGTGGTTTTCTAAAACTGACATCCTTAGTCCTCACAACCACGGAGGAAAGTATTCCCATTTTAAAGATTTAGGCACAATAAAATAACTTGCTTAAGTGAAATAACTTATCACATAGCGACTATTATGGACTGAATATATTCTTCCAAAATTCAGATGTTGAAATCTAACCCCCAAGGGGATGGTATTAAGAGATGGGGCCTTTGGAAGATGATCGGGTTGTGAGGGTAGAGTCATGAATGAGGTTAGTGCTCTTGGAGAAAGGGTCCCAGGGAACTCCTTTGTCACTCTACCATGAGGAGACATGGCCAGGGGATCACCATATATAAGTCAGGAGGGAAGTTCCCCCTAGACACTGAATTTGCCAGTGTCTTGATCTTGGACTTCTCAGATTCCAGAATTGTGAGATTAAATGTCTGTGGTCTTTAAGTCACCTACTCTATGGTCTTCAGTTACAGGAGCCTGAATTGATTAAGACAGCTACCAAGTTGCATAGCTAGATTTGAATACAACTCATCTGGCTCCAAAGCCCATAAAATTAACTATTCTTTTTTGTCATCCAGTTTTTAGGCTGCTTCCTTTTAGGCTATGGCTACATATCAACAACTGTAAACACGCTAAGTAGGAATACTCTCTGCACTTTAATATTGCAGTCTCTAACTTTTATCTGATAGTTAAGACTAAAATCAGCATGCAGAATACATATTGTAAGGTCCTCTTTATTTGCCGGTTCTAAAATCTGACAAACAACTCTAGTGGAGAATGTTGAAAAGGGGACATGAGCATTGTATTTACCATATAAAAACAAACTAGCTGCTCTAAGGAAGCAAAACTAGATCAGGAAAACATTTTATCCTCTGAAATATAATGAAAGTCCCCTCGACAACACTCTTCCATTAATTATAATGAAGTGTTTTTGTGAGCCAGGAAACTACTGCCTACCTGCCATGTGATAATCTAAGAAGAGATCAGCTCGATGAATTATCATTTGTGTATGCAGAACTAGTTACTGCAAGGCCTTGTCTTTTTCACTCTAAAAATGTTTTATAATATAGGGAAAGGAATATAAGCATTATTATGTTCTATAGAGTTCTTATGCCATTTTTTTTCCAGAAAAAGTATGCATTCATTCTACTCTTAATATTAACATTAGAAAATAGAGACAGTCTATTTTTGGAGTCCCAATTATTTATATATATGGATTTTATCATTATCAGTCATCCTGGTTATAAAGGCTAGAATCAAATCACTTTGACCTAGGGGGCAGGCATGTTCCAGGAGCTCATCTAAGTATGAATTTCTCTACACCTACCCTTCCAGTGATGAAAGGAAGTGGGAACAAGAGGGATTTTAGCTAGAATAGGATACAGTAACCAACAATCCTGAAATCTCACTGGCCTAAAGCAAAGAACAATAAAAGACACTGCATGTCCACTTGAATTAAATAGTGACTTGTCACTATCATTATCACCGTGACAGCTGACAAGGCAATCACATCTGGAACATTGGCAGTGGCAACAGTACAGGAAAACTGGGCACTGATGGCTCTCATGTTTGCTAACAAATACTCCAGGCTAGAAGTGGCACAGGTCACTGTGCTGAAGACTCATGAACCAGCACTACTTACAGCAAGTCCCTACCATAGAATTAAGAGGTACAACCCTACCATGTGCCTGGGATGAAGAGAAAGCCAGCATGAGTGGTAGAGGACTAGGGGTGGAACGGTTTCCACTATTTTTATTTTTGAAACAGAAACAAGGATTCCTGGGGTGCCTGAGTGGCTTAGCCATTTAAGTGTCTTCCTTCAGCTCAGATCATGATCTCTGGGTCCTGAGAACAAGCCCCAGGCTCCACGCTCAGGAGGGAGCCTGCTTCTTTCTCTCTCTCTCTCTCTCTCTCTTTCTCTCCTCCTCCCCATCACTTGTTCCCTCTCTCTCAAATAAACAAATAAAATCTTTGAAAAAAGAAATGGATTCCTACAGGTACAGGATTGAGGACACTGTGGATTATGATCTGATCACTGTGATATCTTCATAGAGAACTACAGCAGGTGTGTTAAAGAGCAGAACTGACTGCCTTATTGAAAAAAAAAAGCTGTTAATTAATTAAAGTGTGGCACAGAAATGCCAAGTTCCCTTGATCTTCTGCCAAAAATTTCTTCAAACCCTAATGTCAGGTCAAATTTCAGTACAATCAATTGTAACGGGGCATGAAAAATGGAGTTCAGGTAGCATTCTAAAACACAAACTTAATCTAGGATAGATAACAGATTGACTAGCTCGTGGAGAGTAAAGACAGGCAGGCTACAAGCCAAACTTAGGCATAGAAACGAGTTTGAATGAGCTGCATAGAATGCACCTTACCACTTAACCATAATGCTCATCCCCACCCTTTCATAACTATACCAGAACACTTTGCTGTGTGACTTATATGTGCCTATGCCCTCTGAAGCCATTTGATTTTGTGTTCTCTAATTCAGAAGAATAGATGAGTTGCATTTATCTCATACAATCCATTGTAAATACACTTCCTTTATGCTAGCTTTTGGTAAGATTATTGAGTAGTAACAGTTTTAGAATACATTCCTCTACAAGTATATTGGGTGAGCTGTACCACAAGTATGGCACCAGACGGTGTAGGCAAGATGCCTGCCAAGATACATGGCTTTACCTTACTCTGCATAGGTAAAGTTTCAAAAGATTACCTGTAATGCTCCTGGCCACAACTCATAAATGACAATGCATTAGTGGGTATTTATTAGATTATAACCCAGACTACTTATTTATTGTAAATTATGCTTGTTAAATTATAAAAAAATATAATCCAAACTATTCTTAGTCAATGGTTTACAGAAGTAGAATTTTAAAATGCCTTTACAAACAGCACAACTTAAATTTAAGAATAAGAAATGGGTTAAACCAGAACCAGGAGGTGGAATCACAAAATCTCATAATGTCAGCTTTATTTTAACCATATACTTTCCTGTTCACTTTATCTCTGAGGTTCAGCTCTTCATTCACAACTTCAAACAGGAATTGCAAAGACAGAAAAAGGCTGTTAGTTGCTTAACAATGCTGATGTTGGGACTCTGTTCTTTATTTCACTGGTGAGGGAGTTTTATATCCTTTTTTATCTGTTTGTAGGATTTGTGGTATGATTCTGGGATATATGTGAATACAGTAAAGGGAATTTCAGACATTACTTATGTAAAGTTGTCTCAAAGTGGCACATACTTGTTTTGTTTTTAAATTTAGTTTGATGACAAAGCCATTGTATTACATCCTTTTAAAAAATATTTAAACTTTGTGACTTAATATATGCTTTTCCCCAATTTTTCCGTCAGATTTAAGAGTTTATGCAATGGCTCTGCCTCTATGTTACCTACAAAGGAATGCTTGATAACTGTTAGTTTTCAGCTTAGTGAAATCTCAGTAAGCCTAGTAAATGTAGGTTCTAACATTAAATGTAGAACCGAGATATCTATCAATTTCTACCCTTGCTATTATAGGACCTTCCTTACGTTTAGGAATTATCTTTTTACAGATAATAGATAAAACACTAACAAAATTGAATGACATTCACATGCATTATGGTCTGTGATTTTTAACAAAAAGGGAATGAACAAATGATTTTTTCATTTTCTAAACTTTTTTCTTTTTCTCTCTTTTCCCTAAGTGAATCTAACATGAAACCAAATTCTTAGTATATTCAATAATTAAAAAAAATAAATATATTGCTCACATCAAATATGATATTGTAGGTTAAATATAATTATTAAAATTCTGTCACATTAAGAAATTAAAAATGAACCTACTCGCACCATATTTGCACTGAACTGAAGTAATCTTAGTTAATTATATTTTGAATAAATATTAGGGTGTTGCATTTAAATGGCAAGGACCAAAACATTACTGACAGTAACAGTTATTGCTATATTAATAGGATTATTATGCAGCCCCTCTCTCTCATTTATATTATTGTTGGCATTTACAGCTTACTGTCTCTCCTTTAAAACTGCAGGGTACTTTTTTTTCTTTTTTGAGAATGAGAACTAATTACATAAGAAAACAATAGTGAGTATAGATCCTCAATTTCCTTCACATCCTTGTCTTTTCATTCAATGTAATCTCACATATAGATCTTTGTATGCCCATACAACCATAGCATCCAAATAAAAATATAAGAGTTCAATTGATATTTTCTAACAGTTGTAATCATTTCTATAGCCGATGTCTTTAGAAAGAGTAAAACCTTAATATAAAAGCTATCTTTGTTACATCTTCTAAAACCAATGTTTTTATTACACTGTAAGGTAGATATATTGAACGTTTATTTTTTGTTCATTAATTTGGTATTCTCGGGGGAAAAATGATACTATACAAGAGTAACTCAATTTAGCTTTTACATTGTCTTTAGAAAGACATGAAAAGAATAGCAGACTCTCTTGTTACTCAAGATTCAAGTACTAAATAAATGTTTAAAATTTCTTATCTTTAAATATCTGCGTGATATTTACTCAGGTGACATATATCCTGTACTGATTTAGACTTTGAGGATAGAAATATATAAAAGATCTTTTGTTCTCTCAAAAAAATACTCCTGATGGGTTTCACAAACTGAAGGGGGAAAAAATTAAAATAAATTATTCAAGATAAACAACTTTTTGTGCAGAATTTGAGATTTTCATAGGCTACAGGCTTCTGAGCTTCTGTGAAATATTTAATTGATTATTCACATTTGAAATTTCAAGTGTTTCTTATTTTCTAACATTTAGTAGCTCTGCTCCAAATGAGATGACCATAGTGGTGGGGGCAGAGTGGGAGAAATTTACATAGAACTATCCAGTAATCCCTCCCTCTTTCCTCTCTCCATCTTATTTTTTCCTCTTGTTTTCTTGAGTATTTACTAAAATGGCAGAGTCCAATCTAGGAATGGAGACAGAAAGGTTTTATTTTTTTTTAAGATTTTATTTACTTATTCATGAGAGACCCAGAGAGAGAGAGGCAGAGACACAGGCAGAGGGAGAAGTAGGCTCCATGCAGGGAGCCTGATGTGGGACTCCATCCTGGGACTCCAGGATCACGCCTTGAGCCGAAGGCAGATGCTCAACCACTGAGCCACTCAGGTGTCCCAGAGACAGAAAGTTTTAACAAATCATTGTCCTTGAGGTAGACAAGATTATTTGTTGACAATCTTGTTTTTCTCTTTCCCTCTCCAATGCTACCCTGTGGGTAGAGTACACTCCCCCCAACCCCTTGATTTCGGGTTGGCTGTGAGATCTGGGAAGACTTACAAACTAACAGTAGTGACTGTGCCAATTCTGAACAAGAGCATTGCATGCCTCTGTTTGCCTTCCTGTTTTCCTATATTTCATGAAAAAGCATTCTACCTGCACCTACAGTCCCACAATGGGAGACATAGGAAGGAGATGTGAGCCTACTCCACAGCCTAGATCTAAGTCCACCCAAGTCAGCCAATCTCAGACAAACCTAGAAGAATCACAGGCAACTCACAAGCCTGTGAGCAAGAATAGATGTGGTAAACCATTGAGACTTGGGATTATTTGTTATATAGAATAATTGCAACCTAACTATACAGAAATAATCTTGGGCCCCAATACTATATTGTGGTAAGAGCTAGGGTTTGGGGGCATCTGGATGGCTCTGTTAGTTAAGTGCCTGAGTCTTGGCTTCAGCTCAGTTCATGATCTCAAGTCCTGAGACTGAGCCCTCATAGGGCTCCACACTTAGCATTGAGTCTGTTTGCCCCTCTCCCTCTGCTTTACCCCTGCTACCAGCTCAGGCGAGCACCCACTCTCTCTGTCAAATCAATCTATCAATCTTTATCCCCACCCCCCAAAAAAGAGCTAGGGCTTGGATGAACTTGGAGTCTAGAGATTCTCTGGCCCCTGCCAAGCTTGTGTCTGGGTGTGTGTGGGGGTTGATGGCATGCACACACGTCTATCTGTTTAACATGTTATGTTCAAAGATCTCTGGTATGACAATAGTTTAGAAACTCATTTTTAAAATACTAATCTAGTGTGTAATGGTGATATTTGTGTACTTCTGCAGATGATGTGAAATTGAAAACATATAACAAAGCTGCACCTTGGTTGGTCCCTAAAAGAGAATGAAAAAGAGGTGGGAATAGGTCCCCAATAAGAAATAACTGTTCTTTGGGAGCAGGAAAGAAAGGATAAAGTGTATATGATATTGCTGTATAATGTAGATCTACCCAAAATTCCCTGGTGTGGAGTCTTGCTAGAACCTATAGTTTCTAAATTAAAATTATATTTTATCCCTTCTACTGATTTTCTCTCTTCTGACTCATTTCTATACTTTTTATTTTTTGACCCATTTCTATACTTAATAGAAAATATAATTCTCTTAATGCCAAGATCTTAACTAGGTATTAGTATAAATGAAATGTATACTCAAAAATAATTAACTGATTGTTATTATCTTCTCTTTGACCCCCCGATTAACCCTAAGTCTGCTGGGGAGGATTGCTTTTCCACATTTGAAAAGAAAAAAAAAAAAAAAAACACAGAATGTTGAAATCTCAATGAGTTTGAGAGTAAAGTTTTAGAGTGGGTCTTGCCTTTAGAAAAACTGTCTAACCTATTCTGTGGGGGAGGGGTGTGGAGAGAGGGTTGGGGGTGGAGAAATGGCCCTGGGAAAAGAAAGGAGAGAGAAGACTTTGAATATTCAGGTTCATTTCCAATTGGAGGAGGACGGCCAACCACAAATACATCTTTTCTATTCTTTCTGGGCTTTCTTTCATTCTTAGAAAAATTATCCCTATTCTGCTTCCTTATCCATCTATAGTTTTATTTCCTGAAGTCTGAGGCATGAGTGTCCCTGTCAAAACTTCTCAAGTTCTGACTTTTTGACCATTCCACGGAGCTGTTTTATAAACATCTCAGAGTTAATATGTTCAACCATAGATCAGTTACCTCCCCCAACCTTCCTCATTAATTATTACCATTACTTGCCCAGTAGTTACCTGAATGCCACCATTGACTCCTGCCTTTTCCCTTACTCCTCAAGGTCCAGTTCATGAGCAAATCATGTCTATTTCACTTCCAAATACATTTTCTTTAAAATGCCCATCTCTTTCTAAATCCATCTGCTACTCTCCACCTCTACTGCTACCAATCTAGCCAGCCTTCATCTGCTCAAGATTACAATCGTTTGCTTGGCAGTTTCTATACTTCCATTTCTACTCTACCCCTTATATCTAATCTTCAAATAAAAGTCAGAATGATTAATCCTCTCATTAAAATCCATCTAAAATCCACTCAGAATAAATCTAATCTTTATAAAAGTTTATAAAACCCTCCATTGACATGGCTCATGATCATCACCATTTTTTCTCAATCATTCTGCTTCAAGAACACAGTGTTAGGGGATGTCCCTAACATTACACAACTTTGAAAAATTGCTGGTGATAGAATGTACTGTCACCCCTTTCTGGTCACCTAATGCAGGCACTGCAGAAATGCCAAATAGCTTCATGTTCCAAGAAATGAATCACATAAGTCTTCTTGATTTGGGCCATTACATGCTTGATTTATTATGACACTGTAGAGGGCAATGCAATAGGAAATATCTGAGTGGAATCTCAGCACTAGTTCTTAAGGTGCTGGTTAAGTAAGGTATATTCTTTGAAATTTTCTACCCTGAGTCTTATTTGACGATTTCCAAACTCCTTTGTATCCTACAGGAGATGTATTGGCAAATAGCTTGGACAAAACACTGAACGATTATCATAAATTAATGATTTATTGTTTCTTCCTCCCCGTCTGATAATCCTCTATTGGTTTCTTGAATTTAATTTTGTTTCCCTACTTCCTAGATTTTGTTAGTAGGAAAATGGTGGATATTTCAGTGGCAAGACTTTTAGACATCTGAGGGTTCTTTTGTGAGATTGAGAATATAGCAGGTCCTAAGGTATATGATTTAGCCACCTGTTCTTAAAGGCAAGTGTGGGCCTTCCCTCTTGCCTTTCTAGCCTTCCCAAATCACAGAATCAGAATCATATTTTTCAAGAGATTTTCTACTTTTTTGGAGTGGTCTCTTCCAATAGATTAATTCTTGTTATTTATCCTGGGTCTTCAGTGTCTACCTTCCCAAATACTGATGTACATAACTGAATATTCTCAACCTCCCATTCCTTAACTATCGCAAAACCTAAAATATAGTTAATTTCTCTTAAGATATCATTTTGTTAGTCAATTATTTTTGCGGGTCAGAAATAAATCTCTTATCACATTTCCAGTGGTCATTGTTTCTATGATCTGAGAGATGTAGAGGCTTTGTGTGCATCTGTGTATATAATTGAGCACATGGTCGAAAATTTATTCTTTCCCTGAGATCACAGTGAAATTAATGATTTCTGAAAAATCTTTCCTAGGTCTTAAGAAAAAGTATGAAAAAAAAAGAAAAATAAAAAGTATGAAGCCACCTCAATATTGTCTTTCCTTTAAAAAACAAACTTGTGTCTCCACTCTGATATGTTTTTTTAAATGTGTTGCTTTATTTCTGCTTCTTCCACTCTGATCTCTATGCTCTTCTGATAATGCCTTAATGTTTGTATTTAAAAATTGTCTTTATACTGTGTATCATAGAAGCTGCAGCTTTCTGAAATGGAGCATTTTGTTCTCTTCTTTGGTTGACAACTTACAGAATGAATGAGCTTTTATTTCCATTTAGCATTTGAGGAAAATGAATGAGTAAACTGGCAATTTTCTTTACAAATTGACTATGGGACTTCAACTATTACTCAGAGTCCTTGAAACATTTACACATATAAATAAGCATTGAGACTTATTAGTTTAATCTTATAAGCAGATTTATAATTTCCATTTGAACAGTATTTTATAAAGCAGTCGTTGATATGGATCATTTTGAAAATTCAATTAAATGTTAATAAAAGTAGACCTTATTTTGCAAGACAACCATTAAATTTTATTTAGGCAGTGTGAGCATTAACTTGAGTTAAATATCAAGTTCTTCCTTTGTGAAGTAACTTTTTTAGTGATAAAATGTCCTGCCATCAACTTGTATTTATTTAGGTATTTTAATCTAATAAATTGAATTATACAATGCAATTCATGGTAAGAGTTAAGGAAGCCATGAAAATAGATTTATAATTTGCTTGGCATTGCAAGTAGATAGCATCAAATGCACAAGAAAAGTTAATATAATTTTATGACATCTACATCATTGTAATGAAAATAATAGTGAAGCCTGTTGGAAGCTGGACAGGATTACTTAATTTAGATAGTAGAAATTTTTCTTAGATGTCATTTAGGAGAGGAAAATAATTTTCTATTGTTATTTGCTAAATGGATTAAGAAAGAGCTTCCTATGCTTTATTTCAGCATATGCTGTAAAAAGAAATACCGTGTTGTGTTTTTTTGTTTGTTTGTTGTTTGTTTGTTTGTTTGTTTGTTTGTTTTACAATGTCACAGAGAGAACAGTTTATTTTAATTCTGGCAGCTCATGTGGACTAAAATCATATTAGATAAACTTTCCTTTTTGTTGACCTATGACAGCCTAAAAGCCAGGAGGGACACACACACACACACACACACACACACACACACAAATAGTAAGTGCTATATACATCAATATGGGCTCCCTCATACTATACCTTGGACACGTAACTGCTGTAAATTTTTCTGGAGGGACATTTGGCAATTCACACCAATATATACAGCCATCAGTGCAATGATTCCACTTCTAAGTGTTTATACTAAGAAAAAATGCAAAATATGTGTAAAGCTATGCATATCCACACCCACATATATTCATGAATATACCATGCATCATATAAATGTTCATTATTGTGTTAGTCCTAATAGTAAGTAGATTACCATAGCACACCCATACAATATGATACAAGTTGATGATTATATATGTATGTGAGTTTTCTATGTAAAAATATTCTTTATTTTTAAAAAAGATTTTATTTATTCATGAGAGACACACACAGAGAGAGGCAGAGACACAGGCAGAGGGAGAAGCAGCTCCCCGCAGGAAGCCGGACGTGGGACTCGATCCTGGGACTCCGGGACCACGCCCGAGCCAAAGGCAGACGCTCAACCGCCGAGTCATCCAGGCGTCCCATATACTTTATCGATAAGTATTTGCACAAATATATGTATAGGCACTAATACATGTGTATGTCCATTTGGCACGCTTACCTTTGGTAAGGAAGCTCGTGATCCTGAGCTCTGGGTGGTCATAGTCAGCACAGTAGTTATCCCCAAGGCTACCCTGGCGGGTGCAGCATCCATATTGATCCAGAACGAAACCCATGATAGAATAACAATCAGGAGGCTGGGAATGTACATCTGGATCAGATAGTATCCCATTTGTCGTTCCAGATGGAATCGCACTTCTATACATGTAAATTTTCCTAATTGATTGTGAAACAAATGCAGCAGTTGGTAAAAACAGGTCTTTGTTATGACATCAAATGTCACATTTCTTCCCATATTTTGCCCTAAAATTTTCCATTCCGATGAAAAGGGATCCTAGAGCATGTATGCAAATTGATTTCTGAAAAATATTTTTCTTATTTTTCTGTTAGCATCTGGAAGCAACATGAGGGTACACTTTCCAGGAAATAGTATGTAATCTTGTTGCTTCACATTTGGTTAGCACTTCATACTTTGAAAGTACTCAGAGATCTATCATTTCACTTGCTTCTAGCAATTGTTTCTGAGTCAGACCGGAGAAATGTCTATCCCTTACTCATTGGTTCTGTCTGATACTTTTTAGTACTTATTGACAGCCAGGTGCTATTTGTTCCAGAGGCCTTTACATTTATTTATCTAAAGGATAAATTCAATTGAAGATGAATAGTTCCTTAAATGTAATTTATGTAAGCTATCTTATGCATTAATAATTTGGAAACTGTTAATGCAAAAATAAGCAAAATATGTTATCTCTATTAATAAATTTGAACATAATTTAAAAGCACACTTACTAAAAAAACCTGAGATATATTTGTTCTATATATTTATGCCCGGTGTCTCTATTATGGTAAGTAATTAATAGAGGAATAAATTATGTCTTAATTAACCATTTTGTTGATATCTCTGCTTATCCTCTGGTTAAACTCCCTAATACCATGACCATGTTGTCTTTCCTTAAAATAATTGTTTATGTGAATAACCAAATTCTTGGTTTTATTTTCTCCTTATTCTAAGTATTTTAAGAAGGATAAGTTCAGTGAATTAGCATGCTAATCTTTTTCTAAGTGGCATTCTCTGATCTAATTGTAAATCAAAGAGCACATCTAGGGAAATTGCTAGTGTATTTTTAGATAAGTTTCAGTGCAAAACTTCCAGGATTGTGACTTGAGCCATGTGCTACGTGATTCACAGACACAACCACTGGCTGAAGGAATGGATGAGATTCTAGGGCTTAAAATTCCTAATAAAGTTTCAGAAACTCTGGGAAAGTCAGATCCCACTCCTAGATGTTTAGTGATCAGAAACACACATGCAAGTTCACTGTGATTCTTTTATCAACTACATATGAAATGCCTAAAAATTCTTGAAATACATGAATATACTTTAGATTTTTAAGATTCTATTAAAATACAAAATTTTTTAAAAAATAGGACAGGAATAATTTAAACATTTTCAAGATATCACTGTTAAATTATCGAAGTAATCTCAGGGCATCTGAGTCTCACAGTTGGTTGGCATCCACATTCTTAGTCTCAGACTGTGCCCTCAGGATCATGGGATTGAGCTGCCCATCAGACTCTACACTTGTTGTGGAGTCTGCTTAAGTTTCTCACTGTCTCCCCCTCTGCCTCTACCCCCACTAACCATCCCCACCATCCCCTCTGGCTGGCTCATGGGCATGTGTGCATTCTCCCTCTCTCTCTCTTTCTCAAGTAAATAAATACATAAAGCTTTAAAAAATTATTTACAAATTATTCAAGTAATCCCAAGATGAAATTAGTAATAATTACTGACCATTTGAGTACTTAAAAATTCTCATTTTGACTTATAAAGAGTGTTTTCATAGCTAACACTGGGAAGAAAAATAATGGCAATATATATATACACACACACACCATATGCATATGAGTGGCTCTAGAGAGAAAAATGAACAAGTTATACAAGTTCTGACATGGTAACACTAGTAAAATAAGACTGGAGCTTCTTTAAGCACATTTATATTTTGATTCTCATTTTATTTTTATTTATTTATTTAATTATTTATTTTACTTTTCAGACTTAAAGTTTATTTCTTTTAGGTGATTCAAAATTTATTTTGATTAATTTATTCATCTTTATACAAAAAAGAAAAAAAACAAAAACAAATCTATTCTAGTCTCAATTCTCCTTCAAACAAGAGACAATATAAGGAATATTACAATTCACTGATAAAAAGACAAATAATCAAATATAAAAATGGGCACATGATTGACTATTTTATGGCATTTCAGCTACTTATTTTTGGTTGTCCATGATTTGCAATTAAAAGTATCCTGGCTGTGGAGTGACTGGGTGGCTCAATTGGTCAAGCTTTGGACTCTTGGTTTCAGCTCAGGTCATGATCTCAGGGTCATGATATCCAGCCACAAGTCCAGCTCCTTGCTTAGCACAGAGTCCCCTTAAGATTCTCTCTCTTTCTCTTTCTATCTCTACCTCTCCCTCCCCCTCCTTCTTTGTCTTTCTCTAAAATAAAAAAATAAATAAAATAAATAAATAAATAAATAAATAAATAAATAAATAAATAAATAAATAAAAAATAAATAAATAAAATCATTAAGAAAAAAGTATTCTGGCTGAGATAGATGAAGCAAGAAAGAAAGGAGAATCAAATTATTAAAATTAGGTATGAAAGAGGACATCACTACTCAGAGAAATAAAAGGATTATAAGGAAATATTATGAAAAACTGTATACCAACAAGTGGAATGTCTTAGATGAAATGGACAAATATATAGAATGATACATATTACTAAAACTGACTCCAGAAGAAATAGAGAATCTGAATATGTGTAGAATGATACATATACTAAAACTGACTCAAGAAGAAATAGAGAAAAGTAAAGAGATTAGATTATCAATTTTAAAACTTTACACAAGGGACAACTAAAGACCACAAAGCTTCACTTGTGAATTCTGTTAAACTTTTTTAAAAGAATTAATAACAATCCTTCATAAACTCTTCCAGGAACTAGAGAGCAAGGAATAATTCCTAAGCCATTCAATGAACTCAATATTACCCTGATAGTAAAACCAGACAAAGATATCATAGGAAGAAAAAAGTATATAGACAATTTCTCTTACAAATATAAATATAAAAACTTCAGAAAAATACTAGCAAACTGAATACAGCAACATATGAAAAGAGCTATATATCATAACCAACTAGAATTTATCATGGAATGCAAGTAAGTTGGGCTTAACCTCCCAAGTCAATGTAATATACTGTATAAATAGAACAAAGACAGATAAAAACTATATGATCATCTCAATAGAAGTAAAACTGTCAAAAATCCAACAGTCTTTCATAACAAACACATGCAACAAACTAGAAACAGAAAGTAATTTCCCCAACTTGATACAGGGCATTTATAAAAAAAAAACTTATAGCTGATAATGTACTCAATGGTGAAAAGCTGAATGCTTTCCAAATAAATTCTGGAATGAGGCAAGAATGTCTTTTCTTACCACAACTATTAAATATTATACTGAGAAGGTCTAGCTGGGATAATTAGGGCAACAATATAAGTAAAAGGTTTAGATTAAGAAGGAAGTAGTAAAACTATCTACAGGCGGAACATCACCTCACATATAGAAAATCCTAAGGATTCACTAAGAATATCTTAGAACTGCTGAGCTCAGCAAGGTTATAGGGTATACTATCAGTATACAAAAATCAACCTTGTTTCTATACACTAGCAATAAACAATCAAAAAAATTAAATTGAGCAAACAAATCCATTTACAATAGAACCAAATGAAATAAAATGCTTACAAATAAATTTGACAAAAGAAATGTAAGACTTCTACACTAAAAAATGCAAAACACAGCTGAGCAAAATTAAAGAAAATTGAAACAAATGGGAAATCATTCTGTAGTTATTAATTAGAAGACTAAATATGGCCAGATCAAAATATTTCCCATATTGCTCTACAAATTCATTGTAATTTCTATCAAAATTTCAACTTGCTTTAAAAAAAAAAGATTTTATGTATTCATGAGAGACACAGAGAGAGAGAGAGAGAGAGACAGAGGCAGAGAGAGAGGCAGAAGGAGAAGCAGACTCCATACAGGAAGCCCAATGTGGGACTTGATCCCGGGACCGCAGGATCACGACCTAGGCTGAAGGCAGGTGCTCAACCATTGAGCACCCAGGGGTCCCAAGTTCTTGTACTTCAAATAACATCATTAAGAAAATGAAAAGACAACATATTAAGTGGAAAAAGCATATGTAAATCAAAAATAGAAATAACTGACTTAGAAAATGGACAAGGGAGTCTAATGAACATTTGTTTTCCAGGAAGACATGCAAATATTAATAAACACATGAAAAGGTGTTCAGCATTACTCATTAGGGAAATACAAATCAAAACCACAATGAGATATTACTTCACTCACTAAAATGACTATAATAAAGAAGACGAACAATAACAAGGGTTGGTTATGATGTGGAGAAACTGGAATCCTCATTCATTGCTGGAAAGATTGTAAAAAGATGTGAGTACTTTGAAAAACAGTTTGGCTGCATAGATTTACCTTATGATCCAACTTCCCAGTCCTAAATCTATACTCAAGATATATGACATATATCCACCCCAAAACTTGTATGTGAGTGTTCATAAGTGGTCCAGAAGTTGGAAATACCCCAATGTCTAGCAACTGGTGAATGAATAAACAGAATGAGGATTACCCATACAATAGAGTACTACTTGGCAATAATGAAGTATTGAAGTATGCTACCATAGGGATGAATCTCAAAAACATTTTTCTAAGTGAAAGAAAACTATCAAAAAGACCACATATGGTTTCATTTATATAAAACATCCAGAAAATATAAAGCTATAGATACAGAAAGTCGATTAGAGATTGCCTGGAGCTGCTAGTTGCGAAGGACTGCTAAAGGATATAAGGTTTATTTTTGCAGGTGATAAAAGATTTCAAGATTATGGTGATGATTGCACACACATGCAAATATACTAAAAATCATTGAGCTGTATTCCTTAAACAAGTGAATTTTATAGTATGTAAATTATATCTCAATAGAGTTGTTTAAAAAAATTCTTCAGTTACAAGATGAACAAGGTCTGAGGATCTAATATAACACAGTGACTGTAATTGATAATGCTATACTCAGATTTGCTAATAGAGTAGAACATAAATACTATCTCACACACAAAAGGTAAATATGTCAGGTGATGGATGTGTTAACTAACTTGATAGGTATCCTTTCACAGGGTGTACATATATTAAATCATCAGGTTGTACACTGATTATCCTATTAATTTATGTAAGTTACACCTCAAAAAAACTGGAGGACCAAAAAGCCTTCTTGCTGATACAGATCTAAAGGAAAAGTTTCCTTCCTGTTTAGAGTAAATCTGCTCTTCCCAAGGAGGCAAGTTGTAATAGTCTCACATGTACAGACAAATTTTCCAGGTTCAAATCCACTTTTTACTTATTATTTTACTTAAGAATTTATTGAGCATCCACGTACTTCAACAGAGTGCGGAAACAGAAACAGAAAGAATATATATAATCCTTGGCTTTAAAAACTTTTGGTAATAAGGGAAACAATCAATAAGTAAGCATATAAATTAAAGATAAAATTTCAGACAGTGAAAGCAGTAAGTGGAAGGTGGGATGTTGAGTGTTTAACATATACTTGTTATAGAGACTCATTTGAGGGCTGGCATTTGAGCAGTCTTGAAGTATGTGAGAATATTTGGTTTAGGGTAATTTGGGGATAGAGTATGTATGTAGTATAGAAGTACTTATGTATAGGAGAGTATAAACAGGAAGAAGAGAAAGTACAAAGGCCCTGAAGCAGGAATCAGTGTGGCATATGTAAGAAAGCAAATCATGGTGGCCAAAATATAGCGTAAGGGGATGAGATAGAAGAGGATCTTGGGGAGACAGTCAAGGGATACCACCAAGTTTGTGGTACTTTGTTACAGCAGCCCTAGGAAACTAATCCACCAACTTAAGCCAACTCTTGAGGCCTCTTAGCATCTAAAACTTGCTTGTCATTGTAACTGCCCCTAGGGAGTTGGGCAGGATACTGACTGATATTGACCTGTTCTCCCTTTATCTTTGTGTTCAGATGTTAACTTTGAACTCGCCATTAAATATCAGCCTCATCCCTGGGTTAAGAAAATGACAGTGACTTTTTCACCAGATCATGTGAATTGATTAAAGAGATAAAAAAGATTAAAGACCTTGTATAGTGAAAGGTCAGGTCAGAATCCTGGAAAATGATGAGCCAAAGAGGAATCATAGTTACTGTAATGAAATAATAAGAGCTGCAGTTGATGACAGTGGGAGGCTGTGGACTAGCCACATTGAAGTGATGGCCCATTTATAGGTGATTGTTAACGGAATTTGTAGGAATAGGCTGGGCAGCAAGACTAGATATTATGAGAATAGCCCATGCTGGTTGAGAGAAGTGAACAGGTCTCATGAATGTGCAAATGTCACATTAAGTCTATCAATCCTTAATAACAATATCTTATCTCTATCCACAAAAGCAAAAGGCTACTGTGTCAATGTGAGTAGTAGGTACCTAAGTAACAATAACTTGAAATGCATGAAGTTGTAGCCAAAGAGAGATTTAGACAAATGAAGCCTTAAAAACAACAACAACAACAACAACAACAACAACAAAAACCAGTTTCTTTCATTTTGTTATCAAACACAATGCATATTGCCCTAGAAAAGCTAAATAGTACATTTTACTGCTCACACAGAAATGAAAGGAACTTGTTTTGGAAACATTATTCGTATATAACTATGAGCTTTTCACACACACACAAAAGAACCCCCAAAAGATATAATTGAATATGAAGCATTTCTTTGAGCCTATACGAATCAATTATAGAACAGTATGCATTGAGTCTAAGCATATGTAAGTTTCATATGAATTCATTTTCTGCTCTCTGACCATGAAAAACACTGAGCTATAAATAGTTAAAAAATAATTAACCTACCACTATAATTAAGAAGCACTGAATATCATAAAACCAAAAGTCACAAGTATAATAAATGATGCTCAACCCCTACCTGTGTTGTAATGTTTAGTGCAGTATCGTAAATCTTTCTCTTCTTTTAGCAGAAACTGGGGCAAAGTGAGTCCTTCGGCCACTTGTACAGGTGCCTCATCTTGCCATTCAAAAATGAGATCATTCATTGTGTACCCAACTAGGCAAAACATAATAAAAATATTTATAATATAAAAGGGCATTCAAAGAAATAAATTTTTAAAAAGAGCTTGTACATTCCCAAGGGTGGAAAGACCAGTGTCATCTTAACTCAAAAGGCTGAGTTATGCGTCACACAATCCCATTTCACCAAATTCTGTTGAAGTTTATTCACATAGAATATTCATCAAATAATGTAAGAAAATGTAGCAGGCTAATAAAAACCATAGCACGGCATATATAAACTTCAAAGGACATGCATATACAATCTTTCTTTGGAATGGGCAGCTACTGGGTTAGTTCAAGAATTCATTTTGGTTCCATTCCATTGCTCACCTACTCTGAAATTATTCAGGGCTCTTAATAACAAAAACTGAAATTGTTACTGGTTAGGAAAAGACCTAAATTATAATATCTGTGGGGAAAGTACCAAGGCTTTTATCTTTCTCGATTTAATCATTAACTATTTTAGTTCATGGCATCTGCTTCTTTGTTCCAAATCCCAAATGAACAAAATGATATTTTAGATAGAAATGTCAGCTATTCAGAGAAAATCAGAGGACAAAGAAAAATCCATGTGGAACAGTTTGTGGAGGAGGAAACCCTTGCATGTGCTATCAGTGAATTCAGGATAGAATTAGCTAACATATTTTGTAATAATAAATCAGCATCTTTTAGTAAACGGAAAAAATTTGTATTTATATAGGAGAGGTATCTAAGAAAAGCAGGATCTCCCCCCCGCCCCCTGCATTAGAAGCTGCTGAAATGTACACTTAAAGTGTGCTGTAGAGAGGGAATCAAAAGTGAATGGAGCTTGTGGGGGGAGATTTTTGTTACAGGTAAAGACAGAGAGAACATAGGATCTGGTGTTTGTTTTAAGATTTTATTTATTAGAGAGAGAGAGAGAGAGCACACGCAGGGGAAGCAGCAGGCAGAGGGAGAGGGAGAAGGAGGGGCCCCACTGAGCAGGGAACCCAATTCAGGGCTCCATCCCAGGATTCCAGGATCATGACCTGAGCTAAAGGCAGATGCTGAACCGACTGAGCCACCCAGGAACCCCAGGATCTGGCTTTTGAACTCAGTCAAGTGGACAGATCAAGGAAGCAGAAGCTCTAGATTCATGAAGCAGCAAACAAAGGAAATTGTCCCAAACAAGTTATCCTGGAGGCAAGCTGGTATTGTAGGGAAGAGGCTGCTGAGTGATTAAAAACAGCTGGCACAAGCAGAATTGGCTGGACACAGCAATGTGTAGGGAAGGGAACTGATCATCCTCCCTTCTCCCACAATACCTGGCAAGGAATCTTCTAGAAAGAGCAGAATCAGAAGTAGCTGTGATAGTAGTGACTAGAGTCAGAGACTCAACTGCACCCACCTAAGATTTCAGCAGAATCTACTCCATTGACAATGGGGAGGGATGGTGGTAGTAAAGGCATCAGTGATCAAAGCATCTCTTCATAGTCTCTAGGAGTCAGCTGTTGAAGTTGCAGCACAGTACCATCAGAGTGATGGCTCCTTATGGTGCAATGACTATTTGGTAGATGTAAAGTCATCCAGATTGAAGGGGCATGTCTGAATTCTGGTTTCAGAATAGATATGGGAACCTATGGGGCTATGTTTGACTCGCTTCTAGTGGAATACATTTCACTGAACCTTGCAATTAATGATTTGGTTGCTAATAATCAGAAGGATTTTCCTTGTATTCATAAGCCCTTTGATAAATCCATTATAAATGCCATTTTACCTAGGGAGAAAATAGATGCAATTTCTTAGGGATCTAAGGATGGTAAAATAGGCATCAATACTTATCTGCTTCCAGGTAAGACATGTACCTATTCTTCCATACAATCACTAAGACAAAATATGTGAAATTTTGCCCCAATTTAGGCAGACCAATAGAGAAACTCCATTTTGTTTTTATATCCTGTTTTTTTATTTTATTTTATTTTTTTTTTAGGGACTTCTGTGAAAAGAAACAAACTCTCTGAGATTCTCTCAAAGACAAGCTTTAGTCTCTAATGCCAATTTTAGGCAGTGTATTTAGCTTCCTGTGTTAAATACTCAACCACACCAGTTATTTAGATATGGGAAACTCTTAATCAAAATATGCTACTTCCTTATGGCCCCTAAAATAGTTGTTTGAAGCCAGAAAGTATATAGTGAGATGGCATGTGTAAGGGGTACTTCTTTTGTTCTGAGTAATTTACATGGATGTTCAAGGAAAATAACTAAATGGTAATTTTGTCTCCGTAAACCTTCAAACTAACCTAAAAAAAAAAATCAATACTCTTTTACACAGTTCAAAGTGTTTTAACATCCTTATGCTTTTGGTTGGCAGATCTTTATACAAGTCTGAGAATGTGAAGGAGAACAGATCAGCTAATGAGATCAAGGTGGTGAGTTGAACTGCCTTATACCATAATACATTTCACAACAAGAAATACTTTATTTGGGGAAGAAAGACAAACCCTAATTTCATCCAACAATCCCATATGGTAATTGCAGTGAAACACATTAAACAAATGACTCCATGCAACCAAACATTTGTTTCTTCAAGTATTTATTGAGTACCAACCGCATATAATATATCCTACTAGGCTGCAGGGCCCGAGAAATGTTATTACAGGGTAGAAAATAAGTGGCATGGGAGGAGTACAAAGTGTTATGTGCATTGGGAAGAAAGAACTATGATACCCACTTACGCCTCATTTGAAATGGACCTTGATGAAAGACAGTGGCTTCTTACAATGAATGTGAGAAAAGATAAGGTACTCAGGCAAAGAGAACAGTATAATTAGTTGAAAGAAACTGCAAATCCCCAGGGTATATAGTAGGAATAGAAATAGCTTCATTTGTCTAGGGTCAATTGGCATGAAGGAACATATGGAATGAGAAGATAAATTAATATAAGGTTGCATGAATTTTAAATTCCAGGTTGAAAACTTTTATTTTTTAAAATTCCTTGTGGGCAATGATGAACAACTGGAGTCTTGAGCAGGGGAGTGACGTGACAGAAATTATGCTTTAGAAACTGTAGCATGAGATTCGCAAGGTCCAAACCACTTCCATAATCAGAATGAGACATTTGCTTTTCTCATCATGTTGACATTTGCCCAGATGGTCAAACAACAATGGAAGGGTAAAACTTCAAGTGCTTTATCATAATTACAGACAGTGGCAACAAACTGTGTTGGTGCTTATTGTGTTCTTTACTGGCATATCTTGTAGTGCAGGAATAACAATGCGAATTTTAAGGAATTGCCCATGATCCCTGATGAAGCACTAAGAATTATAATTTTATTAAATTTTGACCTTATATAAATGCTCTTTTAATATTCACTTTGTTAGGACACCCGGGTGGCTCAGCGGTTGAGCATCTGCTTTGGCTCAGGTTGTGATCCTGGGGTCATGGGATCAAGTCCCGCCTCAGGCTCCCCACAGGGAGCCTGCTTCTCCCTCTTCCTATATCTCTGCCTCTCTCTGTGTGTCTCTATTGAATAAATACATAAAACCTAAAAAAAAAAAAAAAAAAAATTTTCGGTCTTAAAGTGTACATGTAAAGTACTTCAGCTGCATATTTTATTATGATGATTCTTTTAAGGAAAAGAACTAGGGATGATCGATTTGCAAGTTAAATCAGTTTTTTTTAATGAAACACTATTTTTACTTGAAAAAAAAGATTAGCAAATTATGGTTATTATATATGGCAGACCATTTCTCAAAAATAAAGGAAATGAGCCTAGCACATTGAGGGAAACAACTGAGAATATTTATCAGCAATGATAGATTTTGAACTTTCAAGTCAAAATTAGAGTTTTGAAAAAAATTATTTGCCCAATAATTAATGATTTTTTGAGGAGCTTAATGGTGATATTAACAAAAGTAACCTTTCAATATATGGTCAATGACATGCATTAGTGTTTGGAGGATCTAAATAACTCTTCAAAGTAACATTTTCCAAATGTCCGAACCATGATGTTAAAAATTTTACATAGGCAAATATCCATTCAAAGGGCAAAATAGACAAATGGACTTTAACTTACAAGAGTATTAAGAATTTGTTGATACAGTTTCCAAATTCACATTGCAACTAACCTTTAGGAAACTATCACCTTAGAAACTAAAGTTAAAAAAAAAAAAAAAGAAACTAAAGTTTTTTTGCATAGTGCAGATTTTTTTCTAAGGCTGAGTAGTATTCCATTGTATATCTATACCACATTTTCTTTACCCATTATCTGTCAGTGGGTATTTACATTGTTTCCACATTTTGGTTATTGTGACTAGTACTGCACTAAACATAGTAGTGCCAATATTTTTTTGTGATACTGATTTTATTTCTTTTGGAAAAATACATGTAAGATTACTGGACCATTTGGTAGTCCTATTTTTAATTTTTTAAATTAAGATCTTATTTAAATTCAATTTGCCAACATATAACACCCAATGCTCACCTCATCATATGCCCTCCTTAATGCCCATCACCCAGTTACCCCATCCCCTTCCTCCCCTTCTGTAACCCTTTGTTTCCCAGAGTTAGGAGTCTCTCATGGTTTGTCTTCTTCACTAATTTTTCCCTATCCAGTTTAACATGGATAAACCTTGAGGACATTATGCTAAGTGAATTAAGCTAGTCATAGAATAACACATACTGTATGATTTCACTTATTTAAGGTGTGTGAAATACTCAAATCAATAGAATCAAAGAGTAGAATAGCAGTTGTCAGGAGCTGGGGAGAAGGCAAAATGAGAATTACTAATCCACAGGCCTAAAGTTGTAATCAAGCAAGATGAATAAGTTCTAGAGATCTTCTGTAAAACAGATCTGTTGTACCTACAGTCAACAATTATGTATTGTATACTTAAAAATTGAAGAGGGTAGAGACACCTAGGTTGATTCAGTAGGTTAAGCGTCTGACTCCTGGTTTCCACTTGGATCATGATCTCGGGGTGGTAAGATCGAGCTCCAAGTTGGTTTAGTGGGGAGTCTACTTGAGATTCCCTCCCGCTGCCCCTCCCACTGCCCCTCTCACTGCTCTTTCTCTCTCTAAAATTAATAAATTTTAAAAATTTAAGATGGTAGATATCATGCTAAGTGTAATCACAATACTTACAGTAAATTAAATTTTTTAAAAAGTCATTTGCATTCTTGAGATGCCAAAGGAGAAAACTCTCATTCTTTTCCAGTGGTTGTTCAGAAATATAAGTCAGAGGCAAATTTCAGTAGCTCATCTTGTCAAAACTGGTGATTAAATATATATTTAAGGAAGAATAAGAAGTTGGAGCAACTTCAAAGTTTCAAGTCTAAGTCACTGACAGGTAGCTATGCCAGTCTATAGCTCATATCTCATGTCAATAGAGCAGCCTTCTCTGTCTTATAAAATACCTTTCCTCCAGTCAGCATTAGTTTTTTTTTATTCTCTTTTCCTGTAGAACTTATCTTCACTTGACATTGTATATATTTGTCGTTTTTTTAATTTTAATTTTAATTTTTTAAAATTTATTCATGACACACAGAGAGAGACAGAGAGAGAGAGAGAGAGAGAGGCAGAGACAGAGGCAGAGAGAGAAGCAGGCTCCATGCAGGAAGCCTGACGTGGGCCTCGATTCTGGGTCTCCAGGATCAGGCCCTGGGCTGAAGGTGGCGCTAAACTGCTGAGCCACCCAGGCTGCCCTTCATCAAGTTTTGAAGTATTTTTCTACCTAGATTCTAGGACTGAAACTTCATAAAAGCTGAGATTATTCCATTTTAGTCACTGGAATATTTTTCAGTACATAAAATATTTGCCCTCTAGTAGGCTGTTTGAATATCTGAATTAGAAATAGAGAAGGAAGGAATACCTGCGTGGCTCAGTGGTTGAGTGTCTGTCTTTGGCTCAGGTCATGATTCTGGGGTCCTTGGATGGAGTCCCGCATCAGCCTTCCCACAGGAAGCCTGCTTCTCCTCTGCCTATGTCTCTGCCCCTCTCTTTGTCTCTCATGAATAAATAAATAAAATCTTAAAAAAGAAAAAAAAGAAATAGAGAAGGGAAAAGGAAGAAAGGGAGGGTGTATGTGTGTGGGGGGGGGTTGTATACGATGATCTTATTTTGGGGTATCTTGATCTTAAGATGCCAACAGGATGGTCATAAATCTGAGCATTGATATATGTTGAAAATAGTTGAAATCACACATATATATTGGAAGTGAGGTCAAGATTATTGAAGATAAAGGTTTGAGAGTCACCTATTTATAGGTTATATTAAAATTACACATCTTGGTTTGCCAAGACAGCCCTACATTACTTGTTTTTTTCTTCATATCCTCTTTGGTTTAGCACTTGTTCTAGATTTTTCATTTTTAGATTAGATATTATTAATTACTGTGTTAAAATACTTCATTTTTGGTTCAATAGATCCTTCAATTTTATTTCTAGATTCTCCTATGGCAGAAGAGTATGAGACTATTTTAGTATCTTAATATTAGGTTAAATCTGTACAAAAGCAAACCAGGAATGGTCCATCTATCTTTACTGGACCCTTTCAGTAACAAGAAACTAGCATCTCCCCTTCAGAGGCAGCTGAGTTTTGATCTGAGTAGTAGCAGAAGTGTTCAACTTTTCTCCCCCACTGCTCCACGTGGTGTACAAACCAATGACGTCTGTAAGGTGTCAGTTAAGGTATCCAAGTGTCATGGAAAATTAGAAGTTACTTGTAAGTAAAAGCGGAGAAGTGCTGCTATGGACCATATAGAACACGATCTGAATGCTTTGAAACCTAGACATTTATTTTATTACTTGGCAACACTCATATATCTTTCAATAAATCTTTCTAGCAGCAATGGGCTAAAAGAAATGAAAGTTCAACATTGAAAAATTAAGCACCAAATTTCCATTTTACAAGAGAATTGATGATGAATGTGCAACTTAAATAAGACAGTGTTTATATTTAACATTCATGAAATCTTACACCTACATAAAAGCCACGAGACACACAGCATTGATTTCAAAAGTTACAGTCTTTTCAAAAATAAAACAAAAGATGGTCATTGATATGTGTATTTGTAAGGGCAGCATTTACACATTACTCTATAAAAAATGAGTTTTTATTTAGATCAAATCATTACTTTTCTGAATTAATTTCACTTTTTTTACTTTCATTTTTTCTTGGAAGAGTGCATGACAGGAAATTTGCAAGCAATTAAATGTTGTTAGGCTTGTTTCAGTATCATTTCCTGCTTTATAGAGAAAATTGGTCAAATTAATTTTAAATTAATTTTTAAATCTAATTCTGTAATCAAGGTAAAGCTTTTGGAATTACATTTGTCAAAGATGAACTATGTAATGCTATCATAAATTCTATTGTGAAGTCATTCTTACATTCATTTAAAAAGTTCAACATTGAGAATAAATGTCACTTACTCATGACAGATCTGAATAAAATATTTGTTGGAATTCATCATTGTTGTAAAAAAGCCAGTAAGCCGGGAATGAAAGTACAGCATAGGGAATACAGTCAATGGTATTGTAGTAGTGTTGTATGGTGACAGATGGTAGCTACGCTTGTGGTAAACACAGCATAACTTAAAAAGAAGAAATCTGTGGAGCTGCAGTGTTCTTGGAATTATTTGTGATGCATACATGATTTATTTCATTTTATTTTTTATTTATCTTTCTTTAGAGAAGGAGCAGGGGTAGTAGGGGGAGTGGCAGGTGAAGATGGAGAGACAGAATTTTAAGTCAGTAGACTCCATGACCAGCAGGGAGCCTGACCCAGGGCTCAATCTCACAATCCTGAGATCATGACCTGAGCTAAGAGTCAGATGCTTAACTGACTGAGCCACCCAGGCACCCCATATATAATTTATTTTACATCCATAAACTCTTGTATTCTATCAATGAAAGAGAAGCTGTAGTTGTTAACATTCATAACTTTTTTATTGGAACAGAGTACCTGAAATACAAATTTTTTGTGTGTGTAGGAGAAAGCTAATGTTGAATTACAAATTATATTTCATTATGCCACAACATGCTTTTTCTATTTACTGCTTGTTGTCAGTTAAATTTTTTAAGAATTATAAACATTTGAAGAAGCATTTTGAAAACCAATTTATATGTTTTGAAATGTTATTGAATTTTCTGTCAATAGATTCTCTAAATTTTGGTTGCATTTGTTCAAAATCAGTTGGAAATATTTAATTACATTATTTTATGAATGGAACACTAACATTTTGGATTCTGACGGTTTTAGCAAACAGCAACTATAAAAATAAAGTTTCTAAACAGGAACACTTTGAGATTAATCTCTACAATATAAGGGAGAAAGGTCTCCTATTATAATTCGATAACTATGTTTTGGAATGGGAAGACTATATTGACTGCTTGTTTATAATTGGATAACTTAAATAGAAATGGAAATGGAATTAAGAAGACACATTTTCCAGCATCTAAATTACACAAAGAAATAAAAAAAGATTCTTAAGAAGAAACAACTACTTTGACTGGGTTTTGTCCTAAAAGAATGTTTATTGATAAAAGGTACTCTTATTCAAGAAAAAGACAACATCTGTAAAAATGTTGCTGAAACAGTTACCTGTATCAATATAAAATACGTAAAACCAACCTCTGAAATTATCAAGTATTGATAATTGAGTTGAGCTACCTCAACGACAGGGACTATTTTCTTATTAAAAAAATTATAGGCCAAATAGCAGAGTCCAGTGACAGTGTTAACAACTTCAAATTCAGTACCAAAATTGCAACTTTTAAGATGATTCCAATTATTTTGATTTTTTAATATATGTGCATATATTCCTTTAGAAAGGACATATTTTATTTGTCTGCTTGTTTGTTTGTTTATTTGTTTATTTATGACAGGAGGTGGACTAATGGAGAGAATGTGTACTGCCACTCCGGCACTTAATCATGTTCATGGTGAGGAGAGAGGCATCTTGAAGTGGTCCTCAAGGTAGAAAGGATATTTTTAAAAAAGAAACAGTTTGGAACTATTGAATTCACCCACTAATATTAAAAAAAAAAACTATCAGCTAATAGACATTATAAAATATAATAATTGAAATATCTTTGGTGCCTTTCTTTTAGTCTCAAAAGTGTCTCCATATTTGGATGACCGGGTGGGTCAGTGGTTGAGCGTCTGCTCGGGTCACGATCCAGAGGTTCTGGGATCGAGTCTCGCATCAGGTTCCCCACAGGAAGCCTGCTTCTCCCTCTGCCTAGGTTTCTGCCTCTCTCTGTGTCTCTCATGAATAAATAAATAAATAAATAAATAAATAAATAAATAAATAAATAAAATCTTTTAAAAAAAACCCACACGCACAGAAGAAAAAAAGAGGTTACTGTTTAATACTTCATTCCATGAGTAGTATGCAAAAGAAATACTGGAAGGGAGAATACGATTGAGAATACATTTAAGGTGAAATCAGTTTTAAGAACTGTAAATCAACTATAGATTCACAGTTTTAGGAGGTTAAGAATGACATTTGGCCAGCTTTCTCAATCGAAAGAAGAAGAGAGAGAGAGAGAGGCTGAGACTTCTGGGTTTGACACAGCTTACAGATGCTAATGTCCTTAACTAGCAGCTGGAATTAAAAAAAGAAAAAAAAAAAGGAAGAAAATCCTCACACTTGGCACATGCTTACTGATTATTGCCAGGAGGAATATCACTCAAGTAAATTTTATTGACCTGACAAGGAACAACGGCTATGTCAAAATGTATTTAACTAAAACATTTTTATGTGTAATTTGTGCATTTAATTTGAATAATCCTACCATTAGCAGCTTGTTATGTGGTTTCCTTTAAGTTATAGGCCTGCTCAATTGTCTTCTTAGTAATTATACTCTCCCTAAAACTCTCTGGTATAACTAACCTCTAACCATTATTCTATACTAGTGGTTCTAACTTTGGTTACTGAAGGTTTGTGAGCTATTAATTTACAGACGTTTGGTCTGTCTACTTCATCGTTAGGTGACTTTGGGAAACTCACTTAATCTTTCTTGACCTTAATTTGCTGATATTTACGATGGAGATAGGACCCATCTCATTAAGTTGCATTTAAGATTAAATCATAACATATGTAAAACATAAGAAAATGAGTGTGACATCACCTTTTTGTAGACTTGTAACTACATTGTTTTTATAATACCACCGTACGTTTAGAATATCTGATAATCAGCAAAAAGTCCAAAGATGAGAACAAACTAGGGAAGAATAGTCACGGGGTTAAGTAGGATGGAATAATGTTTAAGTGGGGAGTAATTTTAGAAGTAGCTAGTTCATTAATGAATATTTGTGTCTTGGGAAAACTTGCTTTCTAATTAACATTGTAACTGCAGAAGCTTCAGGAAAATAAGAACAGTTTGTATCTCTGACTAGCCCCGCAAAAGGTATAGTATTATTCTGAATACTATCTACACTGTTCTAAATTATGAAAGAGCTTGGAAACAGCAAAGATTATTAGGAAATAATTGTGAAAAATCTTCATTCCTAAATTCCTAATTCCTAAATAGCCTTGGCATAAATTCCAGAGTAATGGTCTGAATCATATCAGATGCGGTTTTGAAATTCAGCTGAAAATAAAATAGGAAAAACTTCTCATCTATCATTAGATATTCCTATCCAAAAACCCCATTAAAACATATTTTGAAGGCTTCTTACAATTTTTTTGGTAATTTAATTGACCTTAAAAGGATCTTTTTCTATAATTTTAGGGATTTAGGCTGTTCTTTGTGGAAAAGAGTCCTTTCTTCCCTGAATTATTTCCTCATATTTTCTTTTCTAATCTGATAAATTAAAATTTCTTTAACTTTCTCACATTGGTGGGGTTTTCCTGTGTTGTTACCTACGTTCCTCTTTAGATATGAGATGAGGAATTGGACCTTTTATAGATACAGTGATAGTTTATATACCCATGCCATCGTTGTCTATTTATAAATAAAAAAGCTTTATTATGACATTAGGAAATTATTATTCAATGTTCTTCCAAGATTAAAAATATCTTCAGTCCTTGGGAAAAAATGGTCAATTTAGATAATTTTGCTATGGTATATATTAAAGGCTGAAAATTAAATCTTTAGTTTGATTCTCATCTTTCTTCCTGCATAGCAATTCCACTGTCAATCCCTTAGGGACATAGTTTAACTCATAACATAGTTGTGTTTCCTTCTCTTATAGATTAATCATTTGTGAAGCAAAGAAACAAGATGCATTTATAAATAAAATTATTATATCAATGGAAAATTGTCTTTTGAAAAGATAGCTTTAGGGGCACCTGAGTAGCTCAAATGGTTGAGCATTCAGCTCAGGTCATGATCTCCAGGTCCTGGCATCGAGTCCCACGTCTGGCTCCCAGCTCAGTGGGGAGTCTGCTCCTCCCTCTCTCTGTGTGCTCTTCCTCCCTCTCTCACACTCTCTCTCAATAAATAAGTAAAATCTTTTAATAAAAGAAAAAGAAAAGACAGATTTATGCTTTACTTCATACAGTCAATTAAAAAAAGATTATGTAGTAGATCTTGAACTTCAGTAAATTAATACAATCTAATCCTAAGAACGATTCAATATTTAGTTTATCTTCAGTAGAAATGTCACTTAACCTTACCCATTACCAGCAATGACACACAAAAATTGGGACACACACTCTTAAAAATCACACACTACTCTTTAAATAAAACATATAATGACAAGTAGGGCTTCATTACAGAATTCTCTCTGCAGCATATCTGAGTTGATATTTTTATTGATATTTTAATAGGTTTCTACTGGTGTGAATTTTGAAGATGCAAATTGTCATGGTAATTGGCCTGTATTTTCTGACTGAACTTGACACTAAAAAAAAAAAAAAAAAAAAAAAAAAAAAAAAATGAGTACTAGAAAGATAAATGAAACTAATACAATTTCTATATACCAAACAGCAAGCACTCACAGTATTTCTTCTAGAATTCCCTCATGAGGGTGAATGAGGATGTTGTAGACTGGAAGAATAACAGTATATTGCTTTTATAAAAGCAATGAGGTAAAACTCTGGAGATTTGACAAATAAGCACACTATGGGGTAAACCTTTAGATTTGATAAAGGAAATGTTTGAATTTTGAACCTACAGGCATCCTTAGAGATACATTGCAGGTTCAGTTCTAGAATACTGCAATGAAGCAAATATTGCAATAAAGTGAGTCAAATAATTTTTTGGCTTCCCAGGGCATACAAAATTATGTTTACACTATACTATAGTCTATTAAGTGGGCAATAGCATTAAGCCCCCAAAAAGGAAAACCTATGCAGTGTACATACTTTAATTTAAAAATATTTTATTGCTAAAAAATGCTAACTATCAAGCTAACCTCGTGGAGGGTCTCGCCTTGATGCTGGTGGCTACTGACTGATCAGGGTGGTAGATGCTGATGGTTGAGGTGGCTGTGGCAATTTCTTAAAACAAGGCAAAATGGAGTTTGCTGCATCAACTGACTCTTCCTTTCACCTATGATTTCTGTGTAGCATGTGATGATGTTTGATAGCATTTTCCCCACAGAAGAACATTTTTCAAAACTGGAGTCAATCCCCACAAACTCTGCTGCTTTTTTATTGACTAAATTTGTGTAATGTTCTAAATCATTTCAACATTCTTCATAGCATTTTCACCAGGAGCAGATTCCACCTCAAAAAAACACTCCATAAGAAAGAGTTCCTCAGCCGTTCAAGTTTTATCATGAGATTGTAGCAAGTCAGTCCCATAGTCAGGCTTCACTTCTAATTATGCCTCTCTTGCTATTGCTGCCACATCTGCAGTTACTGCCTCTTCTGAAGTCTTGAAGTCATCCATGAGGGAATGGAGTCAGCTTCTTCCTGACTCCTCTTGTTATTGATATTTTGATCTCTTCCCAAAAATCACAAATGTTCCTAATGGCACCTAGAATGGTGAATCATTTCCAGAAGGTCTTCAATTTGCTTTGCCCAGATCCATCAGAGGAATCACTATGTATGGCAGCTAGAGCCTTACAGAATGTATTTCTCAAATAATAAGACCTGAAAGTCAAAATTACTCCTTGATGCCTGGGCTGCAGAATGAATATTGTATTCTCAGCCTTATTAATTTCATTGTCCATCTCCATCGGGACTCTTGGGTGACCAAGTGCATCGTCAATGAGTGGTCATATTTTGAAAGGAATCTTTTTTTTCTGAACAGTGGGTCTCATGATGCGCTCAAAATATTCAGTAAACCATGTTGTAAACAGATGTGTTGTAACCAGGCTTTGTTGTTTGATTTAAAGCACAGGCAGAGTAGATTTAGCATTAATTCTTAAGGATCCTAGGATTTCTGGCATGGTTAATGAGCATTGGCTTCAACTTAAAGTCACCAGCTGCTTTAGCCCCTAACAAGAGTCAATCTGTCCTTTAAGCTTTGAAGCCAGGCATTGACTTCTCTTTTCTAGTTATAAAAACCCTAGATGGCATATTCTTCCAATAAAAATTGTTTCATCTACATTGAAAATCTGTTATTTAGTGTAGCCACTTTCATTAATGATCTGAGCCAGATCTTCTGGATAACTTTCTGTAGCTTCTACATGAGCACTTGCTGCTTCACCTTCCATTTTTATGTTAAACCTCATGAACCAACTTCCACTAGCTTCAGATTTTTCTTTTTTAGCTTCCTCACCTCTCCCAGGCTTCCTAGAATTGAAGAGAGGGCCTTGATCTGGATCAGGTTCTGGCTTAAGGAAATGTTGTGACTGGTTTGATCTTCTATCAGACCACTCAGACTTTCTCCATATCAGCATTAAGGTTGTTTTGCCTTATTATCATTTGCCTTCTTATCACTCCAGTGAACACATCATTTGTGTTCACTGGAGTAGCATTTTTAAGTTCCTTCAAAAATTTTTCTTTGGTTTTCAAAACTTGGCAAACCAGCACAAGAGGCCTACTTTTCGGCTTATCTCAGCTTTTGACATGGCTTCCTCGCTAAATGTAATCATTTCTAGCTTTGATTTAAAGTGGGAGCTGGGTGAGTCTTCCTTTCACTTGAACACTTGGAGGTCACTGTAGGGTTCTTACCTGGCCTAATTTCAATATTATGTCTCAGAGAATAGGAGGCCCAAAAAGAGGGAAGGAGATGGGGCAATAGCTGGTCAATAGGGGCAGTCAGAACACATACAATTATCCATTGAGTTTGTCATCTTATATGGGTGCCATTTATGGAGCCCCAAAACAATTACAGTAGTAACATCAAGGATCACTGATCACAGATCACTGTAACAAATATGATAATAATGAAAAAGTTTGAAATATTGTGAGAATTCTCAAAATGACCCAGAGACACAAAGCGAGCAAATGCTGCTAAAAAAATGGTGCCAAAAGACTTGCTGGATGCAGAGTTGCCAGGAACTGTCAATATGTAAAAAAACCCATAATATCTGCAAAGCACAATAAAGCAAAGTGCAATACAATGAAGTGTGCCTGTACACATGGAGACTCATTCTTTCCTTTGGCTGCAAAGGAATTCTTGGTGATGAGATTTAGCTTTCTAGGTTAATCTAGGGGCAAAGTTTCAGTTTTACTGTGGTTATTTCATTTTGATTTTAAATGGCAGCAGAATGAATCACTACAATAAACATAATTTTGTATCTAATACATTTCTATTTATAGTTAAATATTGAAAAAAGTAATGTTGGTTTTCTGATTTTTTTAAGTTCAGTGAAAGTGCTATATGAATGTACACTCCATGAATAAAGTAGATAATATTATTTGAAAAACAGTCTCTAGGAAATATGTTAAAATGTCACAGGAGTTTTCATTGTCTTTCTCTGCTTTACTTTTTCCATTTGTCACTCAACATTCCTTAAACTCAATGATGTGGTCTTCCTTGTCCTCTCTTTTGCTCTTTATTTTAAAGACTATCTTCAGAAATCTCATTTATCTTCATGTCTCCAAGCAACACTGCCAACTTTATTTCTCTATATTTCCACAACCATTCCTTATTCAAGTTGTATCACAAAACCCCCAGTAATCTAAAATACATTTCTAGTGAAATCTGTAGTTTTACAAGAAAACACAGCATATTTAAGCAGAAGTCAGCTTCTGCACTATTTTTTCCATTAATCACTGATTTTTTTCTAATTCATGTAACTGAAGCAACATTTAGTTTTGTGATTAAGAGAAAACTTGAGAGAATTATCCTTATGTTTAATTCTTATGCAAATCACAGAAAAAGTCTTCTAAATGTTCTCTGTTTTCCCCATTATTGTCTCAGCTCTTTGAATTTCTCATTAATTTGTGATGAAATTAGCTATCTGCAGTGTGTCAATTTCTTTTCATTCCCTTTTTCAAATAAAGCTGTTGCCTGAGGTTCTTTTATAATGTCAGATCAGTAAATGGAACTGGAAAAGATGGAGTGCTCAGGATTTTTCTTTATTGTTTTCAATCTAGTATATTTACCGTAATTTCCTTCTCTTCACTTTGTATCTGTTATATGTAACCTAATTTCTGTTTTCCTTGAAGAGTTTCTCCAGGGGTGCATCTAGTTTTTGGACTTTTCAAAGTACCAGTTTGCGTTTTTTATGTGATTCTTTGAATGCGCTGTTATTCCTTGTCAGTCTTCTTGAATAAAAGGCCTAGCTCAGGGCACCTGACTTAGTTGGTTAAGCATTTGCCTTCTGCTCAGGTCATGACCTCTGGTCCTGGAATCAAGTCCCACATAGGGCTCCCCACTTAGTGGGGATCTGCTTCTCCCTCTCCCTCTGTTCCTCCCCCTGCTCATGCTCTCCCTTGCTCTCTCAAATAATATAAAAAAAGGCTTAGCTCAGTAGTTTTTAGTAGAGAAAACTACTCTCACTATGTCTCAAGATTTTGATAGTTAATGCTTTCAATATCATTTAGTATAGAGTTTTCCTTTATTTCTTCTTTAAACAAGGAGTAATTTATTATACTATTAGTTTCCAGATCTACCCTTGTATAGTAATAGGTAATAATTTATGTTAATATATAGTAATTTATAGTAACTTTATATTGTTACTAGTCATATTGCATTTTAGTGAGAAATCACATTCTATCATGTGCTGATTTTTAGGAATTTATTAAAGCTTCCTTTGTAGCTTACTACATAATTTTTAAACTGTTCTTATAAGCTAAAAACAAACCATGAGTGTTCTCTTTACCTATAATTACTTTTGTTCCAATATTTGTACCACTATTTTCTTTTTTTTTTTTTAAGATTTTATTTATTTATTCATAGACACAGAGAGAGAGGCAGAGACACAGGCAGAGGGAGAGGGAGAAGCAGGCACCATGCAGGGAGCCCGATGCGGAACTCGATCCCAGGTCTCC